>NC_091286.1:666498393-666838809 GCF_032444005.1 Ranitomeya imitator
TGTGCTCACTTGCGGCGTTCCAGCTTGGCCAGATCCCGCATTGCTGCTCTGCAGCGCCGATTCCGCCTTCCGGAACACCGCATCATATGTGACCTACCTACCCGGTGGAATTCCACGTTACATATGTTGGAGCGGTTGTGTGAGCAGCAGCAAGCAGTTATGGAGTACCAGCTGCATCAGGTGCAAAGAAGTCGCAGTCAGCGCCGATCAGACTTCACAACCACAGAGTGGGCCACTATGAAGGACGTCTGCCAGGTTTTGCGTCCTTTTGATTATTCCACGCGGATGGCAAGTGCAGATGATGCACTAGTCAGCATGACTGTCCCCCTTATCTGCCTGCTTCAGCAAACTTTGCAAGGGTTAAGGGATGATGTGGTGGAAGAGGTGGAGGATGAGGAGTCACCTTTTCCATCAGCTTCTGGAGAGTCAGCGCCACGTGGTTCCTCACAAAGGGGTACGCAGGGGCCAATTTGTGAGGAGGATGAGGAGGAGTCAATGGAGGAGGAAGAGCTCCGTCCAGAGGAGGGAGCGACACAATTGTCCAGTGGTCAGTGTGTACAGCGAGGGTGGGGTGATGACGAGCGGGCAGAGATCATGTCTCAAGCAGGGGACAGCGTTTCTGGGCCGGTTGGCACTCTGCAGCACATGGTGGATTTCATGCTGCAGTGCCTGAGAAACGACCGCCGCATCGACCACATTCTCAACATGCCTGATTATTGGGTGTTCACCCTCCTCGATCCTCGCTACCGGGACAACGTCCAAAACCTCATCCCTGCGTTGACCCGGGAGCGTAAATTGCGGGAGTACCACGACACACTGGTGAATTCCATCATCTTCTCCTGTCCAACTGAGAGGAGTGCTGCTAGTGCTTTACAAAGCAGCTCAGTGCGTCGAGGCAGTGGGGGAGGCTCTGCCCAAAGAGGGAGCAGAAGCAGTGCCTCTGCCCAAGGCAAGCCCAGTATGGCACAACTCTGGCATACTTTTGTGTGCCCGCCCCAAATGTCTACACCATCACCGGCGGCTCCAGTCAGCAGGAGGCAACGGTTCCGTCAGATGGTGACAGACTACATGGCTTGCCCTCTTACTGTACTCCCAGACGGCTCTTCCCCGTTCAAGTTTTGGGTCTCTAAGCTGGATACATGGCCAGAGCTAAGCCAGTATGCATTGGAGGTGCTGGCTTGCCCTGCGGCTAGTGTCTTATCGGAACGTGTCTTTAGTGCCGCAGGTGGTGTACTAACAGACCGTCGCATGCGACTATCCTCCGATAACGTTGACCGGCTTACTTTCCTGAAAATGAACCAGGCCTGGATCTCGCAGGAATTTGCCACTCCTCTGCCTGATTAAGTAATTGGGTGTCATCCAGGTCTCCTGCTGTGTTCATCTTTCTACCACCTGAACTGCTATTCCTGGGCTCCAACACCGCCAGTTGCGGCTCAGAAGTGCAGGCTGCACAGTAAAAACATACGACCCAGTGTTATTGGGTTTCAGTAACGTCAGCTGATCCCCAGCTGTGTAGCCGGCAATGTGTCCTGCGACCGCCACGCTGGCACAACAACCTAAATGTAAGGGAACCTGTCCCCCCCCCCCCCCCGTCGTTTGTTACTGAAAGAGCCATCTTGTGCAGCAGTAATGCTGCACAAGGAAAAGGTAGCTCTTTTTTTTAGCTCTTTGCACACGCAGAACTTAACACTTATAAAATGTGTTCACTGATACCGTTATACCGTCCCGGAGCTGGGACTTTCCTTCGTAATGTGACGCAGCACAGCCGTCATTCCTACCCCCTTGGTGCCATGCGCTGCCTCCTCAGCGTTGTTTTAAGCTGTCACGGAGCCTGCGCTGTTCTGTTATCCCTTGGGCATGCCCTATTTGCGCTGCCTGTCTTCTGACATAATTTGGTGTCAGGCTGGCTGCGCCTGTGCGGCCGCGGTGCCCGAGATCCCGCCTCGCAGTGTCTTCTGATTGAGTCACACTGCGGGCCTGGGATCCATGGGCATGCGCAGTGCATATCTTCCCCTCGGGCTCTCGCTCATTTCCCTCCGCCTTCTTTAGACTGTGCGCCGTCAGCTGATCCCTAGCATGCCACGGCCGTGACACCGCACAGTCTGAAGAAGAGGGAAGGAGGGGAGTGAGAGTCGAGGTTATGCACTGTGCATGCCCATGGTTCCAAGGCCCGCAGTGGGATTACGTTAGATGAGACTGCGAGGTGGGATCTGGAGCAGCGTGGACGCACAGGCACTGACAGCCTGACACCAAATTATGTCAGAAGACAGGCAGCGCTAATTGGGCATGGCCAAGGGCTAACAGAACAGCGCAGGCTCCGTGGCAGCTTAAAACAACGCTGAGGAGGCAGCGCACGGCATCAAGGGGATAGGAATGACAGCTGTGCTGTGTCCCATTACGAAGGAAATTCGCACCTCCGGAACGGTTTAACGGTATAAAGGGACACATTTTTAGTGTTTACTTCGGTGTTTGCAAGGAGCATAATTAAAAGAGCAACCTTTTCCTTTTGCATCCTTAGTGCTGCACAACATGGCTCTTTCAGCTACAAACGTCTTGGGGGGGGGGGTTAAAGGTTTCCTTTCAACTTGCTCCAATCAGGCTTCGGCCTACACTCTGTTCCTCTGCTCCTCCTGCTGTCCCTGGGCTCTAACACCGCCAGTTGGTGCCTGGAAGTGCTGTGTGCACAGTCAACAGTCGCTCCTCTGTTATTGGGGTTCAGTAACGTCAGCTGATCCCCAGCTGTGTGTGCGGCAATACCTCCAATCTGCTCCTCCTGCTGTCCCTGGGCTCTAACACCGCCAGTTGGTGCCTGGAAGTGCTGTGTGCACAGTCAACAGTCGCTCCTCTGTTATTGGGGTTCAGTAACGTCAGCTGATCCCCAGCTGTGTATCCGGCAACGTGTCATGCGACCGCCACGCTGGCACAACTAAAATGTAAGGGGACCTGTCCCCCCCCCCCCCTAGGCGTTTGTTACTGAAAGAGCCACCATGTGCAGCACTAATACTGCACAAGGGAAAGGTCGCTCTTGAAATTATGCTCCTTGCAAACGCTGAACTACACACTCATGTAATGTGTCCCCTCACACCGTCCAACCGTCCCGGAGGTGGGACTTTCCTTTGTAATGTGACACAGCACAGCCGTCATTGCTACCCCCTTGGCACCGTGCGCTGCCTCCTTAGCGTTGTTTGATTCCGTCATGGACCCTGCGCTGTTATGTTATCCCTTGGCCATGCACAGTTTGCGCTGCCCGTCCTCTGACATCATTTGTTGTCGTCCTGGCTGCGCCTGTGCGTCCACGCTGCCCGAAATCACACCTCGCAGTGTCGTCTAATGTGATCCCACAGTGGGCCTGGTATCCATGGCCATGCGCAGTGCATATACTAGCCTCTCACTCCCCTTCTTCACGCTTCTTCAGACTAGGCGGCGTCAGCTGATCCCTAATAGCATGCCACGGCCGTGACGCCGCACAGTCTGAAGAAGCAGGAAGGAGGTGAGTGAGAGGCGATGATATGCACTGCGCATGCCCATGGATCCCTGGCCCGCAGTGGGACTACATTAGATGACACTGCAAGGTTGGATCTCGGGCAGCTTGGACGCACAGGCACTGCCAGCCTGACACCTACATGATGTCAGAAGACGGGCACCGCTAACTGTGCATGGCCAATGGATAACATTACAGTGCGGGCTCCGTGACAGAACCAAACAACGTTGAGGAGGTGGTGCCCGGCACCAAGGGGGTTGGAATGACGGCTGTGCTGTGTCACATTACAAAGGAAAGTCCCACTTCCGGGATGGTTTGACGGTGTGAGGGGACACATTATATGAGTGTGTACTTCAGCGTTTGCAAGGAGCATAATTTTCGGAGCCACCATTTTCCATGTGCAGTATTACTGCTGTACAAGATGGCTCTTTCAGCAACAAATGCCTGGGGGGGGGGGTTAAAGGTTCCCTTTCAACTTGCTCCACTGCAGGCTTCGGCCTACACTCTGCTCCTCTTTGATTCCCTGGGTTTCAACACTGTCAGTTGCCACCTGGAAGTGTTGTCTACACAGAAAAAAACACTAGGTGATGTGTCAGTGGGGTTCAGCACCGCCAGCTGTTCCCCTGCTGTGTAGTCGGCAACGTGTCCAGCACAAGCCACGCTGGCACAACAGAACAAAAGCTGCCACCAGTGCAGGCTTCGGCCTACACTCTGCTCCTCTCCTCCTCCTGCTGACCCTGGGCTCAAACACCGCTAGTTTTTGCCCGGAAGTGCTAGCTGCACAGAGAAAAACACCAGCCAATGTGTTAGTGGGGTTCAGCAACGCCAGCTGTTCCCCTGCTGTGTAGCCGGCAACGTGACCTGCAAACGCCATGCAGGCACAGGAACTGAAATTAAAAGGGAACCTGGCCCCACCCCCCCAGGTGTTTCTATGTATAACAGCCACCTAGTACAGCAGTACTGCTGCATTTGTACAAGGTGGCTGACTTTTTCTCCTTGCCCACGTGGAACTCAACACGTACAAAATGTGTCTCATTGAGACCATTCCACTGTCCCTGAGGTGTGACTTTCCTTTGTAATGATACGCAGCACCCCCCTTGGTAGCGTTTCCCGTCTTTTGTCATCATGGTTAGCTGGCTGCGCCTGTGCATCCGCCCTGCTAGAAACAACGCCCCTCGTTGTCATATTTATTTTGTCAGCGAGGGTGTGGTTTATGGGCACGAGCAGTGCATATGTTCGCCTGTCTTAACTCATCTCCTTCCGCCTTCTTCAGACTGTGCGGCCTCCTGGCCGTGGTAGGCGATAAGGGATCAGCTGAGGCCGCCCAGTCTGGAGCAGGTGTAAGGACATGTGTAAGCGGCAAACCTATTTACTGCACAAGGCCACGAATCCCAGCCACGCAGTGTGATTTTTTGAAAACACACTGTGGGTCTGGGATTCATGTCCATCGCTAACCGCAACGGCCGACATGAAATGAGGTCAGAAGACAGGAAGCGCTCACAGCGCATGGCCAAGGGATCACAATAGCGCAGACTCCTGTACAGCAAATAACAACGCTCAGGAATCTGCGCCCAGTACCTAGGTGCAAATTTTGACACCTGTGCTGCGTCTCGTTAAAAAGACAAGTCACGCCTCCACAACTGTTTGACAGTATAATGGGCTAAATAGTGTACGTGTTTTAGTCAGCGTGTGCAAGGAGCAAAACAAATAGAGCAACCTTTTACTTGTGCAGCATTAATGCTGCACAAGGTGTGGCTCTTGTACCTTGCAACACCTGAGGGGGGGGTTAAAGGTAACCTTTGAAATTGGTTCAACTAGGCTTCGGCCTACACTCTGCTCCTCTACTCCTCCTGCTGACCCTGGGCTCAAACACCGCTAGTTTTTGCCCGGAAATGCTAGCTGCACAGAGAAAAACACCAGCCAATGTGTTAGTGGGGTTCAGCACCGCCAGCTGTTCCCCTGCTGTGTAGTCGGCAACGTGTCCAGCACAAGCCACGCTGGCACAACAGAACAAAAGCTGCCACCAGTGCAGGCTTCGGCCTACACTTTGCTCCTCTCCTCCTCCTGCTGACCCTGGGCTCAAACAACGCCAGTTTCTGCCCGGACATGCTAGCTGCACAGAGAAAAACACCAGCCAATGTGTTAGTGGGGTTCAGCACCGCCTGCTGTTCCCCCGCTGTGTAGCCGGCATCGTGTCCAGCACAAGCCACGCTGGCACAACCGACCAAAAGCTGCCACCAGTGCAGGCTTCGGCCTACACTTTGCTCCTCTCCTCCTCCTCCTGCTGACCCTGGGCTCTAACACCGCTAGTTTTTGCCCGGACA
The DNA here is from genome assembly GCF_032444005.1 of Ranitomeya imitator. Classification (NCBI taxonomy): domain Eukaryota; kingdom Metazoa; phylum Chordata; class Amphibia; order Anura; family Dendrobatidae; genus Ranitomeya; species Ranitomeya imitator. The sequence continues at coordinate 666,504,199 of NC_091286.1, forward strand.
TGCAATCTGCACAGAGAAAAACACCAGTCAATGTGTCAGTGGGGTTCAGCAACGCCAGCTGTTCCCCTGCTGTGTAGCTTGCAACGTGACCTGCAAACGCCACGCAGGCACATGAACTGAAATTGAAGGGAGCCTGCCCCCCACCCACAGGTGTTTCTATGTATATCAGCCACCTTGTACAGCAGTACTGCTGCATTTGTACAAGGTGGCTGACTTTTTCTCCTTGCCCACGTGGAACTCAACACGTACAAAATGTGTCTCATTACAGACCATTACAATGTCCCTGAGGTGTGACTTTCCTTTGTAATGACACGCAGCACCACCCTTGTTAGCGCTGCCCGTCTTTTGACATCATTGGTTAGCTGGCTGCGCCTGTGCATCTCCCCTGCTCGAAACAACGGCCCTCGGTGTCTTATTTTTTTGGACAGCGAGGGTGTGATTGATGGGCATGTGCAGTGCATATGTTTGCCTGTGTTCACTCATCTCCTTCCGCCTTCTTCAGACTGTGCGGCCTCCTGGCCGTGGTAGGCGATAAGGGATCAGCTGAGGCCGCCCAGTCTGGAGCAGGTGTAAGGACATGTGTAAGCGGCAAACCTATTTACTGCACAAGGCCACGAATCCCAGCCACGCAGTGTGATTTTTTGAAAACACACTGTGGGTCTGGGATTCATGTCCATCGCTAACCGCAACGGCCGACATGAAATGAGGTCAGAAGACAGGAAGCGCTCACAGCGCATGGCCAAGGGATCACAATAGCGCAGACTCCTGTACAGCAAATAACAACGCTCAGGAATCTGCGCCCAGTACCTAGGTGCAAATTTTGACACCTGTGCTGCGTCTCGTTAAAAAGACAAGTCACGCCTCCACAACTGTTTGACAGTATAATGGGCTAAATAGTGTACGTGTTTTAGTCAGCGTGTGCAAGGAGCAAAACAAATAGAGCAACCTTTCACTTGTGCAGCATTAATGCTGCACAAGGTGTGGCTCTTGTACCTTGCAACACCTGAGGGGGGGGTTAAAGGTAACCTTTGAAATTGGTTCAACTAGGCTTCGGCCTACACTCTGCTCCTCTACTCCTCCTGCTGACCCTGGGCTCAAACACCGCTAGTTTTTGCCAGGAAATGCTAGCTGCACAGAGAAAAACACCAGCCAATGTGTTAGTGGGGTTCAGCACCGCCAGCTGTTCCCCTGCTGTGTAGTCGGCAACGTGTCCAGCACAAGCCACGCTGGCACAACAGAACAAAAGCTGCCACCAGTGCAGGCTTCGGCCTACACTTTGCTCCTCTCCTCCTCCTGCTGACCCTGGGCTCTAACAACGCCAGTTTCTGCCCGGACATGCTAGCTGCACAGAGAAAAACACCAGCCAATGTGTTAGTGGGGTTCAGCACCGCCTGCTGTTCCCCCGCTGTGTAGCCGGCATCGTGTCCAGCACAAGCCACGCTGGCACAACCGACCAAAAGCTGCCACCAGTGCAGGCTTCGGCCTACACTTTGCTCCTCTCCTCCTCCTCCTGCTGACCCTGGGCTCTAACACCGCTAGTTTTTGCCCGGACATGCAATCTGCACAGAGAAAAACACCAGTCAATGTGTCAGTGGGGTTCAGCAACGCCAGCTGTTCCCCTGCTGTGTAGCTTGCAACGTGACCTGCAAACGCCACGCAGGCACATGAACTGAAATTGAAGGGAGCCTGCCCCCCACCCACAGGTGTTTCTATGTATATCAGCCACCTTGTACAGCAGTACTGCTGCATTTGTACAAGGTGGCTGACTTTTTCTCCTTGCCCACGTGGAACTCAACACGTACAAAATGTGTCTCATTACAGACCATTACAATGTCCCTGAGGTGTGACTTTCCTTTTTAATGACACGCAGCACCCCCATTGTTAGCGCTGCCCGTCTCCTGACATCATTGGTTGGCTGGCTGTGCCTGTGCGTCCCCCCTGCCCGACACAACGCCCCCCGTTGTCTCATATATTTTGACTGCGAGGGTGTGATTGATGGGCACGAGCAGTGCATATGTTCCCCTGTTTTCACTCCCCTCCTTCCGCCTTCTTCTGACTGTGCGGCCTCATGGCCGCGGCATGCGATAAGGGATCAGCTGAGGCCGCCCAGTCTGAAGCAGGTGTAAGGACATGTGTGAGCGGCGAACATATTTACTGCACAAGGCCACGAATCCCAGCACCGCAGTGTGACTTTAGGAAAAGCCACTGTGGGTCTGGGATTTATGGCCATCGTTAACCGCACCGGCCAACATGAAATGAGGTCATGAGACGGCCTGCACTAACAGGGTATTGCCAAGGGATAACACAAGAGCGCAGTTTCCTGTACTGCAAATAACAACGGTAAGGAATCTGCGCACAGCACCTAGGTGTAAATTTGTACACCTGTGCTGCGTCTCCTTAAAAAGACTAGTAGTCACGCCTCCACTACTGTTTGACAGTATAATGGGCTAAATAGTGTACGTGTTTAATTCAGCGTGTGCAAGGAGCAAAATTAAATAGAGCAACCTTTGACTTGTGCATCATTAATGCTGTTCAAGGTGTGGCTCTTGTACCTTGCAACACCTGAGGGGGGGGGTTAAAGGTAACCTTTGAAATTGGTTCAACTAGGCTTCGGCCTACACTCTGCTCCTCTACTCCTCCTGCTGACCCTGGGCTCAAACACCGCTAGTTTTTGCCCGGAACGGCTAGCTGCACAGAGAAAAACACCAGCCAATGTGTTAGTGGGGTTCAGCAACGCCAGCTGTTCCCCTGCTGTGTAGTCGGCAACGTGTCCAGCACAAGCCACGCTGGCACAACTGACCAAAAGCTGCCACCAGTGCAGGCTTCGGCCTACACTTTGCTCCTCTCCTCCTCCTGCTGACCCTGGGCTCAAACAACGCCAGTTTCTGCCCGGACATGCTAGCTGCACAGAGATAAACACCAGCCAATGTGTTAGTGGGGTTCAGCACCGCCAGCTGTTCCCCTGCTGTGTAGCTGGCAACGTGTCCTGCAAACGCCACGCAGGCACATGAACTGAAATTGAAGGGAGCCTGCCCCCCACCCCCCCAGGTGTTTCTATGTATAACAGCCACCTTGTACAGCAGTACTGCTGCATTTGTACAAGGTGGCTGACTTTTTCTCCTTGCCCACGTGGAACTCAACACGTAGAAAATGTTTCTCATTAGAGACCATTACAATGTCCCTGAGGTGTGACTTTCCTTTGTAATGACACGCAGCACCACCCTTGTTAGCGCTGCCCGTCTTTTGACATCATTGGTTAGCTGGCTGCGCCTGTGCATCTCCCCTGCTCGAAACAACGCCCCTCGGTGTCTCATATATTTTGACTGCGAGGGTGTGATTGATGGGCACGAGCAGTGCATATGTTCCCCTGTCTTCACTCCCCTCCTTCCGCCTTCTTCTGACTGTGCGGCCTCATGGCCGCGGCATGCGATAAGGGATCAGCTGAGGCCGCCCAGTCTGAAGCAGGTGTAAGGACATGTGTGAGCGGCGAACATATTTACTGCACAAGGCCACGAATCCCAGCACCGCAGTGTGACTTTAGGAAAAGCCACTGTGGGTCTGGGATTTATGGCCATCGTTAACCGCAGCGGCCAACATGAAATGAGGTCATGAGACGGCCTGCACTAACAGGGTATTGCCAAGGGATAACACAAGAGCGCAGTTTCCTGTACTGCAAATAACAACGGTAAGGAATCTGCGCACAGCACCTAGGTGTAAATTTGTACACCTGTGCTGCGTCTCCTTAAAAAGACTAGTAGTCACGCCTCCACTACTGTTTGACAGTATAATGGGCTAAATAGTGTACGTGTTTAATTCAGCGTGTGCAAGGAGCAAAATTAAATAGAGCAACCTTTGACTTGTGCATCATTAATGCTGTTCAAGGTGTGGCTCTTGTACCTTGCAACACCTGAGGGGGGGGGTTAAAGGTAACCTTTGAAATTGGTTCAACTAGGCTTCGGCCTACACTCTGCTCCTCTACTCCTCCTGCTGACCCTGGGCTCAAACACCGCTAGTTTTTGCCCGGAAATGCTAGCTGCACAGAGAAAAACACCAGCCAATGTGTTAGTGGGGTTCAGCACCGCCAGCTGTTCCCCCGCTGTGTAGCCGGCATCGTGTCCAGCACAAGCCACGCTGGCACAACCGACCAAAAGCTGCCAACAGTGCAGGCTTCGGCCTACACTTTGCTCCTCTCCTCCTCCTCCTGCTGACCCTGGGCTCTAACACCGCTAGTTTTTGCCCGGACATGCAATCTGCACAGAGAAAAACACCAGTCAATGTGTCAGTGGGGTTCAGCAACGCCAGCTGTTCCCCTGCTGTGTAGCTTGCAACGTGACCTGCAAACGCCACGCAGGCACATGAACTGAAATTGAAGGGAGCCTGCCCCCCACCCACAGGTGTTTCTATGTATAACAGCCACCTTGTACAGCAGTACTGCTGCATTTGTACAAGGTGGCTGACTTTTTCTCCTTGCCCACGTGGAACTCAACACGTAGAAAATGTTTCTCATTAGAGACCATTACAATGTCCCTGAGGTGTGACTTTCCTTTGTAATGACACGCAGCACCACCCTTGTTAGCGCTGCCCGTCTTTTGACATCATTGGTTAGCTGGCTGCGCCTGTGCATCTCCCCTGCTCGAAACAACGCCCCTCGGTGTCTTATTTTTTTGGACAGCGAGGGTGTGATTGATGGGCATGTGCAGTGCATATGTTTGCCTGTGTTCACTCATCTCCTTCCGCCTTCTTCAGACTGGGTGTCCTCATGGCCTCGGCAGGCGATAAGGGATCAGATGAGGCCGTCCAGTCTGAAGCAGGTGTAAGGACATGTGTGAGCGGCAAACATATTTACTGCACCAGGGCACGAATCCCAGCACCGCAGTGTGATTTTTTAAAAACACACTGTGGGTCTGGGATTCATGTCCATCGCTAACCGCAACGGCCAACATGAAATGAGGTCATAAGACAGGAAGCGCTCACAGCGCATGGCCAAAGGATCACAAGAGCGCAGACTCCTGTACAGCAACTAACAACGCTCAGGAAGCTGCGCCCATGCAAAAAGGTGTTGTTTTCGACACCTGTGCTGCTTTTCTTTAAAAAGACAAGTCACGCCTCCACTACTGTTAAACAGTATAATGGGCTAAATAGTCTACGTGTTGCATTCAGCTTGTGCAAGTAGACAAATTAATAGAGCAACCTTTTACTTGTGCAGCATTAATGCTGCAGAAGGAGTGGCTCTTGTTCTTTGTAACACCTGAGGGGGGGTTAAAGGTAACCTTTGAAATTGGTTCAACTAGGCTTCGGCCTACACTCTGCTCCTCTCCTCCTCCTGCTGACCCTGGGCTCTAACAACGCTAGTTTTTGCCCGGAAATGCTAGCTGCACAGAGAAAAACACCAGCCAATGTGTTAGTGGGGTTCAGCAACGCCAGCTGTTCCCCCGCTGTGTAGCCGGCATCGTGTCCAGCACAAGCCACGCTGGCACAACCGACCAAAAGCTGCCACCAGTGCAGGCTTCGGCCTACACTTTGCTCCTCTCCTCCTCCTCCTGCTGACCCTGGGCTCAAACACCGCTAGTTTTTGCCCGGAAATGCTAGCTGCACAGAGAAAAACACCAGCCAATGTGTTAGTGGGGTTCAGCAACGCCAGCTGTTCCCCCGCTGTGTAGCCGGCATCGTGTCCAGCACAAGCCACGCTGGCACAACCGACCAAAAGCTGCCACCAGTGCAGGCTTCGGCCTACACTTTGCTCCTCTCCTCCTCCTCCTGCTGACCCTGGGCTCAAACACCGCTAGTTTTTGCCCGGAAATGCTAGCTGCACAGAGAAAAACACCAGCCAATGTGTTAGTGGGGTTCAGCACCGCCAGCTGTTCCCCTGCTGTGCAGCTTGCAACGTGACCTGCAAACGCCACGCAGGCACATGAACTGAAATTGAAGGGAGCCTGGCCCCCACCCCCAGGTGTTTCTATGTATAACAGCCACCTTGTACAGCAGTACTGCTGCATTTGTACAAGGTGGCTGATGTTTTCTCCTTGCCCACGTGGAACTCAACACGTACAAAATGTGTCTCTTTGAGACCATTCCACTGTCCCTGAGGTGTGACTTTCCTTTCTAATGATACGCAGCACCCCCCTTGGTAGCGCTTCCCGTCTTCTGACATCATTGGTTGGCTACTTGCGCCTGTTCGTCCGCCCTGCCTGAATAAAATGCTCCTCGTTGTCTTAATTATTTTGACTGCGAGGGTGTGATTGATGGGCACGAGCAGTGCATATCTTCGCCTGTCTTAACTCATCTCCTTCAGCCTTCTTCAGACTGTGCAGCCTCATGGCCGCGGCATGCGAGAAGGGATCAGCAGAGGCCGCCCAGTCTGAAGCAGGTGTAAGGACGTGTGTGAGCGGCCAAAATATTTACTGCTCAAGGCCACGAATCCCAGCACCGCAGTGTGGCTTTATGAAAAGACACTGTGGGTCTGGGATTTATGGCCATCGTTAACCGCACCGGCCAACATGAAATGATGTCATAAGATGGGCAGCGCTAACAGGGCATTGCCAAGGGATAACACAAGAGCGCAGACTCCTGTACAGCAAATAACAACGCTCAGGAAGCTGCTCCAAGCACCAAGGCGTTATTTTGGACACCTGTGCTGCGTCTCATCAAAAAACCAAGTCACGCATCCACTACAGTTTGACTGTAGAATGGGGTAAATTGTGTATGTCTTTCATTCAGCGTGTGCAAGTAGACAAATTAATAGAGCAACCTTTCACTTGTGCAGCATTAATACTGCACAAGGTGTGTCTCTTGTACTTTGTAACACCTGAGGGGGGGGTTAAAGGTTTCCTTTGAAATTGGTTCAACTAAGCTTCGGCCTACACTCTGCTCCTCTCCTCCTCCTCCTGCTTCAACACGGGCTCTAACATCGCTAGTTTTTGCCCGCAAGTGCTAGCTGCACAGAGAAAAACACACGCCATTGTGTTAGTGGGGTTCAGCAACGCCAGCTGTTCCCCCAGTGTGTAGCCGGCAAAGTGTCCTGCAAACGCAACGCAGACACAAAGCTGCCTCCAGTGCAGGCTTCGGCCTACACTCATCTCCCCCTGCTTACCCTTTGCTCCAACACCGCTAGTTGGGGCTCTAGGAAGACAATCTTTAATAGGCAAGGCAACGCATCCGTGTTCCAGCACCGCCAGCTGGTTCTCGGCAGTGTTCTTGTCACAGGTACTCCCTCGTGCCAAGCCTGGTTTCAGCACCGTCAGCTGTTTCCGGGTTGTGTCAACTTCACTGAGACGCCTATGCTTGCCCCGTCGTGGTGCGGTCGAGTTAGCCAACTCCAGGGTGCCTCCAGTTTAGGAGCTTCCTATGTGGGCTGCGTGAACTGGTAGTCAAGGCTGGTTCTGTAGTGCCAGTAGGCCCAGCTCCCCCTGTAGGACTGTTGGGGTTCGGTAACTGCGGCTGCCTCGCGGCCTAGCTGTTCTCTCCTCTCCTGTGGACCTTCGGGTCCACCACCTGGTTCCAGCACCGTCAGCTGGTTCCGGGCCGAGCCTTTGGCTTAGGTGCCTCCTCCTGGGTATCCGAGTTCCGCCAACGCCAGGCGGTCCTTGGTAGTGCTTTTAAGCGCGGGCACCTACAGCTTAGTAACCGGGTTCCAGCACCGTCAGCTGGTCCTCGGTCGTGCCATTGGCTCTTGCACACTGGGGCAACGCATCCGGGTTCCAGCACCGCCAGCTGGTTCTCGGCAGTGTTTTTGTCACAGGTACTCCCTCGTGCCAAGCCTGGTTTCAGCACCGTCAGCTGTTTCCGGGTTGTGTCAAGCTCACTGAGACACCTATGCTTGCCTCGTCGTGGTGCGGTCGGGTTAGCCAACTCCAGGGTGCCTCCAGTTTAGGAGCTTCCTATGTGGGCTGCGTGAACTGGTAGTCAAGGCTGGTTCTGTAGTGCCAGTAGGCCCAGCTCCCCCTGTAGGACTGTTGGGGTTCGGTAACTGCGGCTGCCTCGCGGCCTAGCTGTTCTCTCCTCTCCTGTGGGCCTTGGGGTCCACCACCTGGTTCCAGCACCGTCAGCTGGTTCCGGGCCGAGCCTTTGGCTTAGGTGCCTCCTCCTGGGTATCCGAGTTCCGCCAACGCCAGGCGGTCCTTGGTAGTGCTTTTAAGCGCGGGCACCTACAGCTTAGTAACCGGGTTCCAGCACCGTCAGCTGGTCCTCGGTCGTGCCATTGGCTCTTGCACACTGGGGCAACGCATCCGGGTTCCAGCACCGCCAGCTGGTTCTCGGCAGTGTTCTTGTCACAGGTACTCCCTCGTGCCAAGCCTGGTTTCAGCACCGTCAGCTGTTTCCGGGTTGTGTCAAGCTCACTGAGACACCTATGCTTGCCTCGTCGTGGTGCGGTCGGGTTAGCCAACTCCAGGGTGCCTCCAGTTTAGGAGCTTCCTATGTGGGCTGCGTGAACTGGTAGTCAAGGCTGGTTCTGTAGTGCCAGTAGGCCCAGCTCCCCCTGTAGGACTGTTGGGGTTCGGTAACTGCGGCTGCCTCGCGGCCTAGCTGTTCTCTCCTCTCCTGTGGGCCTTGGGGTCCACCACCTGGTTCCAGCACCGTCAGCTGGTTCCGGGCCGAGCCTTTGGCTTAGGTGCCTCCTCCTGGGTATCCGAGTTCCGCCAACGCCAGGCGGTCCTTGGTAGTGCTTTTAAGCGCGGGCACCTACAGCTTAGTAACCGGGTTCCAGCACCGTCAGCTGGTCCTCGGTCGTGCCATTGGCTCTTGCACACTGGGGCAACGCATCCGGGTTCCAGCACCGCCAGCTGGTTCTCGGCAGTGTTTTTGTCACAGGTACTCCCTCGTGCCAAGCCTGGTTTCAGCACCGTCAGCTGTTTCCGGGTTGTGTCAAGCTCACTGAGACACCTATGCTTGCCTCGTCGTGGTGCGGTCGGGTTAGCCAACTCCAGGGTGCCTCCAGTTTAGGAGCTTCCTATGTGGGCTGCGTGAACTGGTAGTCAAGGCTGGTTCTGTAGTGCCAGTAGGCCCAGCTCCCCCTGTAGGACTGTTGGGGTTCGGTAACTGCGGCTGCCTCGCGGCCTAGCTGTTCTCTCCTCTCCTGTGGGCCTTGGGGTCCACCACCTGGTTCCAGCACCGTCAGCTGGTTCCGGGCCGAGCCTTTGGCTTAGGTGCCTCCTCCTGGGTATCCGAGTTCCGCCAACGCCAGGCGGTCCTTGGTAGTGCTTTTAAGCGCGGGCACCTACAGCTTAGTAACCGGGTTCCAGCACCGTCAGCTGGTCCTCGGTCGTGCCATTGGCTCTTGCACACTGGGGCAACGCATCCGGGTTCCAGCACCGCCAGCTGGTTCTCGGCAGTGTTCTTGTCACAGGTACTCCCTCGTGCCAAGCCTGGTTTCAGCACCGTCAGCTGTTTCCGGGTTGTGTCAAGCTCACTGAGACACCTATGCTTGCCTCGTCGTGGTGCGGTCGGGTTAGCCAACTCCAGGGTGCCTCCAGTTTAGGAGCTTCCTATGTGGGCTGCGTGAACTGGTAGTCAAGGCTGGTTCTGTAGTGCCAGTAGGCCCAGCTCCCCCTGTAGGACTGTTGGGGTTCGGTAACTGCGGCTGCCTCGCGGCCTAGCTGTTCTCTCCTCTCCTGTGGGCCTTGGGGTCCACCACCTGGTTCCAGCACCGTCAGCTGGTTCCGGGCCGAGCCTTTGGCTTAGGTGCCTCCTCCTGGGTATCCGAGTTCCGCCAACGCCAGGCGGTCCTTGGTAGTGCTTTTAAGCGCGGGCACCTACAGCTTAGTAACCGGGTTCCAGCACCGTCAGCTGGTCCTCGGTCGTGCCATTGGCTCTTGCACACTGGGGCAACGCATCCGGGTTCCAGCACCGCCAGCTGGTTCTCGGCAGTGTTTTTGTCACAGGTACTCCCTCGTGCCAAGCCTGGTTTCAGCACCGTCAGCTGTTTCCGGGTTGTGTCAAGCTCACTGAGACACCTATGCTTGCCTCGTCGTGGTGCGGTCGGGTTAGCCAACTCCAGGGTGCCTCCAGTTTAGGAGCTTCCTATGTGGGCTGCGTGAACTGGTAGTCAAGGCTGGTTCTGTAGTGCCAGTAGGCCCAGCTCCCCCTGTAGGACTGTTGGGGTTCGGTAACTGCGGCTGCCTCGCGGCCTAGCTGTTCTCTCCTCTCCTGTGGGCCTTGGGGTCCACCACCTGGTTCCAGCACCGTCAGCTGGTTCCGGGCCGAGCCTTTGGCTTAGGTGCCTCCTCCTGGGTATCCGAGTTCCGCCAACGCCAGGCGGTCCTTGGTAGTGCTTTTAAGCGCGGGCACCTACAGCTTAGTAACCGGGTTCCAGCACCGTCAGCTGGTCCTCGGTCGTGCCATTGGCTCTTGCACACTGGGGCAACGCATCCGGGTTCCAGCACCGCCAGCTGGTTCTCGGCAGTGTTCTTGTCACAGGTACTCCCTCGTGCCAAGCCTGGTTTCAGCACCGTCAGCTGTTTCCGGGTTGTGTCAAGCTCACTGAGACACCTATGCTTGCCTCGTCGTGGTGCGGTCGGGTTAGCCAACTCCAGGGTGCCTCCAGTTTAGGAGCTTCCTATGTGGGCTGCGTGAACTGGTAGTCAAGGCTGGTTCTGTAGTGCCAGTAGGCCCAGCTCCCCCTGTAGGACTGTTGGGGTTCGGTAACTGCGGCTGCCTCGCGGCCTAGCTGTTCTCTCCTCTCCTGTGGGCCTTGGGGTCCACCACCTGGTTCCAGCACCGTCAGCTGGTTCCGGGCCGAGCCTTTGGCTTAGGTGCCTCCTCCTGGGTATCCGAGTTCCGCCAACGCCAGGCGGTCCTTGGTAGTGCTTTTAAGCGCGGGCACCTACAGCTTAGTAACCGGGTTCCAGCACCGTCAGCTGGTCCTCGGTCGTGCCATTGGCTCTTGCACACTGGGGCAACGCATCCGGGTTCCAGCACCGCCAGCTGGTTCTCGGCAGTGTTCTTGTCACAGGTACTCCCTCGTGCCAAGCCTGGTTTCAGCACCGTCAGCTGTTTCCGGGTTGTGTCAAGCTCACTGAGACACCTATGCTTGCCTCGTCGTGGTGCGGTCGGGTTAGCCAACTCCAGGGTGCCTCCAGTTTAGGAGCTTCCTATGTGGGCTGCGTGAACTGGTAGTCAAGGCTGGTTCTGTAGTGCCAGTAGGCCCAGCTCCCCCTGTAGGACTGTTGGGGTTCGGTAACTGCGGCTGCCTCGCGGCCTAGCTGTTCTCTCCTCTCCTGTGGGCCTTGGGGTCCACCACCTGGTTCCAGCACCGTCAGCTGGTTCCGGGCCGAGCCTTTGGCTTAGGTGCCTCCTCCTGGGTATCCGAGTTCCGCCAACGCCAGGCGGTCCTTGGTAGTGCTTTTAAGCGCGGGCACCTACAGCTTAGTAACCGGGTTCCAGCACCGTCAGCTGGTCCTCGGTCGTGCCATTGGCTCTTGCACACTGGGGCAACGCATCCGGGTTCCAGCACCGCCAGCTGGTTCTCGGCAGTGTTTTTGTCACAGGTACTCCCTCGTGCCAAGCCTGGTTTCAGCACCGTCAGCTGTTTCCGGGTTGTGTCAAGCTCACTGAGACACCTATGCTTGCCTCGTCGTGGTGCGGTCGGGTTAGCCAACTCCAGGGTGCCTCCAGTTTAGGAGCTTCCTATGTGGGCTGCGTGAACTGGTAGTCAAGGCTGGTTCTGTAGTGCCAGTAGGCCCAGCTCCCCCTGTAGGACTGTTGGGGTTCGGTAACTGCGGCTGCCTCGCGGCCTAGCTGTTCTCTCCTCTCCTGTGGGCCTTGGGGTCCACCACCTGGTTCCAGCACCGTCAGCTGGTTCCGGGCCGAGCCTTTGGCTTAGGTGCCTCCTCCTGGGTATCCGAGTTCCGCCAACGCCAGGCGGTCCTTGGTAGTGCTTTTAAGCGCGGGCACCTACAGCTTAGTAACCGGGTTCCAGCACCGTCAGCTGGTCCTCGGTCGTGCCATTGGCTCTTGCACACTGGGGCAACGCATCCGGGTTCCAGCACCGCCAGCTGGTTCTCGGCAGTGTTCTTGTCACAGGTACTCCCTCGTGCCAAGCCTGGTTTCAGCACCGTCAGCTGTTTCCGGGTTGTGTCAAGCTCACTGAGACACCTATGCTTGCCTCGTCGTGGTGCGGTCGGGTTAGCCAACTCCAGGGTGCCTCCAGTTTAGGAGCTTCCTATGTGGGCTGCGTGAACTGGTAGTCAAGGCTGGTTCTGTAGTGCCAGTAGGCCCAGCTCCCCCTGTAGGACTGTTGGGGTTCGGTAACTGCGGCTGCCTCGCGGCCTAGCTGTTCTCTCCTCTCCTGTGGGCCTTGGGGTCCACCACCTGGTTCCAGCACCGTCAGCTGGTTCCGGGCCGAGCCTTTGGCTTAGGTGCCTCCTCCTGGGTATCCGAGTTCCGCCAACGCCAGGCGGTCCTTGGTAGTGCTTTTAAGCGCGGGCACCTACAGCTTAGTAACCGGGTTCCAGCACCGTCAGCTGGTCCTCGGTCGTGCCATTGGCTCTTGCACACTGGGGCAACGCATCCGGGTTCCAGCACCGCCAGCTGGTTCTCGGCAGTGTTTTTGTCACAGGTACTCCCTCGTGCCAAGCCTGGTTTCAGCACCGTCAGCTGTTTCCGGGTTGTGTCAAGCTCACTGAGACACCTATGCTTGCCTCGTCGTGGTGCGGTCGGGTTAGCCAACTCCAGGGTGCCTCCAGTTTAGGAGCTTCCTATGTGGGCTGCGTGAACTGGTAGTCAAGGCTGGTTCTGTAGTGCCAGTAGGCCCAGCTCCCCCTGTAGGACTGTTGGGGTTCGGTAACTGCGGCTGCCTCGCGGCCTAGCTGTTCTCTCCTCTCCTGTGGGCCTTGGGGTCCACCACCTGGTTCCAGCACCGTCAGCTGGTTCCGGGCCGAGCCTTTGGCTTAGGTGCCTCCTCCTGGGTATCCGAGTTCCGCCAACGCCAGGCGGTCCTTGGTAGTGCTTTTAAGCGCGGGCACCTACAGCTTAGTAACCGGGTTCCAGCACCGTCAGCTGGTCCTCGGTCGTGCCATTGGCTCTTGCACACTGGGGCAACGCATCCGGGTTCCAGCACCGCCAGCTGGTTCTCGGCAGTGTTCTTGTCACAGGTACTCCCTCGTGCCAAGCCTGGTTTCAGCACCGTCAGCTGTTTCCGGGTTGTGTCAAGCTCACTGAGACACCTATGCTTGCCTCGTCGTGGTGCGGTCGGGTTAGCCAACTCCAGGGTGCCTCCAGTTTAGGAGCTTCCTATGTGGGCTGCGTGAACTGGTAGTCAAGGCTGGTTCTGTAGTGCCAGTAGGCCCAGCTCCCCCTGTAGGACTGTTGGGGTTCGGTAACTGCGGCTGCCTCGCGGCCTAGCTGTTCTCTCCTCTCCTGTGGGCCTTGGGGTCCACCACCTGGTTCCAGCACCGTCAGCTGGTTCTCGGCAGTGTCTTTTGCTCTTGTACCTTCTGCTCCCCATCCTGGTTCCAGTACCGTCAGCTGGTTCCGGGCAGAGCCTTTGGCTTAGGTGCCTCCTTCTGGGTATCCAAGTTCCACCAACGTCAGGTGGTCCTTGGTAGTGCTTTCAGGCACGGGTACCTCCTGCTTAGTAACCGGGTTCCAGTAACGTCAGCTGGTCCTCGGTAGTTCCATTGGCTCTTGGACCTTCGGCTACCCATCCGGGTTCCAGTACCGTCAGCTGGTTCTCGGCAGTGTCTTTTGCTCTTGTACCTTCTGCTCCCCATCCTGGTTCCAGTAACGTCAGCTGGTTCCGGGCAGAGCCTTTGGCTTAGGTGCCTCCTTCTGGGTATCCGAGTTCCGTCAACGTCAGGCGGTCCTTGGTAGTGCTTTTTAGCACGGGTACCTCCTGCTTAGTAACCGGGTTCCAGTAACGTCAGCTGGTCCTCGGTAGTTCCATAGGCTCTTGAACCTTCGGGTAGCCATCCGAGTTCCAGTTCCATCAGCTGGTTCTTGGCATTTTCTCAGCCTTCTTGTACCTTCTGCTACATTTCCAAGTTGAAGACCCTAACGTCGACGACCCGGAAGACCACCACGATGACGACGACACGGAAGACCACCCCGATGACGACGACGACGACGGCGGAGACGACGACGGCGGAGATGACGACACTGGAGACGACGACCCTGGAGACGACAACATGGAAGACCGAGAAGCAGAAGAACAAGAGGCTGCAGAACAAAGAGCAGAAGAACATTAAGCATAAGACTTAATATCAGAGCAAAAGATATTATCTAAATTATATGCAGAAGAAGACTAAGCAGTGTATGGGGGTGAGTCCGTTCCTCCTCGTGGTGCCCCTGGATAAAGCCTGATGCTGCAGGCCAAACTGAACGCGGACAAATGTAACTTTTGTGACTGGCAGAACGGAAGGTGTAATCTTCCAACTTTTATAGATAACAACTACGGGAATGCCTGTCACAAATGAGAATATGATGAAGAAGTAGAATAGGAAGAATAATAACAGTGGAATAAAAAGAATATGTAGAATAAGAAGAATAATAATAGTTGAATAAAATGAATATGAAGAATGTAATAAAAAAAAAAAAATAGGTAGAAGATGAAGAAGAAGATGAATAAGGTGAAGAAGTTGATGTCAAAGATGCTGATGATGATGAAGATGAAAGTGTGGGAAAAGAAAAAAAAAAAGAAAAAAAAGAAGGGGAAGGGCGTGGAATAGTGAAACATCAATATCTGACAAAATAAAAAAAAAATTTACATAGTCAATATCTTTGTCACTCCGAACGTCTTAAAAAAAAACAAAAAACATGCTATTCTATTTGATTGGGATAAACCTCTATGACTTTAATGTCTCCGCCACCTCCCCAAATACATCCGGCATTATTCTTAGTTGTTTTCCTTCATGTAGAATGAACCTACAAGGAAAGAAAGGGTTTATTTTAATTCCGATATTTTGGTCCCATTGACTTGCATTGGGATCGGGTATCGGTATCGGCGATATCCGATATTTTTTGAATATCGGCCGATCCAAACCGATACCGATACTTTCCGATATCGGAAGGTATCGCTCAACACTAGTTCTAATCAATACACATCTAGATAAATTCCCAAAGGGAAATGGTGTCACGTGTTGAGGGTTTCCACTGTTTATGCACATCAGGAGCTCTTCAGGAGCTCACCAAATGTGACACGGCGTCCGTTCGTTATTCAAACCGTCAAATGTCTTTACTTCTCTTTCAAGCCCTGCCGTGTGCCCAAACAGTTCTTTTCCTCCACATATTGGTAATCAGTAGTGTTGAGCATTCCGATACCGCAAGTATCGGGTATCGGCCAATATTTGCGGTATCGGAATTCCGATACCGAGTTCCGATATTTTTGTGATATCGGAAATCTGAATCGGAAGTTCCCAGTGTATGGTTCCCAGGGTCTGGAGGAGAGGAAACTCTCCTTCAGGCCTTGGGATCCATATTAATGTAAAAAATAAAGAATAAAAATAAAAAATATGGATATACTCACCCCTCCGGCGGACCCTGGACCTTAGCGGTGTTAACCGGCAGCTGCCGTTCGTAAGAATGAGCACATGAAGGACCTGCGATGACGTCGCGGCTTGTGATTGGTCGTGTGACCAATCACAAGCCGCGACGTCATCGCAGGTATTTCACTCTGCATTCTTACTAACGGGGGCTGCCGGTTAACACCGCTAAGGTCCAGGGTCCGCCGGAGGGGTGAGTATATCCATATTTTTTATTTTTATTCTTTATTTTATACATTAATATGGATCCCAGGGCCTGAAGGAGAGTTTCCTCTCCTTCAGACCCTGGGAACCATCCAGGGATACCTTCAGATATTTGTGTCCCATTGACTTGTATTGGTATCGGGTATCGGTATCGGCGATATCCGATATTTTTTGGATATCGGCCGATCCCATCCGATACCGATACTTTCAAATATCGGAAGGTATCGCTCAACACTAGTTATCAGCGTACTCAGGAAAAATTGTGCAACGAATTGTATGGAGCAATTCCTTCTGTTACCCTTAATAAAATGCAAAATTCACAGCTAAAATTGATTTATATGTGAAAAATTTGATTTTTTTATTTTCATGGCTCAACTTCTGTGAAACAATACAAAGCTGATAAAACCCCCATAACTATTATCCCACTTGCCACCACAGTACAAATGGAAAGTGTGAGGTTAAGCTCCAGATTTAGCACATCTTATTGATGCTCCATTTCTGGGGTGGCTGAGGGCTATCAGGAGGGCCAATTCCCTGGCTATTAAGATCAGTCCACAACTGTCTGTTTAGCCTTTGCTGGTTTGAAATTATGGGATGACCCTATGTAATTTTTTTCTGGGGTCCCCATAAAATAGCCAGTAAAGACTAACCAAACAGTTGCGAGCTTATGTTAATAGCCTTGGAACCTTGATGGTTATTACCCTCCTTCCCAGAATATTAAAATCAGTCCTTAGCTTTCCATCTGCTGCTTATGAAAATTATGGTGGACCCCACACTATTTTAATTTATTTTTGTTATTTATCAAAAAGTCCAGTAAAATACATGCTCAGTGTAACTTTAGTTCACAGCCTCCAGGTGTTACAACAGCTGGAAACTCAAGTAACCTTAAAATGTCCCTCAAAGTTTCCATGAGGTTTGGACGCCTCCCAGCTGCCAGGAGACTCAATTGCTGAGAACTCTGTTAATCTCAGTTCAAGTCACGGAATGTCACAAAATCTCCAGTGCCTAACTGTTGAATGCCAGAGTGTCAGAATCGTGGGCGTTCATCAGTTCGGCACTGGCACTTGCAAAGCAAAAGAAACAGTTGTTATGATGTGACCTTACTGTTCTTATTAACCCCTTAATCCCATTTGACGTACTATCCCATCAAGGTGACCTGGGACTTAATTCCCTCTCCCATGCGCCCAAACAGGGGTTCATTTTCTCCTGTTACCCCTGGTAAAATAAAACAAATTGGAGCTGAAGTAAATTTTTTGTGAAACAAAATTAAATGTTCATTTTTTTCTAAACATTCCAAAACTTCCTGTGAAGCACCAGAAGGGTTAATAAACTTCTTGAATGTTGTTTTGAGCACCTTGAGGGGTGCAGTTTTTAGAATGGTGTCACACTTGGTTATTTTCTATCATATAGACCCCTCAAAATGACTTCAAATGAGATGTGGTCCCTAAAAAAATGGTGTTGTAAAAATGAGAAATTGCTGGTCAACTTTTAACTTTTATAACTCCCTAACAAAAAAATTTGTTTCCAAAATTGATGTAAAGTAGACATGTGGGAAATATTACTTATTAAGTATTTTGTGTGACATATCTCTCGGATTTAAGGGCATAAAAATTCAAAGTTGGAAAATTGCTAAATTTTCAAAATTTTCGCCAAATTTCCATTTTTTTCACAAATAAACGCAGGGAATATAAAAGAAATTTTGCCACTAGCATGAAGTACAATATTTCTTCAGAAAACAATGTCAGAATCACCGGGATCCATTGAAGCGTTCCAGAGTTATATCCTCATGAATGGACAGTGGTCAGAGTTGTAAAAATTGGCCAGGTCATTAACGTGCAAACCACCCTCGGGGCTTAAGGGGTTATTGACTTTCATCCCATCAGCAGGATTTTGCTAAATAAACGACAGGAATTGTCAGGTTGGCAGTGTTAAACTGGTTAAAATGATACCTGGGGTGAAGAAATCTGTTTTGTAGTTCTTGTGTAGTCAACATTAGAAGTTTTTCAGTTAATGATATGGTTTGCTCTGGGGTGGAACTGTAGGCAGAGTCTTATCTTCCTGCTCTATGCCAGAGAAAACAAGAAAAGGCCAGCCCTCAGGCCCGCCCCAAACTGCAAACATGTTCCTTATCATTGAGACGGGGAGATAGGCAGACTGAGCTTCAGAATGGGCCTATAGGTTGGTTTTTCACTGGTTTCTCTGGCTTAGAGCAGGAAGATAAGACCTGCCTACAATCCCGCCACGGAAAATGGGCATATCATTAACTGAAAACTTCTAACACTGATTACACAAGAATTACAGTACAGTTTTCTTCATCCCAAGTATCATTGTAATCAGTTTAACACTGCCAACCTGACAATGCCTGTAGTTTACCTAGCAAACTCCTGCTAACAGGTTTGCTTTAAAAAAATTGAGAAAAAAAATGGGTGGGGATCCCTCAAAGTTTTTAGAGGCAGCACGGGGAAAGCTGATTGGTGAGGACTGATATTAATATTCTGGGAAGGAGGGCATAACAAAATCCATTCGTGAAGAAGCTATTCAATGCAAATATAATGTACCTTATTATGTTCTGGTGTCTGTAAAGACCCCAGAGCTGAATAAATATAAAATTTAAAAAATTAAAATAAATACACTGACTCGGCTCTCATCTTTCTGGCCCCTACGCTACTCACTGCCATCCATCCGGGCCTTACCTCATGCAAAATCTACTTGCATTGGATTCTGTGGACCTCTACAACTGTGCCAGAATTCTGGCTGCCATTGCACCCAGGAGGGCTCTGCATGCTGAATAACAGACTCATGACATAATGATGTGCAACAAGACCTTTCTGCTTGCATGTGCAGAGCCGCCCCAGACACCAAATCCAGCACAGTGTGAGAGGCCCGATGATTCCACTGCACCCGGCGGGGGATCATCAGATGTGGCATTGACTGGACAGGTGGAGGTGAGCGGCAGAGGGGCCATTGAGGTTTTTATAACTTTTTCATGGCCATTTATGGCTCACAAAAATGGTGGCCAGCAGCTGCTAACTTGCTGATTTTTCGCCGAAGCGAATTACAAAAAATGCTGCATTTTTACAAAAAAGGAATTTTGTAAAATTCAAGTCGGATTCAATTCCACTTTAATTTATTTTGTCATCTTTAGTAAGCAGCGATCAAACAAGCAATTTTTATTTAGACATTTAGACAAAAAGGCAGTAATACATTTGAAAATACTGCCCATAAACAATGACCTTCCTGGTTATAATGTGAGTAATTTCAGTCCTGTAAATATAAAAAAAACGACAACACATAATAGGTGAAGAATGATAAAATGTGAACTATAATTTTTATAAAATTACTGACAGTAAGAATCTTGTGCTAGAAAAAAAATACGATAATTCGCAAACATCAGTATGTTAAACAATAGCTAAAATAATTAGTGAAACTTGCTGTATACTAAAAAGGGGTGGATAGCAAAGATGAATATAGCATCAATTTCTTTATTTAATGACAATCTAGTGGGGGATTACTTACCAGGTTTTAAAAGGTTTGGGAAGGGTTGAAGAAAACAAAAAATCAATGCTCACTAGAGCTAATTCAAGCTTTTGATTTCTGAATTCCATAGTTTTGCCATATTATACCCGTTACAATACGAAGCATCAGGTCGATTTCCCACTACTGCGCTAATCATTCTGTATGGAGCCAAGAGCAGCTCTCGTAAGCCCAACAGGGAGTTCATGGAGAGGTGCTCGTGTATACACATTACCGATCTATTCTAAAGAGGATAGAAGTGTCCTCTTCTGCTATTGGGTTTGGTTCTCAGTGGTCGGACTCCCACCAATTAATAAATTCTCATCTGGTATTGACTTACTTGGTGAGAGACTGGCAGAGTGGCTCGATTCTCTCCTGTAACCTCTAGTCCAGAGAGTCCCCGGCTTCATTTAGGACACAAGTGACATTTTACATAATTTTAATGGTCCTCTCAATATTCATAGTTTGGGTGCAATGTAGTATCATTATACACGTCAATTCTTCATCAGGTGGCTATAAGTGCATTCTTTTTCCATTTAAAATATATATATTATATTATAATACATTGTTTTTTCACACATCTTTAAAATTATATCAATGATGTTGCTTATTTCTTGATTACAACAATTACTTTAGCTTCAATGCCCTGTTCTTCTAAGGGATGTGGTTCCCAGTGGCTGGAGCCCCCTAATTAATAAATGATCACTTAATCTGTGGTTTGATGATAACTTGGTTTCACAGGAGAACATTTTAAGGTTTTTCAATGTAGATGACAAAATGTTCACACACGAGGAATAGCACACATCTTATAGGACATCGGAACAGCTGTGAATCCAACCGCAGGAGTCAGGTCTAGCGTCGCCCCAGGAGGAGCCTTAAACGTGAAGTTCTGCAGCAGTCTCGTGAAGAACAGGTACAGCTCCATTTTAGCCAAGTTTTCTCCAGCGCAACTTCTCTTACCTACAGCAATGGAATATGTAGAAAAGGATAAAAAGTTGATATTGTTTCATGGCTGAAGCAAAAGATACAAAGTCATTTTAAAATGGGCTATTCTAATAAAATTATAAGTTGGTCATTCCAATCTGAAATTCATAGTTTAAAGGGAATACTTTGTACAGACTAAATACCAGGCGATTTTTTTTTTATCTGCAAGGATTCTGTACCTTAAAAATATGCTACAAATGTAATTATTAATTATTTAAAATTAACACATAAATGTACAAATTAGTACCACAAGCTTCAAAAAATGTTAAATGGAGATAACTGAAAAGAACACACCAGGAAGAAACGGTGCCTATAGAATCCCTGTAATATCCCTGCCTGGCTGCGGAGGTTGGCATCCTATGCCAGCGCAAATGGCACCCCAATACTTACTCTACCGGCCCTAATAGGGACAAATGAAACCACATTTAGCCAAGTAAAATCACTAGGCAACCAGGTAAAGTGCCCAATGTATCCACATAGCATTTAGCAGAAGTGACTACACCAAATAGTTCAATAAGATAAATATACTCATTTCACAAAAAATGTCATGTATCTGCAATGGTTAATCCTATACTTTTTCATTATAGGCCAATACGGACATATGCAACTAATGAGGATAGCAATAAATTCAGTCTGCAGAAACATCTGGTCAGATCAAGTAGAATAGGCAGTGACTATCAAACTCCATCCAACTAGATACAATCGAAGCCTGCAGCACATAGATGTCATTGTGATCACGCTTTGCTACCATAGCACTCAGAGACAGTGCAAGATGTGTAAATGGGGTAATGGAACTTAGGGGGGCAAATGTTTTACCCTGTAATAACACTATCCTACCCCTGCCTCGCTGTGGAGGGTGACACCCTAGAATACACAAATGACGCTCCCGCTCATTGACATCTGACCCCTCTGGCCCTGTTAAGTACAGCTGATAGATATAGTCTAGGAACCTCCGCTAACCGGCAGGGATATTACGGTGACTCTATAGGGAAAGGCACTGTTCCTCCCTGGTGAGTTCTTTTCAGATCTCCCTTTGATATTTTTTGTTGATGACGGTTGTTCTAATTTGTATGTTTGTGTGGTAATTTTAAATAATTAGTAAAAGTTACATTTTAGCATATCTTTTAAAATGCAGAATTCTTGCAATTAAAAAATTGTCTGATTCCAATCTTACCACTTTTCGAGCACCCAACTTTTAAATATGGAGGCACAACCATCCTCGCCCCACAGATGCCCCAAAGGGAGGAATCTTCCCCATGCAGTTTTTCAAATTTTCCCAAACCATACCCCAAATAAATCATAAAGGTACCTTCATGGTACAGCCTCATAGGGAGAAGATTTAAAACATTTCTATTAATTTAGTGAATGCGATGATGGAGAAATGTTCCTATTTGCTCTCATCTCCCCTCCAAAGTGCTAAAAGAAGACATCTGAAAGAATAACTCACCGGCTGAAAAAGGCATGAACGCTTCTTTCCTTACAAAATTTCCACTGGAATCCAAAAAGTGTTCTGGGTAGAACTCGTCGGCTTTTACAAAGTGATCCTTATCATAAAGTATGGAGGTCAGCAGTGGGATCACCTGGATTCCCTGAAAGTTTGAACATTTGCATAAGTCATATTTAATTGGGACTGCCACTCCTTAGGCTTTATTTATTTAAAGGGAATCTGTCACCAAGTTTTTGTTACCTCATCTGAGAGCAGCAGAATGTAGGCAAAGAGATCTTAAATCCAAATATCCACTTAGTTTACTGGGTGTAGAGGTTCTGACATAATCAGAGTTAAGTGTGAAGCAGAGCTGAGAAAGCTGCCCTCACCCCCACCACAGCTAACCCCACCCCCAACATGCTCAGTATTTACATTGTCTATTGACATGTCAATGTCAAAAGGAAAATGAAATCCTTATGGACCTTGGAATGCAGCAGCAAAAATAAATAAATGTATATATATATATATATACATTACAGACCAAAAGTTTGGACACACTTTGGTGTCGAGTTCCCTCCGCTGTTCATGGTGAATCTCGAACCATGTCCACTGCGGTCTCCCATTCTTCCCCAGCCGCAGTGGAACCTGCTAAGCGGAGACGTCGGTTCCAGACTAAGTGCTGCTTTTCTCTTACTGAGCATGCTCACGGGACTACCTCCCATTGGAGGTTGGGGGTCACATGTTCAGGTCCTGTTGCACTTCCTATTGGACCATCTGGAATGTCCCAGTCTGCTACTGCTATAAAAGGTTTGCATGGCCGCTCGGCCATGCCGTAGTATAAATCTTGGCAATGTGTGTGTAGATGAATGACTGTCGATGGATCAAAGCTCCTTAATCATTCCCATTCCTCGTGTTGTGGACTGCTTGCGAATGGTTTTAGCTATCTAGCGCCCAACAGTGTTATCTGCACACTAAGCACATGTTTCAGTGCCCGTCTCTACGGCACCGTGCGCCATCAGTGCGCTCTCCTGACAACCGTCAGTATAGGGTGGGAATTCCCGCTTGAACTGTGCATCTGACTCGAGGCATCCTCAGGCGTGGGCTCAAAAGTCATTGAGGGTCAGAGCCAGTTCAATCACCAGATTAGTGGGGGTGATTCTTAGTGATCCCACTAGTGTCTTGTAGCTGCAACTTGTGACTGCTAGCAGGGTTCAGCGTCTTGTGCGACTCTGTGAACCAACAGAGCTTGGTACCATTTCACATGGGGTGAAGTCTAACCCACGTGGAAGCTAAGTGTCCATCTGCCATTACATAGCAGCAGGTACCATCTTTGCACGGTGGACCCCAGGCTGCGAACGCACCTTGTATCAATCTCTTTATTATTTGGTGCTTTCTACTAGCCCTAACACACCTTCTCATTTAAAGTTTTTTCTGTATTTTCATGACTATGAAAATTGTACATTCACAATGAAGGCATCAAAACTATGAATTAACACATGTGGAATTATATACTTAACAAAAAAGTATGAAACAACTGAAATTATGTCTTACACTCTAGGTTCTTCAAAGTAGCCACTAGGGTTGAGCGAAACAGGTCGGCCATTTTCAGAAGTCGCCGACTTTTGGCAAAGTCGGGTTTCATGAAACCCGACCCGACCCCTGTGTGGGGTTGGCCATGAAGTCGGCGATCTTCTGAATCTGGTATCGGAATTCCGATCCCGAGTTCCGATATGTTTGCAATATCGGAAATCGGTATCGGAATCCATATTTAAGTGTTAAATAAAGAATTAAAATAAAAAATATCGCTATACTCACCCTCTGACGCGCCCTGGTACTAACCGGCAGCCTTTCTTCCTTCGAATCAGCGCTTGCAGGACCTTGCGGTGACGTCGCGGCTTGTGATTGGTCACGCGACCGCCTATGTGACCACTCGCGCAACCAATCACAAGCCGCGACGTCACCGCAAGGTCCTGGAAGCGCTGATTCTTAGGAAGGAAGGCTGCCGGAAAGAAGCAGGGCGCGTCCGAGGGTGAGTATATACCTAATAGGAATATACTCACCCTCGGACGCGCCCTGCTTCTTTCCGGCTGCTTTGCTGGTGACACTGTTGAGGATTTATTTAAAATTGAAGGCATACTGAACCAGCAAGGCTACCACAGCATCTTGCAGCGGCAAGGTATTCCATCCAGTTTGCATTAAGTTGGACAATCATTTATTTTTTAACAGGACAATGACCCCAAACACACCTCCAGGCTGTGTAAGGGCTATTTGACCAAGAATGACAGTGATGGGGTGCTATGCCAGATGACCTGGCCTCCACAGTCACCAGAACTGAACCCAATCAAGATGGTTTGGGGTGAGCTGGACCGCAGAGTGAAGGCAAAAGGGCCAACAAGTGCTAAGCATCTCTGGGAAGTCATTCAAGATTGTTGGAAGGCCATTCCTGGTGACTACCTCTTGAAGTTCATCAAGAGAATGCCAAGAGTGTGCAAAGCAAAAGGTGGCTACTAGGGTTGAGCGACTTTTACTTTTATAGGATCGGGTCGGATTTCACAAAACCCGACTTTTTCAAAAGTCGGGTCGAGTGAAATCGTCCGATCCTATAAAAAAGTCGGGGTCGGGGTTGGCCGAAACTCGAAACCCAATGCAGTGCATTGGGTTTCCAATGGTTCCCGGGGTCTGAAGGAGAGGAAACTCTCCTTCAGGCCCAGCAATCCATATTTAAGTGTAAAATAAAAATTAAAGTAAAAAATATCGCTATACTCACCCTCGGACACGCCCTGGTACTAACAGGGAACCTTCCTTCCTTCGAATCAGCGCTTGCAGGACCTTGCGGTGATGTCGCGGCTTGTGATTGGTCACGCGACCGCCCATGTGACCGCTCGCGCGGCCAATCACAAGCCACGACGTCACCGCAAGGTCCTGGAAGCGCTGATTCTTAGGAAGGAAGGCTGCCGGAAAGAAGCAGGGCACATCCGAGGGTGAGTATATACCTAATAGGTGAGTATATTAGGCACTGGATGTAAGTTTATAGATCTCACTGCATACCTCAAAGGGCTCCTTTCCTGTCTGCTGCTGCGTATTTTATACATACGTAGCTGCAGGTATCCGTGGCAATTTTTTTTTTTTGCAGCTTATACCTGCTCATTTTAGTAGAAAAGAATCCATAGCCCCCTTTTTCTACATTTATTTGCTTGGTCACACTGCAGACTACAACCAGATGTTTGCAATACAAGAGCGTGAAAATCTAACAATTTAAAAAAAAACGTTTTTTTGTCCCAGGCATCAGATGTAAGTGCGCAGAAAAAATCTGGCATTTTTTTTGGTACTATATAATTTTTGTAGTGTCTTACAATATTTTTGGACACCATTTTGCTGCCACAAAAATCTGTAGCTGGCCCCAAAAAATTTAGCTACAGTTTTATATTTATCATTGTGATTTGTACGTCACACGCATTGCATATCATTGCATTAAATCTCTTACAATTTTAATACTCCAATTTTTTTTTTCTAATGTCATAGTCTACTTATTGACACAATTTTGGTGGGCCCCAAAAAATCAAGGCCACATTATGATCAGTCTGCTATTTCCAGCAGAAGCCTGTTGTATCTGTGGTGTCAAAATCCTCGCTTTTCAGGCATATGCTGTATTGTTTTGTCTGCTAACCTTTGTCTACTTATTATTTAGTGGTTTAAATAATAAAATAAAAAAAGGCCACGCATTTAAACGGTCTGTTATATCCGTCAAACACCTGGTGTATCTGTGGTGTCAAAATCCTCAATTTGCAGGCTCGCTCTAGCATCGCAGTGCTTGTGGTGCTCAGAGCTCGCCAAGTATTTCCAGCTTTGCTCGGCGGTAGTTTGGGTCACTGCCCTGCATGTTTAGTGCTCTTTAGAGAGCCAATCGACATGCAGGGATTGTCTGCCACACACTGTAATGCCGCAGCCATGTTGGTTGTAGCATTACAGTGATTGGCTGGCCGCACAGCGTCATCAGGTCTATAAAAAGACCTCGCGCTGCCCTGCTTGCCGCATTCTGCTCCGGACTTAGCGAGTGTAGGGAGAGCTGCTGCCGAGATAGGGTCAGAATTGTCCTTCTAATAGTCAGTGTGGGTCTACTAGTTTGCAGTCCACAAATCCTGGTAAACCAATGGTCCTTTTTAGGGCTAATTCAGGGGTACAGTGATTGCAGGGCTAGGTAGGAAAGGGGAGCCTATGTGCACATATACACATCAGTGCAAGACCTGCAGGCATTGTATATGCGTACATAGCTCTCACTGCATACCTCCAAAAGCTCCATTACTGTTTTCTGCTGCTGCTCTAATATATATCTAGCTGTAGTTATCTGTGGCAATATTTTTTTTTGCATGTTATACCTGCTCCTTTTATTGTAAAGAAATCCATAGCCCCCTTTTATTCTACATTTATTTGCTTGGTCATGCAGATTACAGCCTGGCCATTGTAATTGAAGAGCGGGCAAATCTAAGAATTGTAATTTGTTTTTGTCTCTGTCATCAGATGTGAGTGCGCCAACATTTTATTTTGGGGGGGTACCATCGAATATTTCGAATTGTCTTACAACATATTTGGACACCATTTTGCTGCCCCAAAAATCTGAAGCTGTTCTAAAAATATTTAGTTACAGTTCTTAGATTTATCACTGTGAGTTGTAAGCCACACGAATCGCATACAATTGTGTCAAATATCTTACAATGTTAGTACTCCTATTTTTATTTTTTGTGTCATAGCCAACTTGTTGACACAATTTTGTTGGGCCCCAAAATCAAGGCAACATTTAGATCAGTCTGTTATCTCAAGCTGACGCCTGTTGTATGTATCTGTGTTGGAAAAATCTTAGCTTCACAGGCACACGTAGCATGGTTTTGTTTGCTAGCCTTGTTGTACTCATTTATTATTTTTTGCAAAATTTCACTAAGAACAGAAAAAAAATTATACAGTCTGTTATCTGAGGCTGAGGCCTGGTGTATCTGTGTTGGAAAAATCGTAGCATCACAAGCACATATAGCATAGTTCTGTCTGCTAGCCTTGTTCTAATCTTTTTTTTTTTTTTGCGAAATTTCACCAAAAACAGAAAAAAAAATTATACAGTCTGTTATCTGAGGCCGAGGCCTGGTATATATGTGTTGGAAAGATCGTAGCTTCACAGGCACACGTAGCATAGTTCTGTGCCCCTGCCTTATTCTACTCATTTTATTATTTTTTGCCAAATTTAAAAAAAATATATATATTTACAGTCTGTTATCTGAGGCTGAAGCCTGGTGTATCTGTGGTTGAAAAATCATGGCTTTGCAGGCACATGTAGCAAAGTTCTGTGTGCTAGCCTTGTTCTACTCATTTTTTAATTTTTTTGGCAAATTTAAACAAAAAAAATTTTGCAGGTCAGTTATCTGAGGCTGATTCCTTGTTTATCTGTAGTGGAAAAATTGTAGCTTTGCAGGCACACGTTGTTAGGGCTAGCAGAACACACCAAATAATTGGAGAGATGGTATAAGGTGCGCTCGCAGCCCAGGGTCCATCGTGCAGAGATGGAACCTGCTGCTGAGTAATGATGGACTATATGGCGGTACAATGAAGATACACACACAGGTTAGCTTCACCCTGTATGAACGAAGCGAACCCTGCTGCATCACAGGGCCAGGGTACCGCACAAAGAGCGCAAGCAAGGAGTCACAGAACTCAATCCCAAGACTCGGGATTAGAGTTCGTCTAGACCACTTGAGCTCGACACCGCTACTGGGTGTCAGAGTATAACTAAAATAGTAATTTTATGCACAAGAGTGCGAGCAGTGCCGCTCTGGGGGATGCCACTAACCACTCAGACTTGGGTCAGGGAAGAGCTCTAATAGCGCACGGCGCCGCACTGGTGGTCATAGCAATAGACGCTGTATCGTGTGTTTAATAGTGATGGCTCTGTCGGGTGCTAGATAGCAAACATCCACCTTTACGCAAGCAGTCATACACAAGGGAAGGGGACAATTAATAAGCCACTTTAACACATGAGCACACACACGTTTTCAAGTATACACTAGCGCATGGCCGAGCGGCCATGCAAACCTTTTATAGCGGCAGTGCTACAAGACCATCCAGGTGGATCAATAGGAGCAGCAACAGGACCTGAGCATGTGACCCACGACCTCCAATGGGAGGTCGTCCCGTGGGCATATCAGTATGTGAAAAGCAGGACTTAGTCCCAGAAAGACCTGCTCGCTGCTGAACATTGCTGGCTACAAGGACAGAGCCTGGAAGGGCAGTAGTAACCAGTCGTCCAGTATCAGCCTGAGCTAGACGCTAGGACCGACATGTCCGCTGAGCAGACTCCACTGTGGCAGGAGAAGAATGGGAGACCGCAGCGGAGATGGTTCGAGATTCCCCCTGTGCAGAGGTGGGAACTCGACACGTAACATGACCTCGCTACGCTCAAAGGCAGCAATGAGCTGTGGAGCTCGAATGTGCTCAGCTGGCTCCCAGGACCTGTCCTTTGGGCCATAACCCTTCGAATCCACCAAATAAAATTTTTTACCACGTACCACTTTATACCCCATGATAGTGTTCACCTCGTAATCATCCATAGACAAACCCGATGCCCTGGCAGATGACTCGGAAAACCGGGACAAGTATACGGGCTTCAAGAGGGACACATGAAAGGTGTCGTGATACCTAGGCGTGGAGAAAGGGCCAGACGGTAGACCACAGGGTTAACCTGTTTGAGGACCTTGAAGGGACCCAAGTAGCGAGGTGCATACTTAGTGGACTAAACTCGCAGCCTGATGTTACGGGCGGAGAGCCACACCTAGTGGCCAGGAGCAAAGGTCGGAGCGGTGCGCCGATGTGCATTGGCGAGGACCTCATTCTCTCCTTGGAGGCCCGGATGGCATCCTAAGTGCAGTCCCAAATGTTCCGTGTCTCCACAGCCCAGTCTGCCACCCTGGAGTCGGCAGACGACACGGACATAGGCACAGGAACCCGCAGTGACCAGTGATTTCAGCATTCCTAGGGATACTAAACATAAAAGCCACCTTCACGGAATGCAGCCTTAGTGCTGCTGAAGGTGGCTCTTTTACTTAAAAACGCCCTGGGGGGGTAACAGGTTTCCTTTAAGATCCATGACACCATGTTGGCATACTAACACTATATCCCGGAAACAGGCAGCATAGGGAGAGGTTGTGGTGAAAGAGGACAGAATTGTAGCTGCATATTAGCCAGGGATTCAACCACATTTATATTACAACAACAGACCTTTTTAGTGCTAATTATAATAAATAGTTATACTGCTGTTGGCAGCACTTAGGGAGAGATTGTGCTGAAGGGATGATGTAGGACAGGACAGGGTGAATTGTACGTCCTTTATGCTGCAGCCTGCATCTGATACCAAATCACCATCTCAGGGATAGTAATATTCATTTTGCTCTTATTCCTTCAAATTCTTCTGAGCAGGGAAATATTATACACCATTCTTACTGTGCTAGTTGTGCGCCAAAAATAGTTGGATCTCAACAGTATTGCTATATTGAGTCTGCAGTCTTATACATCCATGTGAGTTATGAAAGTTTGCCTTGCTTCGTAATACTGCCTTTTTTTGAGCTGTGAAATTTTATATGGCATTTAGCGTGCTACAGTTGGGCCTCAAAACCCCCCAGAAAGAAATTGCTGAAAAAATTGCAATGGTGCTATATTTATACTGCAATCTCATACATCCTTTTCAATTGAGCAAATTTTGCTGGCATTGCAATACTGCAATAGTTTTAATAGTGAAATTCTAAACAGCATTTATCGTGCTACAGTTCAACCTGAACCCTCCCAAAAATAAATTGTTGCAAAAAATCACATTGCAATATTTTGCTGTCTTAGATGTGCATGTGAGTTGTGCAAATTTGCCTGTCATTGTAACACAGCCTTTCTTTGGAGCAGTGACATTTTATAAGGCATTTAGCTTGCTAGAGTTGGGCACCAAAATCATCCTCCCCAAAAAATGTGTTTGTTAAAAAACTTTCATTGCTATATTGTTATTGCAGTCTTATACGTTCATCTGAAGTTGGCACATTTTCCTGGCTTTGTTGTATGGCATTATTTTTCTGCAATTACATTTTATATAGCATTTGTGGTTCCATAGTTGGAGCTCAAACACCACCAAAAAATGTTTCTTAAAAAAAATTGCATTGCTATATTGAAACTGCAGTCTTATATGTCCATCTGTAGTGGGAAAATTTTGCTGGCATTGTAATACTGTGTGCAACATTTTCTCAACAGTGATATTTCATACATAATTTAAAATGTGCAAGGCGCGTGGTATCACACATATCGTGCCGCTCTAGCTTCCTGCCCCAATTTGCAGGGATGCGTGGAAAACCACATGAAGCCAGACCAGTGTGAAAAGGTTGTTGAATGGATAGCAAAAAAAGCTTCCAGTCGCTTTGCCAAAACCACCCTGTCTAACACATGGTCCAGTCTCACCCTGATCCTTCTTCCTCCCATAATAATAATCTTGATTTTTATATAGCGCTAACATATTCCGCAGTGCTTTACAGGTTGCCCAAATTATCATCGCTGTCCCCTGTTCCCTATCAGTATATCTTTGGAATGTGGGAGGAAACCTGAGTACCCGGAGGAAACCCACGCAAACATGGAGAGAACATACAAACTCTTTGCAGATGTTGTCCTTGGTGGGGTTTGAACCCAGGACCCCAACGCTGCAAGGCTGCTGTGCTAACCACTGCGCCACCGTGCTGCCCCTCATGCAGAGTGCACAGTGACAAGTGATCTCACACTTGGACAATCCAAAGAGCTGCTAACATTTTCATTTATAGATTCTTGGACATAAGGAGATCGCATGTAGCGATTCCCAAATATTTGAGCAGCCACGCTCACTAAAAGGTGACTGTGGGAAAATGCAAGAGGTGAAGGATGGCAATGAGACACATTTGCCAATAAGTGGTGTTGTTATGTCAGCGATCATTTGTGCTCAAACTGTGTTTCAGTGGGAAATCAGAGGGCTAGATTTCCATGTAAAAATCATTAGGCCTAATATAATGTTGCAGCCACTAGCCCCAATTAGCGAATCCTAATAGTTTGTGCTAAAACTGTGTTTCAGTGGTAATTCAGAAGGCCAGATTTACACTTAGAAATTGTTAGACCTATATAGTGTTACAGCCACGAGGATCAATTAGCTACTCCAAATAGTTTGGGCTAAAATTGTGTTTTAGTTCCAAATCAGAAAACCAGATTTTCATATAAAAATCATTAGGCAAAGCAATGTTGTTCAGGCACAGTATCTAAGAAAACAATTAGTGATTGCTCATTTAGTGACAGGTTGACTGACAGCAATGGGCCTAAGGTTGTAAAACAGCAGGGTACAAAAGGTTAAGGTTTCTTTCAATATGAGTAGGAAAAAGCAAGGTAGTGGTATTCGATGTGTATGTGTTTTAGGTGTTAATGTGAATGAAAGCTCAATTGAACAAACACCCTCTCATCCTATCCAAAGACCACTGACAACATCTGTTACTGGCAGGCGTATTCTACTCCCTTTCATTGTCAGCCATACAGCAGTACACCTTGTAGATGAGGCTCAGAAAGACCATATTCTCCAGTGAATGGCAAGTGCTGCATCAAGTGGCCTTTCCTCCTCTTCTTCTATCTTGACATCATACACAATACAATCCTCAGCGGTGGCACCGCATTCACAATGGTTTCCCATTCTGGTCAAAAATTTCCAAACTCCCAATTGCAATGGGGAACCTCAGATGGGCCATTTTGAAGAGCTGTTCACACATTGTATTTCATGGGAATCAGAGGTCTACTCCAAAGATTCACAGAATCCAGAGAAGGAAAGCGTCTGCACCGATGCCTAAAATGTTTTCATGCTGGATCTTGGGTGGGATGAACTAGAGTCCAAGCAGAATCCAGACCCTCATAATCAGATGTTAATCACCAAGGGTGGAGGTGATCCTGATGAGACTCAGATATTAGATGGGCACATGCACTGTACTGTGGTGTTAGGGCAGGAAGAGGATGGTGACTCTCAGGGTGAGGAGTGTGTGAAAAGAGAGGATGACTATGAGGTTGTAGATCCATTTTGGTTAAAAGTCAGATTTATGCACCTGAGTAGCTCTGCAGAGGAGGTGAAGGAATAAGATGAGGAGATTACATTGCGTCTTCCCATAGAGACATAAAGTGATACAGCCACGTCAAGCACGGCATCCTCAGCCCCAACTCTGCCTGTGGCAAGCATCAATGTGCCTTAGTGTGGGAATCTCACTTCACTTGGAAATTTCAGTCACATATGTCATGCTGCTGCAGTGCAATATAGTGCAACCTCCACCACGGGCAGCTTGTAAGGGATGTTAGGCTGCACACACAGAGCAGCACCACAGAGCAGCAGCACAGGTGCCACCAAGTGGCGAGAGAGGGGCCAGACAAGCCGAGTCAAAAAACAGAAGTACCAGAAGGTGCAGCAGTACATGTGGTCAGGATCAAGCCAGGGGGTTCAGCAATGGTCAAAAGCAGAAAAGACGGAAGGCAGAAGCAAGTCCAACTACAAGCCGAGTCAAAAATAAATAGCAAACCTGATCCCAGAACGAGGCAGAGCAAAGTTCACCCTTGACATGATCCACCCGGAAAAAGCACAGAGAGGACAAAAACCCCAGAGCGGATCATGACAACACAGCTAAAGAGTTGTGGACAGGTATCCATACCCAGTTGGAGCAATGGCTGTCTCCACTAAACCTTGAGCAAGGAAAAGCCATGTGCAATAATGGTGCAAATTTTGTTGTGGCCCTACACTGTGGCAACCTCACACACGTGTCTTGCATGGCTCAAGTTTTCAACCTGGTTGTACAGCAATTTCTCCACCCCTATTCCATTCCGAATGTGCTGCTGTGGAAAGAATGGTCCCTTGAGTGTTCACTTTCAAAGAGCACACTCCACAGGTCATTGACTTGCACCGCTATAGAGGTCTTTTGGCCTACTGGTTAACTGTTTGATTAGCAATGTTTCGACACAGTGGAATTCCACTCTGCACATGTTGCAGCAAAGAGCAGTGATGCAGTATGTCCTTTTACAAAGCCTGGGCCAACGCAGTCCGGATATGGTGCAAATCTTGCTTGCGGAGTGGGTACAGGTGAAGGACCTCTGCACCTTTCTGCACAATTTTGAAATGGCTACTAAGATGGTTAACGTTGATGATGCCATCATCAGCATCACTATTCTGGTCATTTACATGCTGGAGCACAGTTTGAATAGTCTGCATGAGGAGGTGATGGTCCCAGAGAAAGAGGTCGAACCAGAGAAGGATGGAGAAAGGTTAACAATATCTAAAATTTCTGGACTGTAATTGCACAGGCAGATGCTATGGAAGGGTAGCCTAGAGCAGTAAAAGGGGGCTCATTGTACCAGACAAATTGCTCTTCTCCATTTACACCTTCGGCCTCGGACAGCTCATAGAATCTCACAGCTTTCATTATCATCTCTATGCTGATGACACACAGATCTGGACCAGATATCACCTCCCTACTAACCAAAATCCCACAATGTCTGTCTGCTATTTCATCCTTCTTCTCTGCTTGATTTCTAAAAATTAATATGGACAAAACAGAATTCTTCATCTTTCCCCCATCTCTCTCGATTGCCCCTCAATCCTCACTTACTGTATCCTCACCTATCCCTTGTAGATTGTGAGCCCTCTTCGACAGGGTCCTCTCTCCTCCTGTACCAGTCGTGACTTGTATTGATTAAAAATATTTTACTTGTTGTTTATTATGTATATCCTTACTCATATAGAAAGACCCATGGAATAAATGGTGCAATAATAATAAATAAAAATAATGGTAATATCCAAGCCCTTTCCACTTCCTGCCGACTTCAGCTCAAAAATATTTCACGGATCCGTACATTCCTCAACCAAGAATCTGCAAAAGCCCTAGTCCATGCCCTCATCATCTCTCGCCTCGACTACTGTAACCTCCTGCTCTGTGGCCTCCCCTCTAACACTCTTGCACCCCTCCAATCTATTCTAAACTCTGGTGCCCGACTAATCCACCTGTCTCTCCACTATTCCCCGGCCTCTCCCCTCTGTCAATCCCTGCTTAGTTTGGCGCACTGTTTGGTAAACTGATAGGCGAACATGGGGAAATTCACCGTTCTGAGTCTAACCAAACATTAAAAAGGTTCAATCATCTCTAGTCTGCACCACTGCCCATGTCCCAAATATTCTCCTTCCTTTTCTGTCTCATTGCTTTGTAAAATATTCTGTCTGGTTGAAACATAACATATTGGAAGAGGGAGCAAAGTGACTGGCTTGGGAAACTGGCCAAAGACTGGTAACTGAGTATCCATAACAATTTGAAAATAAATAGTGGACAACCACTGAAATTTGGTGTTAACCAAAAATTAAGGTTCAATGTGTTTATATTTTTTACTTACTTTGGGAAGGAGATATCCTCTGAAGTTTACATCCTGAGTAGTAGCGTGGGGCAAATTGGTTGGAACAATGTTTCCAAAACGTTGAATCTCGTGGATGACAGCTTCAGTATAGGGCATCTCTCTACGATGAATAACTTGGGGCTCATTCGATCCAATAACTTTATCAATCTCACTTTGGACCTTCTCTATTTTCAACACAAATGCATAAAACTTTATGAAAAAAAAAGGATATTTGATGATAACTTTCATTAATAAAAATGATAACATTTCAGCCAGATTTCCTCTTTGGCACTTGATACCATTGTGGTTGTTATGAAATTTAATGTTACATAACCTTAATTCTACCCCTGTAGTCAAAATTCTTTCCATATTCTTCTGTAGGAAAATTTTGAGGTTGTAATTTTGCCAAAACCAAAAGTTATTTTTGACTCCTAGGAGTTGCATTTGGAATTTGTGTCTTCTTAGACATACATCACTGATATAAAATCTCTTTTTTTTCTGGTGAGAATTTATGTGACCATTGTGATTATTAGGCCAAAGAAGTATACTATCAATTTTCATGATGGAGGCCTTTTCTGGTCCTCAGAAATTTTCTGTCTAGCCTCTTCTTTTCTTCAGTGCATAACATTGGGCATCTTAAGCTCCGAGGAGGCCTCTGATGTCACAATACACCGTTAGGTTGTAAAATCACAACGTGCATCACCTACAGTTCTGACTTGTCCTCAGGTGACACATCATGACTGCATGACATGTGTTGGGATGTCAAAGGCTTAATTCAAGGTAGAAGAAGACAGATCCCTGGTGTCATGCTCCATAGAAAAAAATAGGCCAGATGTAGCTAGACAGTAGCTATGGTGGAGGGTCACATGGGCAAAAGCCTGAATATTATTATTATTTATACCGTATAATTGTTCTGATCTGGGGTCTCAGGAGGCACCAAATAGTAAACAACATTCAATTTGCATTGGAATACTTCAGATGAATGAAATTTCCTGTCCAAATTCAAGCAAACTGCCAAATTTAAATCACTACTACAAATATACCATTAACAACAGGAGATAAGGAAGTCTCCTCTCTCTCCTTTTGTCATAGATTATGCCCACTACATCTCTCACAGAAGTCTAAAGACTGTTTTCTGACTAAAGTTTCTTATGTCTGATGTTTTCATTATTTATCTAGAGGACTTCAGCTCTATCTCGAGCCATTGTGATGGATGAACGATCTGTAGGATATTTGATCTTGTGCAAGCCGAGATATGGCTGGCACAATATTCATCCGCAGAAAATAATGCAAATACAGATAATTAGAAAAGAATGTGAATCACTGTGTGATTTTAATTAGTAAATGCAAAATGAAGTAAAATGATACAATCCCACACATAAAGGCAGGTCTCTTACTTTGAATTTCTGGATACTTCATCATCAGTAGAAGGCCCCATCTCAGGGTGGTTGAGGTTGTTTCCATGCCAGCATCAAAGAGATCCGTAACCAGCTGTGTTAGGTTTTCATTCGTGAAGTATAATTTAGGATTTGGATTTTCCTAATGTAGAAAATACATCAAGAACATGTTCTTTGAGAAGCCACTTTGAACTGCTGCTCTAGCAAGAATCCAAACAAACTCAAACATTAATTACAAACACAGAGGAGGGGAGCAGAACAGCTAACAAAAGTGGAGTGTTTGTAAATATTGTTTGCACATGGATTCTTGGCAAAGCAGCAGATCAGAGCAGCTTCTTAACGAGCATAAACATGGTAGTTAAAACAGCACTTTCAGCATTGTTTGATAGCATTAGCGTTATAGCAGTGTGATGAAATGTCTTTGTATATGATGACACTTTCCCCACTATATCTACAATATTTTCTACCATATGTGCTGGACATATCCATATTCTCCCAATCACTAGATCAGTCTTTTTTTCTTTCTATTTACAGGTCCTTCTCAAAAAATTAGCATATAGTGTTAAATTTCATTATTTACCATAATGTAATGATTACAATTAAACTTTCATATATTATAGATTCATTATCCACCAACTGAAATTTGTCAGGTCTTTTATTGTTTTAATACTGATGATTTTGGCATACAACTCCTGATAACCCAAAAAACCTGTCTCAATAAATTAGCATATCAAGAAAAGGTTCTCTAAACGACCTATTACCCTAATCTTCTTAATCAACTAATTAACTCTAAACACATGCAAAAGATACCTGAGGCTTTTATAAACTCCCTGCCTGGTTCATTACTCAAAACCCCCATCATGGGTAAGACTAGCGACCTGACAGATGTCAAGAAGGCCATCATTGACACCCTCAAGCAAGAGGGTAAGACCCAGAAAGAAATTTCTCAACAAATAGGCTGTTCCCAGAGTGCTGTATCAAGGCACCTCAATGGTAAGTCTGTTGGAAGGAAACAATGTGGCAGAAAACGCTGTACAACGAGAAGAGGAGACCGGACCCTGAGGAAGATTGTGGAGAAGGACCGATTCCAGACCTTGGGGAACCTGAGGAAGCAGTGGACTGAGTCTGGTGTGGAAACATCCAGAGCCACCGTGCACAGGCGTGTGCAGGAAATGGGCTACAGGTGCCGCATTCCCCAGGTAAAGCCACTTTTGAACCATAAACAGCGGCAGAGGCGCCTGACCTGGGCTACAGAGAAGCAGCACTGGACTGTTGCTAAGTGGTCCCAAGTACTTTTTTCTGATGAAAGCAAATTTTGCATGTCATTCGGAAATCAAGGTGCCAGAGTCTGGAGGAAGACTGGGGAGAAGGAAATGCCAAAATGCCTGAAGTCCAGTGTCAAGTACCCACAGTCAGTGATGGTGTGGGGTGCCATGTCAGCTGCTGGTGTTGGTCCACTGTGTTTCATCAAGGGCAGGGTCAATGCAGCTAGCTATCAGGAGATTTTGGAGCACTTCATGCTTCCATCGGCTGAAATGCTTTATGGAGATGAAGATTTCATTTTTCAGCACGACCTGGCACCTGCTCACAGTGCCAAAACCACTGGTAAATGGTTTACTGACCATGGTATTACTGTGCTCAATTGGCCTGCCAACTCTCCTGACCTGAACCCCATAGAGAAACTGTGGGATATTGTGAAGAGAAAGTTGAGAGACGCAAGACCCAACACTCTGGATGAGCTTAAGGCCGCTATTGAAGCATCCTGGGCCTCCATAACATCTCAGCAGTGTCACAGGCTGATTGCCTCCATGCCACGCCGCATTGAAGCAGTCATTTCTGCCAAAGGATTCCCGACCAAGTATTGAGTGCATAACTGAACATTATTATTTGTTGGTTTTTTTGTTTGTTATTAAAAACACTTTTATTTGATTGGATGGATGAAATATGCTAATTTATTGAGACAGGTTTTTTGGGTTATCAGGAGTTGTATGCCACAATCATCAGTATTAAAACAATAAAAGACCTGACAAATTTCAGTTGGTGGATAATGAATCTATAATATATGAAAGTTTAATTGTAATCATTACATTATGGTAAATAATGAAATTTAACACTATATGCTATTTTTTTTAGAAGGACCTGTATCTATCTATCTATCTATCTATCTATCTATCTATCTATCTATCTATCTATCTATCTATCTATCTATCTATCTATCTATTTATCCTGTGGTGTGAATAAGGCCCAATGCAATAAGGCTGAAGCATTCCTAGCATGTTGCAATGTGACACCCTGGTAAAGTGCTGAATTGTCAGCTTTATGGTATGCCTGGTTCATTGATGCCTGAGTAGGGTTTAACTCTATCTATCTATGTTTCTATCTATCAGAACAAAAAATGGTGCAGCAGCAGCAGCTAAAATGTAAGTAGTTGGTGCAAAGTCCCCCAGGCAAATTCAAACTTTATTAATATCCAAGCAAATAGAGGCAGCACTCCAAGGTCAAAAAGTATAATGATTTATTGACCCATTGTGATGACGACATTTTATTCCAAGTGTGAAACTTTCTCAAGTCCAGTGCTTAAGAAAGTTCCCAAGGCAAGGACTTGAGAAAGGTTCACGTTTCGAAAAAAAAGATTGCCATCACAATGGGTCAATAAGCCATTTATACTTTATGACCTTGGAGAGCTGCCTCTATTTGCTTAACTATTATCAAGGTTTGGTATTGCCTAGGGGTCTTTGCACCCACTGCCTCCATGTTTTGCTGTTGCCGATGCTGGACCATTTTTTGTCCGTCTATCTATCTATCTATCTATCTATCTATCTATCTATCTATCTATCTATCTATCTATCTATCTATCTATCTATCTATCATCTATTATCTATTATCCATCTATCATCTATTATCTATCTAGAAAAACTTGAGCAGAGAGCAGCACCTGAGCAATAGCAGTAGTTGGGTGCAAGGCTTCACAGATACATAACAGTCCTTATATTACAAAAATCAAAGAAGCAGCACACCATCATTTTAGTTTCAAAAAATCTAGCCTTCTTTAATCTTTATTAGCCCATTTAATCTTTAATTTAATCTTTAATAGCCCATTTGTTCACGACGTCTCGGCTCTGTGTGTGAGCTTGTTTCAAGCAGTATACAAGTGCATATTCAGAGTATTTAACCCCTTTCCGACATCCAAATACTATCCCATCCATGTGGGCTGGGCCCTTATGACCATGGACAGGATAGTACGTGGAAGCCGGTTGTCTGTGCACACGGGGGAGCGCGGCCGATCGGGGCAGGATGTCAGCTGATTCTCACAGCTGACAGCCAGCACTAAGTGCCAGGAGCAGT
Source organism: Ranitomeya imitator (assembly GCF_032444005.1). Lineage (NCBI taxonomy): Eukaryota > Metazoa > Chordata > Amphibia > Anura > Dendrobatidae > Ranitomeya > Ranitomeya imitator. Next base: position 666,542,976 of record NC_091286.1, read on the forward strand.
CAAGGACAGCTCCCGGCACTTTAACCCCCAGAACACTGCGATAAAACAAGATCGCAGTGCTCCAGTGGCATGTAGAAGCAACGCACAGGGAGGCGGCTCCCTGCGTGCTTCCCTGAGACCCTCAGAACAACGCCCTGCAGGCCCCTGGATCCAAGATGGCCGCTCGGTCCTTCCGGGTCCTGGAGGGAGGTGGCTTCTCAGTGCCTGCTGAGAGGAGGGACCTGAGTAGCCTCTTCACTGCCTGTCAGATCGCTGATCTGACACAGTGCTGTGCAAAGTGTCAGATCAGCAATCTTACACTGTAATGTCCCACCTTAGGACAATGTAAAAAAGTTAAAAAAAATATATTATACTGTGAAAAGATATATTTTTTTAAATTCCTAAATGAAGAAAAAAAATACATAAATATTGCTCCAATAAATACAATTCTTTATGTAAAGGTACCTTCACACATAATGATATTGTTAACGACATCGTTGCTTTTTGTGACGTAGCAACGATATCGTTAATGAAATCGTTATGTGTGACAGCGACCAACGATCAGGCCCCTGCTGGGAGATCGTTGGTCGCTGAATAAAGTCCAGAACTTTATTTGGTCGCTGGACTCCTCCTGACATCGCTGGATCGGCGTGTGTGACACCGATCCAGCGATGTCTTCACTGGTAACCAGGGTAAACATCAGGTAACTAAGCGCAGGGCCGCGCTTAGTAACCCGATGTTTACCCTGGTTACCATCCTAAAAGTAAAAAAAAACAAACACTACATACTTACCTACACCTGTCTGTCCTCCAGCGCTGTGCTCTGCACTCCTCCTGTACTGGCTGTGAGCGTCGGTCAGCCGGAAAGCAGAGCGGTGACGTCACCGCTCTGCTTTCCGGCCGCTGTGCTCACAGCCAGTACAGGAGGAGTGCAGAGCACAGCGCTGGAGGACAGACAGCTGTAGGTAAGTATGTAGTGTTTTTTTTTTTTTACTTTTAGGATGGTAACCAGGGTAAACATCGGGTTACTAAGCGCGGCCCTGCGCTTAGTTACCCGATGTTTACCCTGGTTACCGGCGTCGTTGGTCGCTGGAGAGCTGTCTGTGTGACAACTCTCCAGCGACCACACAGCGACGCTGCAGCGATCCGGATCGTTGTCGGTATCGCTGCAGCGTCCCTTAATGTGAAGGGGCCTTAAGTAAAAAAAACAATAAAAGTCCACATATTTAGTATCGCTGCATCCGTAACGACCCGACCTATAAAACTGTCCTACTAGTTAACCTCTTCAGTGAACATCGTAAAAAAATAAATAAAAAAAGAGCCAAAAAAAATGCTTTATCATCCTACCGCTGAACAAAAAGCGGGATAACACGCTTTTCATTGTACTGCTGAAAATGTAATCTTGTCCAGCAAAAAAACAGCCACCATGCAGTGTCATCAGCGAAAAAATAAAAAAGTTATAGCTCTCAGAATAAAGCAAAAACAATTATTTTTAAATAAAAAAGTTTTTATTGTATATAAGCGCCATAACATAAAAAAATATAAATGAGGTATCACTGTCATCCTACTGACCTGAAGAATAAAACTGCCTTATCAATTTTACCACACGCAGAACGATATAAACGCTCCACCCAAAAGAAATTCATGAATTGCTTGTTTTTGTTCATTCTACCTCCCAAAAATCGTGATAAAAAGCGATCAAAAAATGTCATGTGCCCAAAAATGGTTCCAATAAAAACATCAACACGTCCCTCAAGAAACAAGACCTCACATGGCTCTGTGGGCCAAAATATGGAAAAATTATAGCTCTCAAAATGTGGTGATGCAAAAACTATTTTTTGCGATAAAAAGTGTCTTTTAGCATTTGACAGCTGCCAAACATAAAAACCGACTATAAGTTGTAAATCAACCCCCCTTTATCACTCCCTAAGTTAGGAAAGATAATAAAATAAAAAAAAAGCATTTATTTCCATTTTCCCATTAGGTTTAGGGCTAAAGTTAGGGTTATGGTTGGGGCTAAAGTTAGGGTTGGGGCTAAAGTTTGGGTTAGGGCTAAAGTTAGGGTCAAGGTTTGGATTAGGGTTAGGGTTGGATTATGTTTATGGTTAGGATTAGGGTTAGGGTTGGGATTAGGGCTAGGGGTGTGTCAGGGTTAGGGGTGTGGTTAGGGTTATGGTTAGCAATGAGATTAGGGTTAGTGTTGTGTTGCGGTAATGGTTGGAGAGAACTGGGGAGTTTCCACTGTTTAGGCACATCAGGGGCTCTCCAAACACGACATAACGTCAGATCTCAATTCCAGCCAATTCTGCGTTGAAAAAGTCAAATGGTGCTCCTTCCCTTCCGAGCTCTGCCACATGCCCCAACAGTGGTTTACCCTCACATATGGAGTATCAGTGTACAAATTGGACAACAACTTTTGAGGTCCAATTTCTCCTGTTACCCTTGTGAAAATAAAAGTTTGGGGGCTAAAAAATCATTTTTGCGGGGAAAAAATATTTTTTATTTTCACTGCTCTGAGTTATAAACTTTTAGTGAAATACTTGGGGGTTCAAAGTTCTCAGAACACATCTAGATAAGTTCCTTGGGGGGACTAGTTTCCAAAATGATGTCTCTTGTGGGGGGCTTCTACTGTTTAGGCACATCAGGAGCTCTGCAAATGCAACGTGATGCCCGCAGACCATTCCATTAAAGTCTGCATTCCAAAACAGCCCTCCTTCCCTTCTGAGCTCTTCCATGTGCCCAAATGGTGATTCCCTCCCACATATGGGGTATAAGCGTACTCATGACAAATTGCACAACAACATTTCGGTCAAGTTTCTCCGGATACCCTTGGGAAAATTAAAAATTGTGGGCTAAATGATCATATTTGTGAAAAAATATTTATTTTTTTTATTTTTACAGCTCTACATTATATACGTCTGTGAAGCACTTGGAGTTCAAAGTGCTCATAACACATTTAGATAAGATCACTAGGGGGTATACTTTCCAAAGTTACTTGTGGGGGTTTCCACTGTTTAGGCCCATCAGGAGCTCTCCAAATGCAACATGGTGTCCGATCTCAATTTCAGCCAATTTTGCATTGAAAAGTCAAAAGGTGCTCCTTCCCTACCAAGCTCTGCCATGCGTCCAAATAGTGGTTTATCCCCACATATGGGGTATAAGCATACTCAGGACAAATTGCACAACAACTTTTAGGATCCAATTTCTCCTGTTACTCTTGGAAAAATCAAAACTTGTGGGCGAAAATATCATTTTTGTGAAAAAAAATATGATTTTTTTATTTTTACGTCTCTACATTATATATTTCTGTGAAACAATTGGGGGTTCAAAGTGCTCACCACACATCTAGATAAATTCTTTAGGGGGTCTACTTTCCAAAATGGGGTCACTTGTGTGGGTTTCCACTTTTTAGGCACATCAGGAGCTCTACAAACACGACATGGCGTTCGATCTCAATTCCAGCCAATTTTGCATTGAAAAGTCAAACGGCCCTCCTTCCCTTCCAAGCTCTGCCATGCGCCCTAACAGTGCTTTACCCCCACATATGGGGTATCAGCGTACTCAGGACAAATTGCAAAGCAAGTTTTGTGGTCAAATTTCTCCTGTTACCCTTGGGAAAATAAAAAAATTGGGGGTGAAAATATAATTTTGTGAAATAAAATATGATTTTTTTATTTTTATGTCTACATTATATACTTCTGTGAAACAATTGGGGGTTCAAAGTGCTCACACACATCTAGATAAGTTCCTTTGGTGGTCTATTTTCCAAAATGGGATCACTTGTGGGGGGTTTCCACTGTTTAGGCACATCAGAGGCTCTCCAAACACGACATGGCGTCCGATCTCAATTCCAGCCAATTTTGCATTGAAAAGTCAAATGATGCTGCTTCCCTTCCGAGCTCTGCCATGCACCCAAACAGTGGTGTATCCCCACATATGGGGTATCAGTAAACTCAGGACAAATTGCACAACAACAGCTGTTGTGTCGTTTTCTGTCCTTATTTGGGATGAGATATGCACTTTGAGCTGCCAATCCCTACTGTGCAAAAGCACAAAATAGAGCTCCTTGATTTGTCCTCATAATTTATACAGGTCGTCATAGTCTCCCATATTTGTATGTGCTATGAAATTTTAGGTGTTAGCTGCAGGACCTTATGGGAAAGCCTTTATATTATCCCCTTCAAGTCGCGGCCCTTTTTCGTTTTTGCGTTTTCATTTTTCACTTCCCTCTTTCCCAGAGCCATAACTTTTTATTTTTCCGTCAATATGGTCATGTGAGGGCTTTTTTTTTGCGGGACGAGTTGTACTTTTGAATGACACCATTGGTTTTACCATGTCTTTTACTAGAAAATGGGAAAAAAAATCCAAGTGCGGTGAAATTGCAAAAAAAGTGCAATCCCACACTTGTTTTTTGTTTGGCTTTTTTGCTAGGTTCATTAAATGCTAAAACTAACCTGCCACTGTGATTCTCCAGGTCATTACGAGTTCATAGACATCTAACATGTCTAGGTTATTTTTTATCCAAGTGGTGAAAAAAAATTCAAAACTTTGCTTAAAAAAAAAAAAAAGTCCCATTTTCCGAAACCCGAAGCGTCTCCATTTTTAGTGATCTGGGGTCGGGTGAGGGCTTATTTTTTGCGTGCCGAGCTGACGTTTTTAATGATACCTTTTGGGTGCAAATACATTCTTTTGATCGCCCGTTATTGCATTTTAATGCAATGTCATGGCGACCAAAACAAACTTAATTCTGGCGTTTCGGATTTTTTTTCTCGCTACGCTGTTTAGCGATCAGGTTAATGCTTTTTTTTATTGATAGATCGGGCGATTCTGAACGCAGCCATACCAAATATGTGTAGGTTTTTTTTTTTTTAATTGTTTTATTTAGGATGGGATGAAAGGGGGGTGATTTAAACTTTTATATTTTTAATATTTTTTTCATATTTTTAAAAACATTTTTTTTTACTTGTGCCATGCTTCAATAGCCTCCATGGGAGGCTAGAAGCTGGCATAGCCTGATCGGCTCTGCTACATAGCAGCGATCATCAGATCGCTGCTATGTAGCTGAAATGCAGGTGTGCTGTGAGTGCCCCCCTGTGGCAGGCTGGCATCAGTAACCATAGAGGTCTCAAGGACCTCTATGTTTACCTGTTGTGAATTCTGTGGCCAAGCTCCCTCCTGTGGTCGTGAGTGGTACTTCAGCTGGTTCTGTCTATGAGCTTCCTTTGGTGGATGAGAGTGGTACTGCGGCTTCTGAGTTTCCTTCCTCAGGTGATGAGGTTAAGTCGTTAGGTGCTGCTCTATTTAACTCCACCTAGTGCTTTGATCCTGGCCTCCAGTCAATGTTCTAGTATTGGGCTTGCTTTCTCCTGGATCGTTCCTGTGGCCTGTCTATCCTGCATAAGCTAAGTTTTGCTTGTGTTATTTTTGTTGGCTATTTTTTCTGTCCAGCTTGCTATATTGGTTTTTCTTGCTTGCTGGAAGCTCTGGGACGCAGAGGGAGCACCTCCGTACCGTTAGTCGGTGCAGAGGGTCTTTTTGCCCCCTCTGCGTGGTTGTTTGTAGGGTTTTATGTTGACCGCAAAGCAATCTTTCCTATCTTCGGTCTGTTCAGTAAGTTGGGCCTCACTTTGCTAAATCTATTTCATCTCTGCGTTTGTAGTTTCATCTCAACTCACAGTCATTATATGTGGGGGGCTGCCTTTTCCTTTGGGGTATTTCTCTGAGGCAAGGTAGGCTTATTTTTCTTTCTTAGGGCTAGCTAGTTTCTCAGGCTGTGCTCGAGGCACATAGGACTGGTCAGGAGCGCTCCACGGCTACCTTTAGTGTGGTTGGATGGGATTAGGGATTGCGGTCAGCAGAGTTCCCACGTCTCAGAGCTCGTCCTATGTTTTTGGTAATTATCAGGTCACTTTGTGTGCTCTGAACTTCAAGGTCCATTGTGGTTCTGAATTACCTGTTCATAGCAGTACTGGAGGCCCAAAGTACTAATGCTTCTCAATAGAGGGAAAAGAGAAGTTCTGAGACCACTTTTTTTCTTTGCACTGTGTTCTGTCTTTCTTTTCCCCTTTACATCAGGGTGGTTGAGAACACAGGTGTGGACATGGACATTCAGGGTCTGTTCTCTTTGATGGATAATCTCGCTATAAATGTACAGAATATTCAAGATTTAGTGGTTCAGAATCCTATGTTAGAACCTAAAATTCCTATTCCTGAGTTATTTTCTGGAGATAGAGCTAAGTTTTTGAATTTTAAAAATAATTGTAAACTATTTCTGGCTTTGAAACCCCGCTCCTCTGGTGACCCAGTTCAACAAGTTAGGATTATTATTTCTTTATTACGTGGCGACCCTCAAGACTGGGCATTTTCCCTTGCGCCAGGAGATCCTGCATTATGTATTATTGATGCGTTTTTTCTGGCGCTCGGATTGCTGTACGATGAACCTAATTCAGTGGATCAGGCAGAGAAAAATTTGCTGGCTCTGTGTCAGGGTCAGGATGAGATAGAGATTTATTGTCAGAAGTTTAGAAAGTGGTCCGTGCTCACTCAATGGAATGAATGTGCGCTGGCAGCTATTTTCAGAAAGGGTCTCTCTGAAGCCCTTAAGGATGTCATGGTGGGATTTCCTATGCCTGCTGGTCTGAATGAGTCTATGTCTTTGGCCATTCAGATCGGTCGACGCTTGAGTGAGCGTAAATCTGTGCACCATTTGGCGGTATTATCTGAACATAAACCTGAGCCTATGCAGTGCGATAGGACTTTGACCAGAGCTGAAAGGCAAGAACACAGACGTCAGAATGGGCTGTGTTTCTACTGTGGTGATTCCACTCATGCTATCTCTGATTGTCCTAAGCGCACTAAGCGGTTCGTTAGGTCTGCCACCATTGGTACGGTACAGTCAAAATTTCTTTTGTCCGTTACTTTGATCTGCTCTTTGTCTTCCTATTCTGTCATGGCATTTGTGGATTCAGGCGCTGCCCTGAATTTGATGGACTTGGAGTTTGCTAGGCGCTGTGAGTTTGTCTTGGAGCCCTTGCAGTGTCCTATTCCATTGAGAGGAATTGATGCTACGCCTTTGGCCAAGAATAAGCCTCAGTATTGGACCCAGCTGACCATGTGCATGGCTCCTGCGCACCAGGAGGATATTCGCTTTCTGGTGTTGCATAATCTGCATGATATGGTCGTGTTGGGGTTGCCATGGCTACAAGTCCATAACCCAGTATTAGATTGGAAATCAATGTCTGTGTCCAGCTGGGGTTGTCAGGGGGTACATGGTGATGTTCCATTTCTGTCAATCTCATCATCCACCCCTTCTGAGGTCCCAGAGTTCTTGTCTGATTACCGGAATGTATTCGATGAGCCCAAGTCCAATGCCCTACCTCCGCATAGGGATTGTGATTGTGCTATCGATTTGATTCCTGGTAGTAAGTTTCCTAAGGGTCGACTGTTTAATTTATCTGTACCTGAGCACGCCGCTATGCGGAGTTACGTGAAGGAGTCTTTGGAAAAGGGTCATATTCGCCCGTCATCGTCGCCATTGGGAGCGGGGTTCTTTTTTGTGGCCAAGAAGGATGGTTCGCTGAGACCTTGTATTGATTACCGCCTTCTAAATAAAATTACGGTCAAATTTCAGTACCCCTTGCCGCTGCTGTCTGATTTGTTTGTTCGGATTAAGGGGGCTAGTTGGTTCACCAAGATAGATCTTCGTGGTGCATATAATCTTGTGCGTATTAAACGGGGCGATGAATGGAAAACAGCATTTAATACGCCCGAAGGCCATTTTGAGTACCTGGTTATGCCATTCGGGTTTTCTAATGCTCCATCAGTGTTTCAGTCCTTTATGCATGACATCTTCCGAGAGTACCTGGATAAATCCCTGATTGTATACTTGGATGATATTTTGGTCTTCTCGGATGATTGGGAGTCTCATGTGAAGCAGGTCAGAATGGTGTTCCAGGTCCTGCGTGCTAATTCTTTGTTTGCGAAGGGGTCAAAGTGTCTCTTTGGTGTTCAGAAGGTTTCATTTTTGGGGTTCATTTTTTCTCCTTCTACTATCGAGATGGACCCTGTTAAAGTTCAGGCCATTTATGATTGGACTCAGCCAACATCTCTGAAGAGTCTGCAGAAGTTCCTGGGCTTTGCTAATTTTTATCGTCGCTTCATCAATAATTTTTCTAGTATTGCTAAACCGTTGACTGATTTAACCAAGAAGGGTGCTGATGTGGTCAATTGGTCTTCTGCTGCTGTGGAAGCTTTTCAGGAGTTGAAGCGTCGTTTTTCTTCTGCCCCTGTGTTGTGCCAACCAGATGTTTCGCTTCCGTTCCAGGTCGAGGTTGATGCTTCTGAAATTGGAGCAGGGGCTGTTTTGTCGCAGAGAAGTTCTGATTGCTCGGTGATGAAACCATGCGCCTTCTTTTCCAGGAAATTTTCGCCTGCTGAGCGAAATTATGATGTTGGCAATCGAGAGTTGTTGGCCATGAAGTGGGCATTCGAGGAGTGGCGTCATTGGCTTGAAGGAGCTAAGCATCGCGTGGTGGTCTTGACTGATCACAAGAACTTGACTTATCTTGAGTCTGCAAAACGGTTGAATCCTAGACAGGCTCGTTGGTCGCTGTTTTTCTCCCGTTTTGACTTTGTGGTTTCGTACCTTCCGGGCTCTAAAAATGTGAAGGCGGATGCCCTGTCTAGGAGTTTTGTGCCCGATTCTCCGGGTTTGCCTGAGCCGGCGGGTATTCTCAAAGAGGGGGTAATTTTGTCTGCCATCTCCCCTGATTTGCGGCGGGTGCTGCAAAAATTTCAGGCTAATAGACCTGACCGTTGCCCAGCGGAGAAACTGTTTGTCCCTGATAGGTGGACGAATAAAGTTATCTCTGAGGTTCATTGTTGCGGAGATACGTGGCACCTGTGGTTCCATCTGTTGATCCTCCTGCTCCGGTTTTGGTTGAAGGGGAGTTGGAGTATATAGTGGAGAAGATTTTGGATTCTCGTGTTTCGAGACGGAAACTCCAGTATCTGGTTAAGTGGAAAGGTTATGGTCAGGAAGATAATTCCTGGGTTTTTGCCTCTGATGTCCATGCGGCCGATCTGGTTCGTGCCTTTCATGTGGCTCATCCTGGTCGGCCTGGGGGCTCTGGTGAGGGTTCGGTGACCCCTCCTCAAGGGGGGGTACTGTTGTGAATTCTGTGGCCAAGCTCCCTCCTGTGGTCGTGAGTGGTACTTCGGCTGGTTCTGTCTATGAGCTTCCTTTGGTGGATGAGAGTGGTACTGCGGCTTCTGAGTTTCCTTCCTCAGGTGATGAGGTTAAGTCGTTAGGTGCTGCTCTATTTAACTCCACCTAGTGCTTTGATCCTGGCCTCCAGTCAATGTTCTAGTATTGGTCTTGCTTTCTTCTGGATCGTTCCTGTGGCCTGTCTATCCTGCATAAGCTAAGTTTTGCTTGTGTTATTTTTGTTTGCTATTTTTTCTGTCCAGCTTGCTATATTGGTTTTTCTTGCTTGCTGGAAGCTCTGGGACGCAGAGGGAGCACCTCTGTACCGTTAGTCGGTGCGGAGGGTCTTTTTGCCCCCTCTGCGTGGTTGTTTGTAGGGTTTTGTGTTGACCGCAAAGCAATCTTTCCTATCTTCGGTCTGTTCAGTAAGTTGGGCCTCACTTTGCTAAATCTATTTCATCTCTGCGTTTGTATTTTCATCTCAACTCACAGTCATTATATGTGGGGGGCTGCCTTTTCCTTTGGGGTATTTCTCTGAGGCAAGGTAGGCTTATTTTTCTTTCTTAGGGCTAGCTAGTTTCTCAGGCTGTGCTCGAGGCGCATAGGACTGGTCAGGATCGCTCCACGGCTACCTTTAGTGTGGTTGGATAGGATTAGGGATTGCGGTCAGCAGAGTTCCCACGTCTCAGAGCTCGTGCTATGTTTTTGGTAATTGTCAGGTCGCTTTGTGTGCTCTGAACTTCAAGGTCCATTGTGGTTCTGAATTACCTGTTCATAACAGTTACCATCCTGATGCATCGCCGACCCCCGATCATGTGACGGGGTCGGCGATGACATCATTTCCGGCCGCCCGGCCGGAAGCGCCGGTTAAATGCGGCTGTCTGCGTTTGACAACGGCGTTTAACTGGTTAATAGCGGTGGGTGAATAGCGATTTCACCCGCCGCTATTATGCGCACCTGTCAGCTGTACAAAACAGCTGACATGTCGGGACTTTGATGTGGGCTCAGCGCCGGAGCCCACATCAAAGGGGGTGACACGGCATGCGCAGTATTAGTACGGCACATGTCGTGAAAGGGTTAATAATCCTGTTTGATTCCAGGTAAGACTAGGTGTTGAGATGTGGTCTACAGAGTAGAGAGGAAAGTTGGTCTTCCGTAATGGCAGAGAAGCTTACCTTGGAGGAGGAGGGATGAATAGTTATTAGGAGGGACTGTGGGGACTTTAGACAAAAGCTTTGTCTGATGTTATCAATCTTTTGCTTGAAAAATGAGGCAAAGTCTTCATAGCTGTTTAGGGTTACGAGACAGGTAGGATATGAGAGATAAAAATGTTTTTTGCTGCAGTGAGTGTGGACTTGAAAATAGTAAAGGACTGTTTGAATGTGATGAAGTGCTTGTTGGAATGAGATCTCTTCCATCTCCAACCAGAAACCCTGGAGGCCCACCTCAGTTTGTTAGTCAGGCTGGCATGCCAGAGTTGCCTGTTGAATGTGCTAGCCTTGGGATGTGTGAAGGGGGTGACTGATTCAAGAGCTGCAGCTGTAATGGTGTTATATAGGGTGGCAGTGGCATTTGTATTGTGTAAGGAACTTATATTTACAAGGAGAAGGTATTCAGAGAGTGAGTACAGATCAAGGTGTTTGAGAGTTTTGTGAAGGTGTTCAAGTTTGTGGAGAGGGGATTGTGCCCCTGGAGAGGAGAGGGAAGAGAATGTAAGTAGTTTATGGTCAATAAGAGTGAGAGGTACATTAGAGAGGATAGACAGGTAACAGAAGCACATGAACATGAGGTCCAGTGTGTGGCCCTCTTTGTGAGTAGCTGTGGAAGACCATTGAGTGAAGTCGAAGGAGGAATTGAGAGATTGTAGCTTAGAGATTGCTAAGTGGTACGTGTCAATGTAGATGTTGAAGTCACCCATGATTATAGTGGGGATGTCAATGGAAAGGAAATGAAGTTGCCAGGTGGTAAAGTGGTCAAAAAAGGTGGTGGGTGGGCCTCGGAGGGCAGTAAATGACAGCCAGTTGAAGCTTGAAGGGGTAGTAGATGTGCACAGAATGCAAAGCTAAAGAAGGGAAAGTAATGGAGAGTAGTGAAGCATTCCAATGGAATTTGGGCGAAGAAGCAATTATCTGACAGGAGAAAACCAACTCCTCCTCCATGATTGATGTCAGGGTAGGGGTGTGGGAAAGATGAAATCCACTATAAGAAATTGCTGTACACTTAACTGCTGCACTTAGGTGATGCTTACCATACTACCAATATTGATTCGCAAACTGTTTGGCTATAATTAGATTAGCCACTGGAGACAAGAGAAGAGACTGAAACCGCACATAAGGTGTCTGAATATGAATGAAGGAACGAAGATTGAAGACTGAAACTTAGTGCAAATTTATTAAATAGAGATTACCACTTAAGTATGCAAAAAATATTTGTTCCCATGTCACTGATGTCTAAAGTCTTTTCAATTTTATGATTTTTTTTAAATATAATCCTTTGCTTTATTTGCTTTGGGTATGGATACTTTCAAGAGCAGCAGATCAAAGCAGTTTCTAAAAGAGCATGAAATAGGCAGCAGTTAAAGCAGCTCTTTCAGCATAGTTTTTAAGCAGGTAGGAAGCAAAATAAGGAAACAGACTGTATTACAAAAATTAATAACTTTGCAAAGGCTGCTCAGTAACTAAACAAACAAATAAATTACTCTTTAAATATTGAACTAAATGAAAAGCAATGTTTTGATGGGAAAAATAACGCATCCTGTATTACTGTTTTTCATGTCATTACTGATGGAATTTTCAATGAAAGCTGCTAACAAATCATTAATACAAATGTGAACAGAACTCAAAAAGTTAAATAATAAAGTCTGTGTATTTAGAAGAGCTTAATTGGGAAATTAACCCGATAATGTTTTACAATGAGGTGTTGTAGTAGCAGAATAGAATTGTGAAGACAGACTGGCTTTTTAGATTGTGAGGTTTTGGCTCTCACATCGGAATTTGTGTTCACTGTATCTATTAATCTTCTGTACATTATGAGTGCAGTATGCCAGGGGTGTCAAACTGCATTCCTTGAGGGCTGCAAACAGGTCATGTTTTCAGGATTTCCTTGTACTGCACAGGTGATAATTTAATCACCAACTCATTATTTGTGTAGGTGATTAAATTATCACCTGTGCAGTACAAGGAAATCCTGAAAACATGACCTGTTTGCAGCCCTCGAGGAATGCAGTTTGACACTCCTGCAGTATGCTGTGTGTGCGCTGTGTCTGAAGATTGCTGAATCATTTTGACACTGCAGAACCTCAGTCAGTCATGAGTTAAGCTTGTTGTCTGAGTAAAGCTGGGAAGGACAGAGGTTATTTAATGTGTAACCATTGTTTTAGTTTTTCTTCACAAATCAATAACACACGTGAAGATAAGAAACGTTGTAATAATTATTTTCAGAGTAATCAATGCATTGAGGTAAAGAAGCCGCGCGCATGCACGAGGTAGGTATAGCGCTGGCGATGATGCCTGCTCTTGCAAGCCATGTTATGATGCCCACAAGCTCGTGATAACATGCTAAAGGAGCAGACTAATTTAGGGACACTAACATCCCATTGACTAGTCAAAGGCTTCCTTTACATATCAGAAACAGACTTTATAAATAACCTGTTTATGTGAGTAATGTAATAAAGTGACTGTTATGCAGAGTATTGTCATATGTAGACACAACTGCTGGTGGTTCTTGGGGAATGGGAAATCTGACAGATTCAATTTAAGGCTCACCGGCTGAGGAGGATCCTCTAAGGCTACGTTCACATTTGCGTTGTGCGGTGCAGCGTCGGCGACGCAACGCGCAACGCAAATGTAAACGCATGCACAACGCAGTGTTTTGTGACGCATGTGTCCACTTTTGCATGGTTTTTGGCGCAGAAAAAACTGCATCGTGCAGCATCCTCTGCGCCCTGACGCATGCGTCACCGCGGCTGTGCCCGACGCAACGCTAATGTGAACGTAGCCTAAGCCTATGATCTGGGTTGGCACATTACCCCGAGTGTTGATGAGTCAAGCAAGAAGCCACGTGGGCAGCGAGAACTGCGTAGGCTCACCAGAAGTCTCAAGATCAACAAAATGGATGAAGTGGAATCCAGCAGGGATGAATTCAACAACAAATACTGAACACAAACTGCCAGATGGTGGATCACACCTAACATAGGACTAGGAGTCTAAGTCCCAAGACCCAGGTGTGTGAGTGTCAATGAGCCTGAAATAGATTTAGGTAGATGACGTCATTGATCCATATCGGGCAACATGCAAAACTCATTGTGCAGCACAACAGAGGGCAGCAGACTCTGGGGAAGGAAGTGGAGCCTGGCATACCCGGGACAGGTATATAATATAAGATATATTACAGATTTTCATGTGTACTATTGATTTATGAAGTAAAAATTATTACAACAGTTACTTTTTTTTCTTTTCCTGTAATCTGTAACAGCCCCAGCTACCATGTGCCATTTATAATACTACAAAATTTACACTTCTAAAATACATTAATGACATCCCAGCAAGCCATATAGCTCCACAGCTATACAAAGTTTTCTGCAGTCCTATACAAAATAAAACTAAATTGTGTTTTCTACATGAATTATGCAAGACGACAAGCTCAGATCTATCACACATATAACAGTACATATTTTTGTACCTCTCGTTGTTTCACCAAGAACGAGTCGATAAGATTCCTCTGGTCATTTACATCCAGTTGTTTCCTCTGGTTGGTGAAGGTCTCTCGAATGAATGCGTGCATTTCACTTAGGTTCCTCTGCGTCGTTTCAGCTATACTCGTAAACCAGCGCATCACAGATGGATATGTGTTATAAAGCTGCACAGAAAAAATAGATGACCTTTGTATTTCTATTTCTAATTAGGTATATTTCTAAAACTCTTATCCACTTATACACAGGATAGTTGCAGTTGTTTTCTTTTACTTGAAAAAGATGGTACTCCAGTGTTGAAATGCAATGTGGAAATAAAAACCTTCAACTCATTTTGGCCCTAAGCATTCATCATTACAGCAACACAGTCTGATATTGTGTTATCTACCAAGTTGATCAACCTATTCCATGGCAGATATCATATGACAGAAGGATTTAGCATGTTGGAGTTCCAAAATTTTTAACAATTATTGAAGATGTCCAGCATCTTAAAGCTGCATTTACCCAGATTCCATGAATCTGGGAATTTGTGATGGTGGGGAAGTATGGTTTCAGTGTAAGAAGAAGACCCGGTCTGGGGGTACATTTCTTGTGCCTGGTCCGGAACTGTAGGGGCTGTCTCCTCTGTTGTCCAGGAGAAACCTTAAGCAACCAGACCAGCCTTTGCACTGGCTGACAGGGGACATGGCTAGACATTACCAGGGGCAGTGCAGCGCATGGGAACAGACAGTGTTGGTGGGAATATACAAAAAAAGTTTGCACTCTATCGTGCCAAAACACGTCAAATATGAAATACATGAAATATGAATTGCAAAATTGCTTTTTGAACATTAGGAAAAAAATTTTTTTGAGACGCTCAGCACAGAATTTGGCCAAATAGTGTGAGCCCATCAACCATCGTCAAGGTGGCCTCGTTAAAAAACTGATGGGTTCCTGACCTCCCTGTCCAAATGTGAACACTTACCGAAGGCTAATGTCTGCATGCTTGGGTGAATATGGACACCTCTCTCAGCAAAGCCTACATATGGGTTGGCCGGAACCAAGTGTGAATAGATGTAATTAAAAACCAGATGGTGAGGGGAGGAGTGCTCAGTCAATAAGCTAACATAGAAATGACAGAAAAAAGAGACTGGCACATCCAAACTAGTGTGAATAGGTGCATACCAGGAGCAGCTACCTCCATATACAATATACAAAAAAAGGTTGCACTCTATCGTGCCAAAACACGTCAAATATGAAATACATGAAATATGAATTGCAAAATTGCTGATGGGAAGACAGAGTGCGTGGCTGATGAGATTGAGGACTCCTGCTCCCAAGCTCATTAGCAGCGCAGTTCCACGCCCAGGCGCATCAGACACCTACCACAGCAACTCTGACCAGAAGCCTGCCATGTGCAGGTCAGCTCCTGCTCATCCAGGTGCCACTTGCTCCGCAACAGTCAGTGCTGTGTGCATACTGCCTAAAAGAGACTGTGACTATGACCGGGTACTTCTTACTGAACCCCCGGTGCATAATCTTTGAGTCTCACTCAACTCTGTCAGGAGGGTGGCCAGTACCCTGCTGGCCACAGGACTCTACGTACTGAAGACCACGCATGATGTGCCAAAGACTCAATGTTGCCAGTCGGTCAAGTATCATCACCTTCTTCAGGACCCCACTGGATCTACATCACGCCGATGGCTGTTGGCGCCATCATATGCTCTGAGACCTTTTCTGTCAGGAAGACGTCTGATTGATAAGTGACTCCTTAAGAATGACTTTACTCATTACTCCTATGTTGATTCCCCCCAACCAAACCCCTGTATTCCCTATACTGACGGTTATTTACCACATGTTTTGCCTATCTCCCTGTATGGAGTATCTCTCTGTAAAGTAAACCTGTTAAGCTTTGATCTACCTCCTGTCTGTCACTGTATCTGCCAACCTGCTCACACTTGGCGTAGCAAATCCTTAGGGGCAATGTTGAGTAACCTCCCAAATTTACTGGCAGCGACACTCTGTTGTGGGACTGGACTGAGCGGGTCAGTGGTATGTTGAGAATGCACCTCATGACCCCCGCATTAGAGGCAGAGGTTGCTTTGATGTCTTTAGACAGGAAGGCAAGGAGCACTGTCATGCTCCGTCCCCTTACTGAATGGGCTACCTTCAGCAAGGTTCTACGAATACTGGAGGAGATGTACGAAGACCCTACTGACGTTGGAGAATTGTGTAGGCAGTTATTTAGCCATATACAAAGGGAGAGGGAGACTGTGACTCAGTGCATGAATGCGCTACAAGAGATCCATGCCATAATTGTGAAGCGCGACGGTGTAGGCATAGGGCACCCTGATATAGTGCTGTGAGATCAGTTAGTGTCAGGCTTGAGGGATACGCTGTTTAAACAGGTCTTGTGAGAATGCATGCAGGTGAATCCACCATGACCTTTCTGGAAGTTGAGGCTGAGGCATGCTCACGCGAGCAGGAGCAGGGGATAACAGTCCCAGCGAGGAAGATCTGGAGCGAGGAGGTATCTCTAGCGCTGGTGACCAAACCAAGTTGGGTGAGAGAACTGCTGAAGGGACTCCAGGACATAAAAGAAGAGTTGTCTGACTCCAAGAGGAAATCCTCGGCACTACTGCAGACTACTGAAGAGAGAACTATTCTGGAGCCTCAATGGGAAATGAGACCTACTCACAGAGAGGAGCAACCCACTTGTTACAATTGTGAAGAACCTGGACACCTGGCCCGGGAATGTGTCCGATGGGGGCGTCTCATTCTACGTCGACCATTTAAACTAGGAGGCTCCATGGCTGGGAGACGCCGCCCGGAGCCTGAACAATCAGTAATGAGAGCTAGAAGTCCCACAAGTTTAGTTTCCTCATGTCCCCTCGTATGGGCCGAAATGGATGGTTGGGCCATTCGCTGTTTAGTTGACACTGGCTTTCAAGTAACCACAATGCCGGAGTCATACTTCAGAAGTCATTTCTCCAAGATGATGCAGCCTGAATGGGGTCCAGCGATCAAGTTAACTGCTGCTCATCAGTTACCCATCCCAGTCGCAGGGGTAGTCTGGATGCAGATCACTGTGTGTGATAAAAATGTGGGTCAGAAAGTAGTTGTGTTAACAGAAGGTGACTCCGGCAATGGCCCAACTGTGACTCTAGGAATGAATGTGCTAAAAGAACTCGTAAATCTTCTGATTAATGAGATGATCTACGTATTTTTGAAGCAGTGAAGCCCTCACACTCCCCAAAGGAGGGTGTTTCAAGAGTTGATCAGGGTGGGGCAAGCCCATGAGACCTCGAGCGATGGAAAGTCTTTGGAAAAAGCAATCATCCCAACCGCAGCCAACCTTGTCTTACCACCAGGTCAAACTGTGCTCACTCTGCCCATCCAAGCCTGTCCCCCCCTGGAAGGGGTCGAAGTTCAGATAGAGCCAGCTTTTATGGAGCAGCTACTTCCAGGGCTCCTCATTGCATGGTGGCTAGGCACTGTCCATGATGGAAATGTCCCACTGTGATGTGTTAATATCGGAGACGACAATATGAAACTTCCATCCCAAAGCGAAATAGCGCAGATCCTGGGCATACCCGAAGAGCTCATACCATCAAAGGCCGTCCAGTTGACGGTGAAGCAAGGAGATCCCTGGATAGTGGCTATAAAGGTGTCTTCTGAACCAGAACCCTAACATCTCCAGGAGGGATGCCGAATTCTAGAACAGATGTGAGCTGTACTCACGGAATTCACCTCACAACAGGTGCATCAGGTGGAAGCTTTGCTCAGCTTATATCAGGACTTTTTGCCCTCCATGATGTCGATTTTGTGTGTACCATCGCAATTACTCATGAAATCCCAAACAGGCATGCTACACCCATCCGAGAATGCTACCATCAAATTCAAATACAAATGTATCAAGAAGTGAAGGAAATGCTGGCACAAATGTTACAAAGTGGAGTGATTGTAGAAATCCAAAACGCATGGGCGGCCTTCATTGTACGTGTGCAAAAGAAAGACGTAACTCCGCGTTTCTGCGTAGACTCTCAGAAATTGAACGCCTGTACCATGTGAGCTTCGTATCCCCTACCCAGAACTGAAGAATCATTGTCTGCTCTAGGAAATGCAAAATACTTCTCATTAGATTTGGCTAGCGGATACTGGCAAGTTCCCATGTCTGGGCAAGATCGAGCAAAGACAGCCTTCATATTGCCTATGCGGTTGTTTTAATTTATCCGGATGCCGTTCGGCCTAGCTAATGCCCCTGGGACCTTCTAATGATTGATGGAGAGATGTCTGGGAGGTTTAAACTTTGAAGCCACCCTCATATATCTGGACAACATCATTTTGTCATCTTTTCTGCACCCAAATTGAATATCTAGGACATGTCGTTTCTGCAGAAAGAGTGAGGCTATCCCATGAAATAATTGCAGCAGTACAGGATTGGCCCACTCCAAAGACTGTAAAAGACATTCGGGCTTTTTTAGGGCTCACAGGATACTAGTGACGATTTGTCAAAGATTTCACTCGCATTGTCAATCCCCTGTTAGAATTGTTGAAAGGAATACCGTCGGGGGCAAAGAACAGGAACATACTGTGGGGAGAACATCAGGAGGAGGCATTTGAAGCCCTAAAGATGGTGCTAACTGAGGCAACTGTACTAGCCTACGCAGATTTTTCCAAACCATTTATCCTCCACACTGATGGAAGTCTACAAGGACTAGGAGCTGTGCTGTCTCAAATACAGGGTGGAAAAGAGCGAGTGATTGCTTACGCGAGTCAGTCTCTCCATGACTCTGAACGAAATCAGGACAATTACAGTTCTTTTAAACTAGAATTGATAAAGTTGGTGTGGGCCGTGACTGAGAAGTTTGCTCAATGTCTGCCTGGGCCTGAAGTTCTAGTGCTCACCGACAATAATACTTTAGCCTACCTAGAGAATGCAAAGTTAGGGACTCTGGAGCAGTGTTAGGTGACCTGGATGGTGAAATATTAGTATAAAATCACTTATCGGAAAGGAGCTGAGAACATCCACGCGTACGCTTTATCCAGAGTCTATAGGAACAAAAGAGAGAGGGGAGCGCACATGATTGGTATCAGCCAGGGAATGGATATAAAATGGTCACGGACCTACTCACCATAGAAGGTTATGCTGAACAAGCATAACATTGTTAAGTGGCTGGAAAGGGTTCCTAGTCCTGTGGAGTGGGTGAAGGGCAGCTCCAAGGCATCAGCGCAGTGATGACCGGAAGGCGATGAGCAAATAAAGGTAGCTGAGTCTGGCAGCGTGTAGGAGACTCCGAGCAATGCGCCCACATGATCAAGGACCTGCCGGTCACGTGGAGGAAGGCTCTGGATCAGCAAAGGAGATGTTGGCTTATCAGCTGCAGTTCCCATCACAGTTCCTCTAGGAGGTAGAGGCAGTGAAGACTGAGAGAATATAGTGGTCTGGAGGGAACACTGATGACAGAGGCCATGGAGCAAAGATTGTGGATATTAAAATCTTTAAACACAACGCGTTTCAACAATCGCTGTCTTCTTCAGGTGACAATGTCATCAGCGCTCCCTCCAGACCGCTATATTCCCTCAGTCTTCGCTTTATCCAGAGTGACACATGAGCAACCTGGCCCCAACCAGGATGAAGAACTGGAGGCCGAAGAAACATCCCACAAGGACAATGGCATCTATGCAGGAACAGATTCAGAAAGTGCTCCGAGAATGTACCCTGGGGCAATACCGTGATGAATGGGTACGACTCCAACAGGAAGATGGAGAACTTGCTCAGACAGTAGATGGCCCAGAAACAGCTTCCCAAAGAGAGAGAGACGCCATGTCTTTGGGAACTCTGTAGATCCTTTGACAGAGGGAAAGGCTTCAACTGCAGAATGGCCTGTTGTATCAGAAGATTCATCTACATCGAGAACTGGGAATCACCTGGCACGTGGTGCTCCCTTAAACGTAGCTCCATAAGAAGGCCACAGAGGCCCACAAAGAAGGGGCCCACTTTGGACAAGAGAAGACATTTCAGTGGCTACAAAAGGTAGTTTATCAGAATCGATTGAAAACTGCTGTAGAGGATGCCTGTCGGCAGTGTAGGAGCTGTGAGTTAGCGAAACCTCCTGAACAGAGAGCTCCCACACAAACCATAGAAACTTCTGCTCCCCTGGAGGTGTTGATGCTAGATTATTTAACTATAGGCGCAGCACATCATGGATATGAACATTGTCTGGTGATGATGGACCACTTCACCAAATTTGCTGTGGTGACTCCAATCCAGAATCAGCGGCTCAGGCCATTTGTAGGAACTTCAAGTTTAAGACTGTGAAGAGAGAATTCACTCTGATTAACCCCTTAACGACCGCCGATACGCCTTTTAACGGCGGCAGTTAAGGGTACTTAAACCACAGCACCGTTAATTAACGGCGCTGTGGAAAAAGTGAATAGCGCCCCCCAGAGTCGGATTTTCTCTGGGGTCTCAGTTGCCGGGGGTAACATGATTCGGGGTTTTTTTACTGACCCCCGGGTTGCGATCGCCGGTAATTAACCATTTACCGGCGGTCGCAAAAAAAGCAAAACGCGATTTCCCATTTAATTTCTCTGTCCTCCGATGTGATCGCACATCAGAGGACAGAGAAATGGGGTCCCCGATAGCCCCCCGATACTTACCTGTCTCCCCCGGTGCTCCTCGTGGCTCCTGATGGGCGCCGCCATATTGTTCCTGCCAAAAAATGGCGGGCGTATGCGCTGTGCGCCCGCCGGCACCCGGAAGATCTTTGGAGTCTCGGCTGCCGGGAGTAGCCGAGACCCCAAAGAACATGATCGGGGTCAGTTTTTACCGACCCCTGTTTTGCGATCGACGGTAATTAACTGTTTACCAGCGGCCGCAAAAAAAAAGCGATGTCATTCTCTGTCCTCTGATGTGATCGCACATCAGAAGACAGAGAAATATTCGGGATTCAGGGACCCTGTTATTCTTACCGGTGTCCCTGGGTCCTCCTGCGTCCACTCCTGCCCGCCGGCCTCTTCATCCGGTAAGAAAATGGCGGGTGCATGCGCAGTGCGCCCGCCATGATCTGCCGGCTGGCAGCTCGAGGAGTTGGGGCTAAATTTAGGGTTAGGGTTAGGGTTGGGTCTAAAGTTAGGGTTAGGGTTAAGGTTGGGGTTAAATTTAGGGTTAGGGTTAGGGTTAGTGTTAGGGTTGGAGCTAAATTTAGGGTTAGGGTTGGGGCTAAATTTAGGGTAAGGGTTAGGGTTGGGGCTAAATTTAGGGTTAGGGTTAGAGTTGGGGCTAAATTTAGGGTTGAGGCAAAATTTAGGGTTAGGGTTGGAGCCAAATTTAGGGTTAGGGTTAGGATTAGGGTTAGGGTTGGGGCTAAATTTAGGGTTAGGGTTGGGGCTAAATTTAGGGTTAGGGCTAGGGTTAGGCTTCTTTCACACTTGCGTCGGTACGGGGCTGTAGCAATGCATCGGCCAGACGCACAGACGTACGTTGTGAAAATTGTGCACAACGTCGGCAGCGGATGCAGTTTTTCAACACATCCGCTGCCCAATCTATGTCCTGTGGAGGAGGAGGCGGAGTTACGGCCACACATGCATGGTTGGAAATCACGGACGCGATGTACAAAAAAGTTTCATTGAACTTTTTTTGTGACAATGGTCAGCCAAAGCACAACGGATCCAGTGCACGACAGACGCGATGTTTGGCCATCCGTGGCGATCCGTTGGCAATACAAGTCTATGGGCAAAAAACGCAAAAACGCATCCAGCTGGCACATTTGCATGATCCGTTTTTTGTCCAAAATGACGGATTGTGATGGATGCCACACGACGCAAGTGTGAAAGTAGCCTTAGGTTTAGGGTTGGGGCTAAAGTTAGGGCTAGGGTTAGGGTTAAAGTTAGGGCTAGGGTTAGGGTTGGGGCTAAATTTAGGGTTAGAGCTAGGGTTAGGGTTGGGGCTAAATTTATGGTTGGGGCTAAAGTTAGGGCTAGGGTTGGGGCTAAAGTTAGGGCTAGGGTTGCAGCTAAAGTTAGGGTTAGAAGTGGGATTAGGGCTAGGCTTTGGATTAGGGTTGGTATTAGGGTTCGGGTTGGCATTAGGGATAAATTTGTGATCTGTGATCACCATGACAGGGTGAATTGCTCCCTCCAAAAAAATGGCGCCACTCTTCAAATGCCCATTTAATAGCTAACAGCTCCCTGTTACCAATATCATAATTCTTCTCCGTAGGAGATATTTTTTCGAGAAAAATGCACACGGACGCCACTTACTTGGAGAAATCCCTTGAGACAATACAGCACCCAACCCTACCTTAGAAGCATCCACCTCTACCACAAATGGCTGAGTGATGTCAGGATGTATTAATATGGGTGCAGTGGAAAAACACTTCTTTAAAATTTCAAAAGCCTTGCAGGCCACACTGGGCCATGCAGAGAAGTCCGTGCCTCTTTTGGTCATGTCTGTTAATGGTTTGGCTACCACAGAAAAAGTCTTTAATAAATTTGCGATAGAAGTTTGGAAAAACCAAAAACCTCTGTAAAGCCTTAAGGTCCTCAGGATGATCCCACTCCAAGACCGCCATGACCTTGGCTGGATCCATACAAAATCCTGTGGAGCACAAAAAATAACCCAAAAATGGAATCTCTTTAACAGTGAACATGCATTTCTCAAATTTGGCAAATAATTTATTGTCCCTGAGTACCTGAAGCACTTGTCTAACATGAGCCCAATGAGACTTGAGGTCAGGAGAATAAATTAAGATGTCATTGAGATATACCATCACAAACCTTCCAATCAGGTGACAAAGTATATCGTTGACGAAATGTTGAAACACGGCAGGGGCATTACATAACCCAAAAGGCATAGCCAAGTTCTCGTAACGTCCCTCTGGAGTATTGAATGCTGTCTTCCATTCATCCCCCTCCCTCATGCGAATGAGATTATATGCCCCCTGAGATCTAATTTGGAGAACCATTTAGCCCCCACAATTTGATTAAAGAGATCCAGAATAAGAGGGAGCGGAAAAGGATCCCGGACTGTTATTTGATTTAATTCACGGAAATCTAGTCATGGGCATAAACCCCCGTCTTTCTTCTTTACAAAGAAGAACCCAGCTGCAATGGGAGATGACGAGGGTCTGATATGACCCTTGGCCAAACTCTCCGTGATATAATCCTTCATGGCTTGTCTCTCAGGAGCAGAGATATTGTATAGCTTACTCTTAGGTAGTTTAGCTCCTGGAACGAGAGTTATGGCACAATCATAAGGGCGATGTGGAGGTAGCTCCTGACTTCCCTCCTCAGAGAAAACATCCTCAAAATCTGGGAAAGTCTAGCAGAACCTGAGAAGCCACCCCGGCCACCCCGGCCACCTGAGTGCCCAGACAATGTTCCTGGCAAAACTCTCTCCATTTAGAAACCTCTCGAGTCTGCCAGTTTAGCACGGGATTGTGTAGCGTGAGCCAGGGTAAACCGAGGACTATTGGCGATGGTAATCCCCCCAACACAAAACAGTCTATTGACTGGGAGTGCAATGCCCCAATTTGCAGGATCAGCCGTCAAACAATCTGGGTGAAAGTCCCCTGGCTCAAAGGTGCAGAGTCAATCACAATTATGGGAATGGGTCTAGACAACTCCTGAGTTTTAAACCCCTGGGTCTGAATGAACCCAGCGTCGATTAAATTAAACCTTGTCCCAGAGTCTAAGAAGGCAGAAACAATGAGCTTATTTTCACCAAGACGAATCTCGGCTGGTAAAAAAAATTGTGGCTTACCTATGGAGGAAACAAGTACACCCGAGTTTCCAACCTCCCCACAATCCGAGCTCATTAGTTTTCCGGCGGTTGACTTCGAGAAGGACACACATACGCATAATGACCCTTTCCGCCACAGAAAAAACATACAGCTTCCTTACGCCGTACTGTTGCTGTCCCCTTAGACCAAGTTGTGCCACCTAACTGCATAGGTTCCCCTAGAGACTCAGGTTCTGGTAACTCCAAATTCGAGTCACCCTTAAAAAGCGGCCTCTCATTAAGTCTCTGGCGCAGGCGGCGGTCTACACGAATAGCTAGAGACATACAGTCATGGTCAAAAGTATTGACACCCCTGCAATTCTGTCAGATAATGCTCATTTTCTTCCTGAAAATGATTGCAAACACAAAGTATTTGGTATTATTATCTTCATTTAATTTGTCTTAAATGAAAAAACACAAAAGAGAATGAAGCAAAAAGCAAAACATTGATCATTTCACACAAAACTCCAAAAATGGGCCAGACAAAAGTATTGGCACCCTCAGCCTAATACTTGGTTGCACAACTTTTAGCCAAAATAACTGCGACTAACAGCTTCCGGTAACCATCATTGAGTTTCTTACAATGCTCTGCTGGAATTTTAGACCATTCTTCTTTGGCAAACTGCTCCAGGTCCCTGATATTTGAAGGGTGCCTTCTCCAAACTGCCATTTTTAGATCTCTCCACAGGTGTTCTATGGCAGGGGTGTCAAACTGCATTCCTCGAGGGCCGCAAACCAAGCGTGTTTTCAAGATTTCCTTAGCTTTGCACAAGGTGCTGCAATCATTATGTGTGTAGGTGATTAAATTATCACCTGTGCAGTACAAGGAAATCCTGAAAACATGACCTGTTTGCAGCCCTTGAGGAATGCAGTTTGACACCCCTGTTCTATGGGATTCAGGTCTGGACTCATTGCTGGCCACTTTAGAAGTCTCCAGTGCTTTCTCTCAAACCATTTTCAAGTGCTTTTTGAAGTGTGTTTTGGGTTATTGTCCTGCTGGAAGACCCATGACCTCTGAGGGAGACCAAGCTTCCTCGCACTGGGCCCTACATTATGCTGCAAAATTTGTTGGTAGTCTTCAGACTTCATAATGCCATGCACACGGTCAAGCAGTCCAGTGCCAGAGGCAGCAAAGCAACCCCAAAACATCAGGGAACCTCCGCCATGTTTGACTGTAGGGACCGTATTCTTTTCTTTGAATGCCTCTTTTTTTCTCCTGTAAACTCTATGTTGATGCCTTTGCCCAAAAAGCTCTACTTTTGTCTCATCCGACCAGAGAACATTCTTCCAAAACGTTTTAGGCTTTTTCAGGTAAGTTTTGGCAAACTTCAGCCTGGCTTTTTTATGTCCCGGGGTAAGAAGTGGGGTCTTCCTGGGTCTCCTACCATACAGTCCCTTTTCATTCAGACGCCGACGAATAGTACGGGTTGACAGTGTTGTACCCTCGGACTGCAGGGCAGCTTGAACTTGTTTTGATGTTAGTCGAGGTTCTTTATCCAACATCCGCACAATCTTGCGTTGAAATCTCTTGTCAATTTTTCATTCCGTCCACATCTAGGGAGGTTAGCCACAGTGCCATGGGCTTTCAACTTCTTGATGACACTGCGCATGGTAGACACAGGAACATTCAGGTCTTTGGAGATGGACTTGTAGACTTGAGATTGCTCATGCTTCCTCACAATTTGGTTTCTCAAGTCCTCAGACAGTTCTTTGGTCTTCTTTCTTTTCTCCATGCTCAATGTGGTACACACCAAGACACATGACAGAGATTGAGTCAACTTTAATCCATGTCACCTGGCTGCAAGTGTGATTTAATTATTGCCAACACCTGTTAGGTGCCACAGGTAAGTTACAGGTGCTGTTAATTACACAAATTAGAGAAGCATCACATGATTTTTCGAACAGTGCCAATAATTTTGTCCACCCCTTTTTTATGTTTGGTGTGGAATTATATCCAATTTAGCTTTAGGACAACTCTTTTTGTGTTTTTTCATTTAAGACAAATTAAATGAAGATAATAATACCAAATAATTTGTGTTTGCAATCATTTTCAGGAAGAAAATGAGTATTATCTGAGGGTGGTTTCACACTTGCGTTTTTGTCTGCAGCGTTTTTTGCACAAAAAACGCATGCTTTTTTCCCTATGTTTAACATTGAAAACGCATGCGTTTTTTGTTGTACGCGTTTGGTCGCGTTTTAAAACGCATGCGTTTTTTTGCTGCATGCGTTCTTTTTCAGAAATGCAACTTGTAGTATTTTTTAGAGCATTTTTTGGACCAAAAAAAAAAACGCATGCGTTTTCATGCGGTTTTTTTTTGGGTCAAAAAATACATTGGAGTCAATGGGGACGCATGCGTTTTTTTGTGCATGCGTTTTTTTGCGTTAAAAAACGCATGCGTTTTTATATAAAAAAACTAGAAAACACTGATATGCCACCCCCCAACATAAAGGTGACAAAGGGATCCTAACCCTAACCCTACCCCTAACCCTACCCCTAACCCTAACCCTAAGGGGTCCTAACCATAACCCTACCCCTAACCCTACCCCTAACCCTACCCCTAACCCTAACCCTACCCCTAACCCTAAGGGATCTTAAGCATAACCCTACCCCTAACCCTACCCCTAACCCTACCCCTAACCCTAACCCTATGGGATCCTAACCCGACCCCTAACCCTAACCCTACCCCTACCCCTAACCCTAACCCTAACCCCTTTAGGGTTAGGGGTAGGGTTAGGGGTAGGGGTAGGGTTAGGATCCCTTAGGGTTAGAGGTAGGGTTAGGGTTAGGGTTAGGGGTAGGGGTAGGATCCCTTTAGGGTTAGGGTTAGCAGTAGGGTTAGGGTTAGGATCCCTTGAGGGTTAGGGTTAGGGTTATGATCCCTACCCCTAACCCTAACCCTAACTATTTCTGTTTATAGTGGGTTTTTTACTTTATTTTGATGATTGGCAGCTGTCACACATTTCTCAGCATGCGATTAAAAAATGCAAACGCATGAAAAAACGCATGTAAACGCGTCAAAACGCCGCGTTTTTTTCACCACATGCAAAAACGCACGAGTAAAAAAAACCTCATCATTTGCACGCGTTTACATGCGTTTTTTCACCATGCGTTTTTTTTGCGTTTTTTACCGCAAAAACGCACCCAAAAAAACGCAAATGTGAAACCAGCCTGACAGAATTGCAGGGGTGTCAATACTTTTGGCCATGACTGTAGCAGCCTCTAGAGTAGCTGGTCTCTCCTGTAAGGCGAAGGCATCTTTAATCTTATCAGATAATCCCTGATAAAATTGACTGCGAAGTGTGGGATCATTCCACATAGCATCAGTAGCCCATCTCCAAAACTCAGCAGTAATCCTCCACTGTCCGGTCTCCCTAGTGGAGGAGACGTATTGTGGACTCAGCGAGGTAGATGCGGTCAGGATCATCATACACATGACCCAAGACTCAAAAGATCTCCTCCACAGTGTGTAACGGCAAGGCATCAGCGGGAAGTGAAAAAGCCCAGGCCTGGGGATCGCCTTGTAAGAGCGAGATTACAATCCCGACCTTCTGCTCCTCGAAACCTGAAGTGTGGGATATTACCCGGATTACCCGGATATTAACTGGGAAACAGAAACCTGTGAAACCCATAAAGGCAACAGGTTTCTCCTAATAACCAAGAAAAATTATCTTTCACAATTGGTGCAGAATCCAACCAGAGGAGCAGCACTTTTAGACCTAATACTATCTAATAGACCTGACAGAATAACAAATCTGCAGGTGGTTGGGCATCTAGGAAATAGCGACCACAATATTGTACAGTTTCACCTGTCTTTCACTAGGGGGACTTGTCAGGGAGTCACAAAAACACTGAACTTTAGGAAGGCAAAGTTTGACCAGCTTAGAGATGCCCTTAATCTGGTAGACTGGGACAATATCCTCAGAAATAAGAATACAGATAATAAATGGGAAATGTTTAAGAACATCCTAAATAGGCACTGTAAGCGGTTTATACCTTGTGGGAATAAAAGGACTAGAAATAGGAAAAACCCAATGTGGCTAAACAAAGAAGTTAGACAGGCAATTAACAGTAAAAAGAAAGCATTTGCACTACTAAAGCAGGATGGCACCATTGAAGCTCTAAAAAACTATAGGGAGAAAAATACTTTATCTAAAAAACTAATTAAAGCTGCCAAAAAGGAAACAGAGAAGCACATTGCTAAGGAGAGTAAAACTAATCCCAAACTGTTCTTCAACTATATCAATAGTAAAAGAATAAAAACTGAAAATGTAGGCCCCTTAAAAAATAGTGAGGAAAGAATGGTTGTAGATGATGAGGAAAAAGCTAACATATTAAACACCTTCTTCTCCACGGTATTCACGGTGGAAAATGAAATGCTAGGTGAAATCCCAAGAAACAATGAAAACCCTATATTAAGGGTCACCAATCTAACCCAAGAAGAGGTGCGAAACCGGCTAAATAAGATTAAAATAGATAAATCTCCGGGTCCGGATGGCATACACCCACGAGTACTAAGAGAACTAAGTAATGTAATAGATAAACCATTATTTCTTATTTTTAGGGACTCTATAGCGACAGGGTCTGTTCCGCAGGATTGGCGCGTGGCAAATGTGGTGCCAATATTCAAAAAGGGCTCTAAAAGTGAACCTGGAAATTATAGGCCAGTAAGTCTAACCTCTATTGTTGGTAAAATATTTGAAGGGTTTCTGAGGGATGTTATTCTGGATTATCTCAATGAGAATAACTGTTTAACTCCATATCAGCATGGGTTTATGAGAAATCGCTCCTGTCAAACCAATCTAATCAGTTTTTATGAAGAGGTAAGCTATAGGCTGGACCACGGTGAGTCATTGGACGTGGTATATCTCGATTTTTCCAAAGCGTTTGATACCGTGACGCACAAGAGGTTGGTACACAAAATGAGAATGCTTGGTCTGGGGGAAAATGTGTGTAAATGGGTTAGTAACTGGCTTAGTGATAGAAAGCAGAGGGTGGTTATAAATGGTATAGTCTCTAACTGGGTCGATGTGACCAGTGGGGTACCGCAGGGGTCAGTATTGGGACCTGTTCTCTTCAACATATTCATTAATGATCTGGTAGAAGGTTTACACAGTAAAATATCGATATTTGCAGATGATACAAAACTATGTAAAGCAGTTAATACAAGAGAAGATAGTATTCTGCTACAGATGGATCTGGATAAGTTGGAAACTTGGGCTGAAAGGTGGCAGATGAGGTTTAACAATGATAAATGTAAGGTTATACACATGGGAAGAAGGAATCAATATCACCATTACACACTGAACGGGAAACCACTGGGTAAATCTGACAGGGAGAAGGACTTGGGGATCCTAGTTAATGATAAACTTACCTGGGGCAGCCAGTGCCAGGCAGCAGCTGCCAAGGCAAACAGGATCATGGGGTGCATTAAAAGAGGTCTGGATACACATGATGAGAGCATTATACTGCCTCTGTACAATCCCTAGTTAGACCGCACATGGAGTACTGTGTCCAGTTTTGGGCACCGGTGCTCAAGAAGGATATAATGGAACTAGAGAGAGTACAAAGGAGGGCAACAAAATTAATAAAGGGGATGGGAGAACTACAATACCCAGATAGATTAGCGAAATTAGGATTATTTAGTCTAGAAAAAAGACGACTGAGGGGCGATCTAATAACCATGTATAAGTATATAAGGGCACAATACAAATATCTCGCTGAGGATCTGTTTATACCAAGGAAGGTGACGGGCACAAGGGGGCATTCTTTGCGTCTGGAGGAGAGAAGGTTTTTCCACCAACATAGAAGAGGATTCTTTACTGTTAGGGCAGTGAGAATCTGGAATTGCTTGCCTGAGGAGGTGGTGATGGCGAACTCAGTCGAGGGGTTCAAGAGAGGCCTGGATGTCTTCCTGGAGCAGAACAATATTGTGTCATACAATTATTAGGTTCTGTAGAAGGACGTAGATTTATTATGATGGAATTTAGGCTGAACTGGATGGACAAATGTCTTTTTTCGGCCTTACTAACTATGTTACTATGTTACTATGTTACTATGTTGTGAATTCTGTGGCAGAGCTCCCTCCTGTGGTCACAAGTGGTACTTCGGCTGATTCTCTCTGTGAGCTTCCGTTGGTGGAGGAGAGTGGTACTGCGGCTTCTGAGTTTCCTTCCTCAGGTGATGTGGTGATGTCGTTAGGTGCTGCTCTATTTAACTCCACCTAGTGCTTTGATCCTGGCCTCCAGTCAATGTTCTAGTATTGGACCTGTTTCCTCCTGGATCGTTCCTGTGGCCTGCTGCTCTGCATAGCTAAGTTCAGCTTTTGCTATTTTGTTTGCTATTTTTTCTGTCCAGCTTGCTTAATATTGTTTTCTTGCTTGCTGGAAGCTCTGGGACGCAGAGGGTGTACCTCCGTGCCGTTAGTTCGGTACGGAGGGTCTTTTTGCCCCCTTTGCGTGGTTTTTGTAGGGTTTTGTTTTGACCGCAAAGTTACCTTTCATATCCTCGCTCTGTTCAGAAAGTCGGGCCTCACTTTGCTAAATCTATTTCATCTCTACGTTTGTCTTTTCATCTTAACTCACAGTCATTATATGTGGGGGCTGCCTTTTCCTTTGGGGTATTTCTCTGAGGCAAGGTAGGCTTATTTTCTATCTTCAGGCTAGCTAGTTTCTCAGGCTGTGCCGAGTTGCATAGGGAGCGTTAGGCGCAATCCACGGCTGCCTCTAGTGTGGTTGGAGAGGATTAGGGATTGCGGTCAGCAGAGTTCCCACGTCTCAGAGCTCGTTCTATGTTTTTGGGTTATTGTCAGGTCACTGTATGTGCTCTGACTTCTATGTCCATTGTGGTACTGAATTACCTTATCATAACAGTACTGGAGGCCAAAAGTACTAATGATTCTCAATAGAGGGAATAAAGAAGTTCTGAAGTTTTCTCTGCACTGTGTTTTGCCTTTTTTTTCCCCTAGACATTTGGGTGGTTCAGGACACAGGTGTAGCAATAGACATTAAAGGTTTGTCTTCATGTGTGGATCAGCTCACGGCAAGAGTACAAAATATTCAAGACTTTGTGGCTCAGAATTCTCTGTTAGAACCAAGAATTCCTATTCCTGATTTGTTTTTTGGAGATAGAACTAAATTTCTGAGTTTCAAAAATAATTGTAAACTATTTCTGGCTTTGAAACCTCGCTCCTCTGGTGACCCAGTTCAACAAGTTAGGATCATTATTTCTTTTTTACGTGGCGACCCTCAGGACTGGGCATTTTCTCTTGCGTCAGGAGATCCTGCATTAAGTAATATCGATGCATTTTTCCTGGCGCTCGGATTGCTGTACGATGAGCCTAATTCAGTGGATCAGGCAGAGAAAAATTTGCTGGCTCTGTGTCAGGGTCAGGATGAGATAGAGGTATATTGTCAGAAACTTAGAAAGTGGTCAGTACTCACTCAATGGAATGAAGGTGCGCTTGCAGCTATTTTCAGAAAGGGTCTCTCTGAAGCCCTTAAGGATGTCATGGTGGGATTTCCTATGCCTGCTGGTCTGAATGAGTCTATGTCTTTGGCCATTCAGATCGGTCGACGCTTGCGTGAGCGTAAATCTGTGCACCATTTGGCGGTATTATCTGAGCATAAACCTGAGCCTATGCAGTGCGATAGGACTTTGACCAGAGTTCAACGGCAAGAACACAGACGTCTGAATGGGCTGTGTTTCTATTGTGGTGATTCCACTCATGCTTTCTCTAATTGTACTAAGCGCACTAAGCGGTTCGCTAGGTCTGCCACCATTGGTATGGTACAGTCAAAATTTCTTTTGTCCGTTACCTTGATCTGCTATTTGTCATCTTATTCTGTCATGGCATTTGTGGATTCAGGCGCTGCCCTGAATTTGATGGACTTGGAGTATGCTAGGCGTTGTGGGTTTTTCTTGGAGCCCTTGCAGTGTCCTATTCCATTGAGAGGAATTGATGCTACGCCTTTGGCCAAGAATAAGCCTCAGTACTGGACCCAGCTGACCATGTGCATGGCTCCTGCACATCAGGAGGTTATTCGCTTTCTGGTGTTGCATAATCTGCATGATGTGGTCGTGTTGGGGTTGCCATGGCTACAAGTCCATAATCCAGTATTAGATTGGAAATCCATGTCTGTGTCCAGCTGGGGTTGTCAGGGGGTACATGGTGATGTCCCATTTCTGTCTATTTCGTCATCCACCCCTTCTGAGGTTGCAGAGTTCTTGTCTGATTACCCGGATGTATTTGATGAGCCCAAGTCCGATACCCTACCTCCGCATAGGGATTGTGATTGTGCTATCGATTTGATTCCTGGTAGTAAATTCCCAAATGGTCGACTGTTTAATTTATCTGTGCCTGAGCACGCCGCTATGCGGAGTTATGTGAAGGAGTCCTTGGAGAAGGGGCATATTCGCCCGTCATCGTCGCCATTAGGAGCAGGGTTCTATTTTGTGGCCAAGAAGGATGGTTCGCTGAGACCTTGTATAGATTACCGCCTTCTAAATAAGATCACGGTTAAATTTCAGTACCCCTTGCCGTTGTTATCTGATTTGTTTGCTCGGATTAAGGGGGCTAGTTGGTTCACCAAGATAGATCTTCGTGGTGCGTATAATCTTGTGCGTATTAAGCAAGGCGATGAATGGAAAATTGCATTTAATACGCCAGAGGGCCATTTTGAGTATCTAGTTATGCCATTCGGACTTGCCAATGCTCCATCAGTGTTTCAGTCCTTTATGCATGACATCTTTCGAGAGTACCTGGATAAATTCCTGATTGTGTACTTGGATGACATTTTGATCTTCTCGGATGATTGGGAGTCTCATGTGAAGCAGGTCAGAACGGTGTTTCAGGTCCTGCGTGCTAATTCTTTGTTTGTGAAGGGATCAAAGTGTCTCTTTGGTGTTCAGAAGGTTTCATTTTTGGGGTTCATCTTTTCCCCTTCTACTATCGAGATGGACCCTGTTAAGGTCCAAGCCATCCATGATTGGACTCAGCCGACATCTCTGAAAAGTCTGCAAAAGTTCCTGGGCTTTGCTAATTTTTATCGTCGCTTCATCTGCAATTTTTCTAGTATTGCTAAACCATTGACCGATTTGACCAAGAAGGGTGCTGATGTGGTCAATTGGTCTTCTGCTGCTGTGGAAGCTTTTCAAGAGTTGAAGCGTCGTTTTTCTTCTGCCCCTGTGTTGTGTCAGCCAGATGTTTCGCTTCCATTCCAGGTCGAGGTTGATGCTTCTGAGATTGGAGCAGGGGCTGTTTTGTCGCAGAGAAGTTCTGATTGCACGGTGATGAAACCATGCGCCTTCTTTTCCAGGAAGTTTTCGCCTGCTGAGCGAAATTATGATGTTGGCAATCGAGAGTTACTGGCCATGAAGTGGGCATTCGAGGAGTGGCGTCATTGGCTTGAAGGAGCTAAGCATCGCGTGGTGGTATTGACTGATCATAAGAACTTGACTTATCTCGAGTCTGCCAAGCGGTTGAATCCTAGACAGGCTCGTTGGTCGCTATTTTTTGCCCGTTTTGACTTTGTGATTTCGTACCTTCCGGGCTCTAAAAATGTGAAGGCGGATGCTCTGTCTAGGAGTTTTGCGCCCGACTCTCCGGGTTTGTCTGAGCCGGCGGGTATTCTCAAAGAGGGAGTTATTGTGTCTGCCATCTCCCCTGATTTGCGGCGGGTGCTGCAAAAATTTCAGGCTAATAAACCTGATCGTTGCCCAGCGGAGAGACTGTTTGTCCCAGATAGGTGGACAAATAAAGTTATCTCTGAGGTTCATTGTTCGGTGTTGGCTGGTCATCCTGGGATCTTTGGTACCAGAGAGTTAGTGGCTAGATCCTTTTGGTGGCCATCTCTGTCGCGGGATGTGCGTTCTTTTGTGCAGTCCTGTGGGATTTGTGCTCGGGCTAAGCCCTGCTGTTCTCGTGCCAGTGGGTTGCTTTTGCCCTTGCCGGTCCCGAAGAAGCCTTGGACACATATCTCTATGGATTTTATTTCAGATCTTCCCGTCTCTCAAAAGATGTCAGTCATTTGGGTGGTCTGTGATCGCTTCTCTAAGATGGTCCATTTGGTACCCTTGTCTAAATTACCTTCCTCCTCTGATTTGGTGCCATTGTTCTTCCAGCATGTGGTTCGTTTACATGGCATTCCAGAGAATATCGTTTCTGACAGAGGTTCCCAGTTTGTTTCGAGGTTTTGGCGAGCCTTTTGTGCTAGGATGGGCATTGACTTGTCTTTTTCCTCGGCTTTCCATCCTCAAACTAATGGCCAGACCGAACGAACCAATTAGACCTTGGAAACATATCTGAGATGCTTTGTTTCTGCTGATCAGGATGACTGGGTGTCCTTTCTGCCTTTGGCTGAGTTCGCCCTTAATAATCGGGCCAGCTCGGCTACCTTGGTTTCGCCGTTTTTCTGCAACTCTGGGTTCCATCCTCGTTTCTCTTCAGGGCAGGTTGAGTCTTCGGACTGTCCTGGTGTGGATACTGTGGTGGACAGGTTGCAGCAGATTTGGACTCATGTAGTGGACAATTTGACCTTGTCCCAGGAGAAGGCTCAACGTTTCGCTAATCGCAGACGCTGTGTGGGTCCTCGACTTCGTGTTGGGGATTTGGTTTGGTTATCTTCTCGTCATATTCCTATGAAGGTTTCCTCTCTTAAGTTTAAACCTCGTTTCATTGGTCCGTATAGGATTTCTGAGGTTCTTACTCCTGTGTCTTTTCGTCTGACCCTTCCAGATTCTTTTTCCATA
Source organism: Ranitomeya imitator (assembly GCF_032444005.1). Lineage (NCBI taxonomy): Eukaryota > Metazoa > Chordata > Amphibia > Anura > Dendrobatidae > Ranitomeya > Ranitomeya imitator. Next base: position 666,577,359 of record NC_091286.1, read on the forward strand.
CATAACGTATTCCATAGGTCATTGTTGCGGAGATACGTGGCACCTATGGTTCCATCTGTTGATCCTCCTGCCCCGGTTTTGGTGGAGGGGGAGTTGGAGTATATTGTGGAGAAGATTTTGGATTCTCGTGTTTCAAGATGGAAACTTCAGTATCTGGTTAAGTGGAAGGGTTATGCTCAGGAAGATAATTCCTGGGTCTTTGCCTCTGATGTCCATGCTCCTGATCTTGTTCGTGCCTTTCATATGGCTCATCCTGGTCATCCTGGGGGCTCTGGTGAGGGTTCGGTGACCCCTCCTCAAGGGGGGGGTACTGTTGTGAATTCTGTGGCAGAGCTCCCTCCTGTGGTCACAAGTGGTACTTCGGCTGATTCTCTCTGTGAGCTTCCGTTGGTGGAGGAGAGTGGTACTGCGGCTTCTGAGTTTCCTTCCTCAGGTGATGTGGTGATGTCGTTAGGTGCTGCACTATTTAACTCCACCTAGTGCTTTGATCCTGGCCTCCAGTCAATGTTCTAGTATTGGACCTGTTTCCTCCTGGATCGTTCCTGTGGCCTGCTGCTCTGCATAGCTAAGTTCAGCTTTTGCTATTTTGTTTGCTATTTTTTCTGTCCAGCTTGCTTAATATTGTTTCCTTGCTTGCTGGAAGCTCTGGGACGCAGAGGGTGTACCTCCGTGCCGTTAGTTCGGTACGGAGGGTCTTTTTGCCCCCTTTGCGTGGTTTTTGTAGGGTTTTGTGTTGACCGCAAAGTTACCTTTCCTATCCTCGCTCTGTTCAGAAAGTCGGGCCTCACTTTGCTAAATCTATTGCATCTCTACGTTTGTCTTTTCATCTTAACTCACAGTCATTATATGTGGGGGCTGCCTTTTCCTTTGGGGTATTTCTCTGAGGCAAGGTAGGCTTATTTTCTATCTTCAGGCTAGCTAGTTTCTCAGGCTGTGCCGTGTTGCATAGGGAGCGTTAGGCGCAATCCACGGCTGCCTCTAGTGTGGTTGGAGAGGATTAGGGATTGCGGTCAGCAGAGTTCCCACGTCTCAGAGCTCGTTCTATGTTTTTGGGTTATTGTCAGGTCACTGTATGTGCTCTGACTTCTATGTCCATTGTGGTACTGAATTACCTTATCATAACAGGGAGGCAACTTAAAGTATAATTTACAGGCCTCCCTGAATGTAACAAACTTGTTGCGCCCCTAGAGAACCTGTCAGGTAATTCAATCTTAGGCTCTAGTGCAGCTTGTGGAGGTGCGGCAACCCATGCAGTGGCCGCTGGAATGCGCTGTACCACCGCCAAGCGGAGGTCAGCCACCTCTAGACTGAGCTGCTGCAATTGTCCAGCCAAACCAGCAATGGGATCCATATTGGACTGAGAAAAATGTTTAGGTCAGTCCGCAGCTGCCCCAGAAATGGCGCATCTGTTAAATGTGCCAATTACGGCACTTAGCCCCTCTCTTCCCACTCCTGTGTAGCCGTGGGATATGGGATAATAAGAGGTTAATATCACCTTGCTATTGCAAGATGACATTAAGCTGGGTTAATAACGGAAAGGCGTCAGTAAGACGCCTATCCATTATCAATCCAATACTAGTAAAGGGTTAAGAAAACATACACAGATTAGGAAAAAATATTTTACTATTCTTCATTTAAACATACTTATCATACTTTAGCGCCTGCAAAAAATGTAAAATAATAAACCGCATACTACCTGTCCGCCGTAATCCAATTAATAACGAGTGTCCCACGACGATCTCCCCTATAGAACAGTGACATCGGGTGATGTCAATGCTCTATAGGACCCTCAGTGACACACTGACAGAAGACAATGGCTCCTGCAGTGCGTCACTGAGAGGTTACTAGAGTTCAAAGTCTCACTTTATGGCAATTGCTGCATGGGAAAATTTCTCACCCAGCAATGCCAAAAGTGAGACTAGAGACTATTTTTTTTACAGTAGAGAGAGGCCCGTACAGACCCCCGGCAGGCCTCACAGACCCCGACAGGCCGCACAGACCTCAGAGAGGCCCGTACAGACCCTCAGAAGGCCGCATAGACCCTTCAAATAGGCCCGTACAGACGCCTGGCAGGCCGCACAGACCCCGGGCCTGCTGCACAGACCCCCCAAGAGGCCCATACAGATCCCCGGCAGGCCGCACAGACCCCCGGCAGGCCACACAGACCCCCTGAGAGGCCCATACAGACCCCCGGCAGGCCCACACAGACCCCCCCACGGTCACACACAGTCACGCAGTCTCTGACCATGAACCGCCCACACTCTTCCCCCCTCCGTAACGGGATTTACAAGGACAGAAAGGGCTTATTTTAATTCCGATATTTGTGTCCCATTGACTTGCATTGGTATCGGGTATCGATATCAGCGATATCCGATATTTTTTTATATCGGCCGATACAATCCGATACCGATATATCCGAATATCGGAAGGTATCGCTCAACATTATTTGTATGTCTGTATGTATGTCTCATATCCTGTTATCCTGTTGGGTTCGGTAATGATTTAGCAAAAGCCGACAATTGAATTACTGGCTATTCTGCTATCTATCTCTGTATGAAGTATAAATATATATGTATATACACATATATATATATATATATATATATATATATATATATATATATATATATATATATATACAGTACAGATCAAAGGTTTGGACACACCTTCTCATTTAAAGATTTTTCTGTATTTTCATGACTATGAAAATTGTACATTGACACTGAAGGCATCAAAACTATGAATTAACACATGTGGAATTATATACTTGACAAAAAAGTGTGAACCAATTGAAAATATGTCTTATATTCTAGGTTATTCAAAGTAGCCACCATTTGCTTTGATGACTGCTTTGGACACTCTTGGCATTCTTTCGATCAGCTTCATGAGGTAGTCATCGGGAATGGTCTTTCAACAATCTTGAAGGAGTTCCCAGTGATGCTTAGCACTTGTTGGCCCTTTTGCCTTCACTCTGCGGTCCAGCTCACCCCAAACCATCTTGATTGGGTTCAGGTCTGGTGACTGTGGAGGCCAGGTTATCTGGTGTAGCACCCCATCAGTCTCCTTCTTGGTCAAATACACACAGCCTGGAAGTGTGTTTGGGGTCATTGTCCTGCTGAAAAATAAATGATGGTCCAACTAAACGCAAACCGGATGGAATAGCATGCCGTGGCAAGATGCTGTGGTAGCCATGCTGGTTCAGTATGCCTTCAATTTTGAATAAATCCCCAACAGTGTCACCAGCAAAGCACCCCCACACCATCACACCTCCTCCATGCTTCACAGTGGGAACCAGGCATGTAGAGTCCATCCGTTCACCTTTTCTGCGTTGCACAAAGACACGGTGGTTGGAACCAAAGATCTCCAATTTGGACTCATCAGATCAAAGCACAGACTTCCACTGGTCTAATGTCCATTCCTTTTGTTCTTTTGCCCAAACAAGTCTTTTCTGCTTGTTGCCTGTCCTTAGCAGTGGTTTCCTAGCAGCTATTTTACCATAAAGGCCTGCTGCACAAAGTCTCCTCTTAACAGTTGTTGTAGAGTTGTGTCTGCTGCTAGAACTCTGTGTGGCATTTACCTGGTCTCTAATATGAGCTGCTGTTAACCTGCAATTTCTGAGGCTGGTGACTCGGATAAACCTATCCTCAGAAGCAGAGGTGACTCTTGGTCTTCCTTTCCTGTGGCGGTCCTCATGTGAGCCAGTTTCTTTGTAGCGCTTGATGGTTTTTACCACTACACTTGGTGACACTTTCAAAGTTTTCCCAATTTTTCAGACTGACTGACTTTCATTTCTTAAAGTAATGATGGCCACTCATTTTTCTTTACTTAGCTGCTTTTTTCTTGCCATAATACAAATTCTAACAGTCTATTCAGTAGGACTATAAGCTGTGTATCCACCAGACTTCTGCACAACACAACTTATGGTCCCAACCCCATTTATAAGGCAAGAAATCCCACTTATTAAACCTGACAGGGCACACCTGTGAAGTGAAAACTATTCCCGGTGACTACCCCTTGAAGCTCATCAAGAGAATGTCAAGAGTGTGCAAAGCAGTCATCAAAGCAAAAGGTGGCTACTTTGAAGAACCTAGAATATAAGATATATTTTCAGTTGTTTCACACTTTTTTGTTAAGTATATAATTCCACATGTGTTAATTCAGAGTTTTGATGCCTTCAGTGTGAATGTACAATTTTCATAGTCATGAAAATACAGAAAAATCTTTAAATGAGAAGGTGTGTCCAAACTTTTGGTCTGTACTGTATATATGTATATATATATATATATATATATATATACATATATATATATATATATATATATATATATATATATATATATATATATGTCTTACTGACATATATATGTATATATATATAAATATATACTATATTATTGTTATAATTTATTTATATAGCACCATTAATTCCATGGTGCCGTACATGAGAGAAGGGGTTACATACAGGGTTATAGATATCGTTAACAGTAAACAAATTTACAATGACTGACAGGTACAGAGGGGAGAGGACACTGTCCTTGCAGACTTACATTCTACAGTATAATGGGGAAGAAACCTGAGGACGGGGTGCTGCAGCACTGGTGGTGGTGAAGCGGAAGCTCTGGTGGTGGTGAGGCGGCAGCTCTGGTGGTTGGTGAGGTGGCAGCCCGGGCAGTTGGTAAGGCAGTAGCTCTGGCGGTTGGTGAGGCGGTAGCTCTGGTGGTTGATGAGGCGGCAGCTCTGGCGGTGGTGACGCGGCAGTTTGGGTGGTTGAGGAGGCAACAGCTCGGGTGGTTGGTGAGGCGGCAGTTCGGGTGGTTGGTGAGGCGGCAGAATGGTTATTGCAGGCTGTAGGCTTTCCTGAAGAGATGGGTTTTCAGGTTCCATCTGAAGGATCCAAGGGTGGTGGATAATTGGACATTTTGAGGCGTGGAATTCCAGAGGATGGGGGATATTCTAGAGAAATTTTGGAGGTGGTTGTGTGAGGAAAGAATTTGTATGGTGGAGAATAGGAGGTCTTGCGAGGATCGAAGATTACGTGAGGGAAGACAGTGGGAGATTAGTTCAGAGATATAGGAAGGGGACAGGTTATGGATGTCTTTGTAGATCAGTGTTAGTAATTTGAACTGGATTCATTTGGGAATGGGGAGCCAGTGGAGGGATTTGCAGAGGGGATAAGCAATGGAGTAGCTAGGAGAGAGGTGGATTAGCAGAGCAGCAGAGTTGAGGACAGACTGGAGTGGTGCAAGGGAGTTAGCCGGGAAGCCACAGAGGAGGGTGTTGCAGTAATCAACTATAACTATACATATGTTTTCACGAATATGTGAGTTCATGAAACCATTATATGTCCATTTTGCAAGCCGACGAGAAAACCTTGCCATACGGATACCATACGGATGTCACACAGATGCTTAGATGCAGGAAAATTGTATCCTCGCACTGCACATGGATGACATACGGATCACTGTTCAGGGAACAATTCTGTGATTCTTGTCTGTGTAAAATGAACTAATTTTTTATACGTAGTGTGTGACTGCAGCCTAACATTTATACACAACCAAATCTGTCCCTGTGTCTGAAGCAATTCTCCCTACACTGCCAATATCCGGAGCTGACTGTGACGAGCAGGGCGGCACCAAGTCTGATATAGACCTAATGATGCTGTGTGGCCAGCCAATAACTGTAATGCCACAAAAACATAGCTGCAGCATTGCAGTGTGTGGAAGACAATCCCTGCATGTTGATTGGTGCTCTAAAGAGCACCAAGCATGCAAAGTGGGGACCCGAGCTCCTGCCTAACAACCCTGGAAATGCTCAGCGCTTGCCGAGCATCATGAGCAGCGAGATGCTTGGGCGAGCACTTCCGAGCATGCTCGCTCATCACTAGCAATAACCTTAAAGATATCTTCAAGTGCTATCGTGAAAACCATAAATTGCTATCATGAGGACATCCCCAGGAAAGGACGTCAAATAAATAGCCTTTATGCAGAGGATAAGTTCATCAGATTTACTAGCTTCAGAAATTGCAAATTGATTGCACTTCAGAAAACATCAACATCAACCATCCAGATTAGGCTACTTTCACACTAGCGTTTTCTGACGGCCGTCACAATGTGATGTTTTGTGAAAAAAACGCATCCTGCAAATATTTCCGCAAGATGCGTTTTTTCCCGTAGACTTGTATTGGCGACGCATCGAGACGGATTGACACACGTCGTGTTTTGGACGGACAAGAAAAGTTCAATGTGACGTTTTTTTTTGCGACGTGTCCGCCATTTCTGACCGCGCACGCATGTCCGGAACTCCACCCCCTCCTCCCCGCTCATCACAATAGGCAGCGGATGCGTTGTAAAACTGCATCCACTGCCCACGTTGTGCTGCATTTGGCACAACGTCCGTCAGTACGTCGGACTGATGGTTTGCGACGGCCCCGTACCGATGGAAGTGTGAAAGTAGCCTTAGGCTTTGAGAAGTGATCTTTATGGTTGAATTGCTGCAAAGAAGCCACTACAGTGCATTGCAAACAAGAAGAGTAGACTTGTGTGGGACAAATAGCACAAGCACTGGACATAATATCAGTGGAAATCTGTTCTGTGCTCAGCAATGTCTTTGTTGGATGATTTCTAGATATGTGGTGCCCCTCAAGCAGCATAGATGGGGAGGTGTGATGGTGTGGGTGATCTTTGCTGGTGACACTGATTATGATTTATTCAAAATTCAAGCATACTTAGCCAGCATGGCTGCCATGAAATTCTGAAAAGATATGCCATGCTATCTGGTTTACGCTTACTGGGTAAGTTGTATTGCAACAAGACAAGGAACCAAAACAACATGTTTAGTTTATTTGAGGGATATGTGACTATGTGAGAGAGGGATGATGTGCTGTGAACGATGACATAACCTCAACAATTGCCCGATGTTAACCCAATTGATTGGTCTGGGATAAGTTGGATGCAGAGTAAAGGCAAAGCAGTCAACAAGTGCTCAGCACCTCTGGGGACCTTCTTCAAGACTGTTGTAAAGCCATTTGTGGTGACACCTAATAAAGCTGAGTGTGTAAATAGTCTAGAGCTGTCATTAGAATAAAAGGTGGCACTTTGAGGATTTTTAGGGTCATCATAAATTCTGGTTTGAATTGTTTCTTTACTTATTTTTGCCATATGTGGTCTTTCATTGTTTTCTTGCCTTCAGTCTGGATCTATAATTTGTGCATTCCAACAGAAGCAAGAGAAAACATTGCATGGAAAGGCATTCCAAACTTTTCACTGGCAAGGGACAACAACACAGTTGAGAAATCTGTTTTGAAAATTATAATTTTAACATTAAGGGTACATGATGGGATGCAGCCTCACCAATCACACATTAAAAATCTTGTGAATGGCCTAAAATGCTATTTCTCAAATACAGTATGGTGTTAAGCTGCTTACCAAAGCCATTGGGGTACCGACTAATCGGACATTTTCATTATTCATCTTTACCAACTTCAAAATAATGGGATCTTCATAATCAAATCGTCTACTCAGTAAGATGGTGACGATTATGTTAGATACAGCAGCATTCATATCCATCAGGTTATCGAAGGGTTCACCTGGAAAGACAGTGAGAAGACAAGGGTATAAATTAAAAAAACTGATAAGCACCTCTGTACAGGACAAAACAAGTGTAGACAGGTGCGACCTACCATGACTGCACAACATACAAATGAAAGAATGCAGCCACCTCTATAAGCACGTATTTCTCAATTTGGAACAAATGTAATCACCGATTTTGCCAAATTTGAGTGAATCTGTCCAAAAGGAATTTCTAGAAATTTTCTCATCTCTACTCTGTCCATCTCTATACAGAAGCTGAACAGACATTGGTTTGAGATGGTTTAGTGAATCCTGCATTGAGCAGGGGGCTGACCCTTGAGGTTCCTTCCAACTCTAACATTCCATGATTATATGACTCTAATAATCAATCAAGAAAAATAGGGTGGTGTTTTATGTGGCCCACCTTGTAGTAAAGTTGACACCAGATGGTTGTTGGACTTTCAGAATCATCTCCACTGATGGGCTTATGACACAGTAAGCTTGTTTCTTGAATATATGCACAAAGTAAGTGTAATGGAGCCATTCACCAACCTTTGTAAGATTTGAACTTTTCCACCAAAAAATTTGATTCTTCAGAAATGTTGTTTTCGATGGTTTCCTTCCCCATTCCAAAATCTCGAAGTGTTGACAGAGCAAACCGTCTCATTGTTCTCCAGTTATCATTGGAAGAAAAAAGAATTCCTGAACACAAATTATATAAGAAGGGAAGATATTAGAGAAGCAAGATGACAACCAATACTTTATATCTACTGGTTAACTCAGAACACCTTAAAGACCCAAAAGGCAAAATTTCTAATGTGTCGAAAAATATTTTTCCATTATTAACAAACCAGTGTGTCATGAAATATGTAATGACCTCACAGGGGTAGGTTGAACTGAAGGCAGGACACACACACAATGGGATGATATAAGGGAGAGGAAGGCCCTAACAATAGGGAATGAGGGATGGTCACCACCTGAACTCAAACCTGGGTCTGTCCCTGCACTCCGAATGCCCTAAGTGGGTCCTTCCCCCCATCGCCATCAGGAACCTTGTCCCACGCTGTAACCTCGCACTGCCCTGGCGAGGGCATTGGCTAGCAAGGGCGCTAGCCTCACCACTGCAAATGGTTCAGCACAGAGGACAGTGACAAACCCAAGAAAGACAAGGTGAAAACACAACAATTGGCTTCAAGACTCCACTGCCAAGGTCAACACCACAGAAAACACAGAACTGAGACTCCAAAACTTCAGATGTAGGTGACACCAGAGAGCTGCAACTGCGTGGCTGGTCTCCAAAGAGAAACTATATCACCAACAGTCAGCTGATGCATCAGGTGACCATTAAAAGGATGGTGGGAGTGGTCACCACCCACATCAGCTGACCCAACAACTCTGCAGTCGCCGCAGATTGCCAGCGGGGGAAAACTGACATTAATTCCCGCTGGTCCCGAAAGGAAATAAGCTACATTTTAAACACAGTGGAATCAGAGCTGCGACAAATCCAAAAATGGATCGTGACACAGTTTCTACTTAAAAAGAGACAATTTTAAAGAAAGTCCTATTTGACACACTGATAGCAACACCACAGAAGAAATGCTAAATCAGGTTTCCAGTATCTGTTGTTTCAGATGCTGGGGTCATCTGAAGGCAATTTTCTATGCTGTGAAGATACAAGATGTGTAGCATCTGAAACAAGGGATACTGGAAGCCTGTGCTAGCACTTCTTTTGTGGTGTTGCTATCAGTGTGTCAAGTGGGTTGCATTGACAATCCAACACAATGGGCAGCACTTTGAACACATTTTATAAATGGTCATAAACTTGTAAATAACTCATGAAAGAATAATGTTACGTTAAAACCAAGCACACCATTGTTTATCTTGTGAAATTCTCAATAAGATTAATGTGTCACATGACCCTTTTCCCATTGGAAAAAATAAAGTTGGTTCCAAAATGGCTGACTTCAAAATGGCTGCCACCTGTTAGGTGTCGAGTTCCCGCCTCTGCACGGGAGGAATCTCAGTAGTATAGAATAGGGATGTCTCATCAAACTTAATTTGACAGGTGGGCCCGCCCCCATCAAAGTGTATCAAAAGTGTGTAACCCCTCCCTGTCTGGCTGCCTTCCCCTTTTGATAGTGTTTGACATTGTTATCACAGTGTTTGATATATCAATTTTATATCATATTAGATTTTTATTTTATATGAAGTTGATATGAGATTGCTGCTGTAATCAGAACAATGTATTTTATTCCCAATGATCACAAATAGTGATGGTGTTTCTGCAGCCTGTTATTTGGAAGGCATTCTCATTTTGTATTATGTTCCCGAGCTATTCCATGCTTAAACACAACCAGATGTGCTCATGCAAGACATACCGCAAAACAGATGTGGGAGACATGTCTAGACATCCAGGAAAGGTCAATCTCCCCATGACCCAGACATGCCCGGAAAATCCCATGTATACATGTCCAGACAGCCAGGACAGATCAATCAACACAGCAGGGCACCAACACAGCAAACAGATGTGGAAGACATATCCAGACATCCAGGACAGGTCAATCCCACTAATGTAGAAGCACCCAGATCAGAGATTAGCTTAAAATATTTATTGCCAGAACTACATGAAGATAAAAAAGCACATGGGAATTTAGCTGATTGCTAGCAGCCGCTAGCCATCAGTGTGAAACTGACAAAAGACAAACACATTTTTGTTGAAATAGATAATTCCTGTCAGAACAGTGGATTAAGCTTGAAAATTTTGATGACATAAAATCTGATACGATTCTATCATTTCTCTGCAAGTCAGAAGTGAAACACTGCAAAAGCTTTTTGAATGGTAATCCACACGCTAAATGATGTAATACATATATGCAAAATGTCACAGAAAAATGCGGCAGCACTCACCGATCCTGGAGTGAAAAAAAATGTCCTTTATTCAAGCGTGTACAGAGACATCTTCACGGCTCGGGGGTGTGCAGTGGTGGCTGAGGTGAGCAGGGGATGACGAAGGCCATTTTGCGCTGTGAGTAGCGCTTCTACGGGTCCATCAAATAATACATGTATGCAATAATGACCACATACAGTATTATACGTATCCTGGATTTGTGAGTTTTGGTAACAATAAGATTTACAATTCTTGTTCAGGAATGTCACAAAATTGTGTGGAAAGATAATATTGTCCAGACAAAAGCCATAGCTATCAAAAAATATGCCCATCTTATCATCCCAGAGTACGATCAATACCCAGTGGCGACCAGATTGATTCGACGGGTCTGTATTCACGATATATGCTATATATTATTATATATAATAATAATAATAATAATAATATGCTGCAGGTATCTGAGTCACTCTTTCTTCCAGAATCAAATCACACGGAAACACGCCGACGAATATGCATTCTGTATAATTATCAGCCTTCAGTACCGCTGTAAGCTGTAGAGTGTCCATCGTTACTTAATTAAAATCGTACAAGATCTCTCTCCTATTATTAATTTCCAGAATGGTGTGGTTGACTGCAAAAACAACCATATTTATCGTGTGGGGTGTTGCTAGCGCAAACTGGACTTCAGCGCGTAGGTTGCCTGTTTTAATAAGCGAGAAATGCCCTCCAGTCTCTTGATCTGGTGATAAATCAAAAGCAAATAGCATGAATCCAGCCATAAATTCTTCGCGATCTATTGCCATGGCACAATCAGCCTTTTGCTTACCAGATATATGGGCAAGCGCCATATACTCTCTGATGGCAAAATCAACATTAAAATGAAGGTTATAAGGTCTTGCGGGTATTTGTTGGCCATCCAGATATAAAGCCGCATGGCTGACATGGTAGTGATAGAACAGCAAAGGGTTTTTAGCACAAGACCCGCTAATTGCTTCTTTATCTACAAAGCCCAATATAACAGTTTTTGGTATCTGGCCTAGGAAGAGGTTCTCGTGGTTCGTGATCCGTGTCCCTGCAGTGATACTGTACACTTTTATGCATGTTCGGTCAATAGCATACTTGGTGGTTGCGGATAAGATGGCCTGACTGTGACCAATTCGGACTGCTGGAGATACCTGCACTCTTTTCACATAGAGAGCCGCTTGTGAGATCTGTACCTTTAGCTGCTCGGCTTCTGCTGACATGAGGCAGAAAGCATCTTTATTTCTTGTTAACTTAACCTTAAGGTCAAGGCCATTCAATATTAACTTTGGTTGATTAAATATATCCCCAAAAATGGGCCCCAAGAGGTCGACGGGCTTTGAGTGGGAAGTTGCATTGGCTCTTTTGATAAACCCTGCATTTGCACCATCCAAGCCCCGGTCATTATGATGGCCCACAGTGTCTTTATAGATCAAACCGGCTGCAAATTGTGATGACAGCGTCTGTGAGCTGTAATTTAAAAGGGTCTCTATGTACGCTCTATAGCTGTAGAGATTGTCCGATTGTGAGATAAGTCGATCTCCCAGAGTAATATCGACCTGGTTAAAAGAGTGGCTAGAGGGTACTTTATGAGCGCCACACGCGACCCATCGGCTATAGCCATATTATCTTCCTTGACGATGCGGCAATTTATTTACAGCAGCGTGTTGTTCAGATCATAATAATAATCGCCGCTCCCAGATATGAAAAATTCCAACGGCCCATTGTCTGACAGTGACGCAATCGGTTGTACTTCTACAAATAGAGATTTCTCTATACTTGTTTGTGTCGGCGGTATGTCAAAAATATCCAGTTCAGATTTTGCTCACTCTACAGAAGCATCATGCAGAAAAGCCATGATAATTGATTAGAAGATGTCATCCACAGAGCGTCTTACATGTTTCTGACGGGGGCGTCTCTTGGTTGTATTTTTATTCATGAGTATCGGCGGTAAAGGCGAGCACGCGCATCTCTTTCTTTTTTGTGCTTTTTTAGCAACATAAATTATCCCAGAACCATCTTGCTGAGGTTGTGTATTTATCCTAGTCATAAGGGCTGATGAGAAAGTAGTGACAGCATCTTTAGCAATGTTTCTGACAGCTGTATTCACGTGTGGCTTTGCTAATTCTATGCCTTTTCTGAAAAGAGGTATGGCGCAGCGAAATAAGCCTTTAACTATCCCGGCCAGGCAAGAACCATACATGTACTCACTGCCGCTGAACCCCTCTAGCCCGTGCCCTGACTGGGCAATATAGTAGACACCATTTTATCGTGTCAATACTGTCGCGGTCTAAAATGTAATCACACAATACTTTTTCCGTACTTGAATTTAACTGGTGTGCCTTGGTCTGATAAGATAGAGATTGTCACAGAATCAAAATGCTGCTTGCATAAGGGCACGTAATCGGGTCTTCTGTACTGAAGGGTGATAATCTCACCGCACTTGCCGGTTACCTGAGTGCTTCTCAGAAATTGGACATAGCTGCCCCCCACAAGCTGATGCTGTATTATATCTGTGTACACAAACAATGTATAATATCCATCTTTTATATCTGCATAAATCTTCTTGCGATCAACCAGGCGATTATCTACAGAAGCCTCAATGTATAGTTGGAGGCCTAAAATGTGCGCCAATTTGTGGCCGGGGCAAAATGTATTGATGGTGAATCCGTTAGGATGACACTCTTCTTCACATCATCATATCGCAGCTTAAATCCATCACTGGAAATCTTCAAAATATCAATTCTCTCATTAATCGCGCGTATGAGGTCCGCGATTGTTGAATAAAACCCCGGCTTTATGTAATATTCCTTTAGCACATCGCCACGTTTTCCTATATAGAAATTCCCATCATTCTGTTCAAATGTGTACCATGTATGCGAAATATTTCGCTAGACGCGTTTGAAGTGAGTGTTATAAAGAACGAGCCAGCTTCCATGGTGATATATCTGTCAACTCTGAAGCCGGGATCCAACTATTGAATTTTTCGGGGTACCCCAGCCATTTGACAAAGCATTGGCTCACACCCCTGACACGTTTTTTTCTCAAAATCTTTTCTACTCTGTAGACATGATTCTCATCCAAAGGTATTTTTTGCAGCTCTTCCTTATAAAATGACCCCTCTACAGCATCGCCTGCTAAATCACTAATTTTATAAAGAGGTTTATGACATTTATTGGAGACGGCGGAAATTAAAAAAATCTCTTCGCTGTATGTTTTTTCATAACCCTTACAAAATGTTCCCGTATATCGAGATATTCTGACATGATCACCAATTTTTAAAGTCGGTTTAATAGGATTTTTACTAATACTAGAACTGTAAATATTGCGCCAGATTTGCAGCGAATTTTGCGGGGTCACATCGGCTGGCCTGCAGCGCATAGCGGAGTGATAAGTATGGTTGTAGCTATGCACCAAATGCGGTAAAATATCAATGTACTTAAAGGAATTATGCTTCGTAAGATAGCGTCACATACGGGTTTTTAATGTGCGATTAAAGCGCTCCACCATAGCGGCATTTACGGCATTGTTGGTAAAAAGTGGTGAATATTATGCATATTACATAGTTGCTTGAGTGATGAATTTATAAATTCTTTGCCGCGATCCGTCTGCAATTTCCCCGGTATGCACTTATCATTTTGAAATATTAATTTGAATGATCTGGCTACAGCTGCACCAGTTTTGTTTGATAAGGCCACACACCATGCGTATCTCGAGAGAGTATCAATCACCATCAGGATGTATTTGACATTATCATTTTCCCTTGAATAGTCAATTAAACTTACGAGATCCGCTTGCCACTGCGCATCAATGGCCGAGACGTAAATTTTACTTGTCAAAAAGTATTTTCTAGCAGGTCTGTGTAGCATGTAGGAATCTTGTTTATTCAACCAGTCAACCACATCAGATTTCTTAATTCCACGCTCTCTTGTCTCTCTAAATAATTTGCCGATGCCACTGTATGATCCGGGTGCTTTAGGTGTGAAATATTGCTTCTCTAATATTTCCTCAGAGGAATTATAAGCCATGATTGAATAAATGATTGGGTGGCGGTGATCTACAACCGCAGGTCTCTTTCAGAAATTCAATTGAATAATTTTTTATTGAATTCTGTATTTTTCCTAGTATTCCAGTCCTAGATAATATATTTCAGTCCTAGATAAGTTATTTAATTTTAACACAACAGATGCAACTCATTAGCGTAATCCTATACTGACTGGATGAAATCACTGAGGGGTTGAACACCGCCAGAACTTGTGGGTTGTGTTTTCTCTTTACATACACGGCAGACTTGTTCCAGGTTTGACAAGCAGAATCTTAAAAACAGATTTTCTGCGAGTCTGAACAGCTGCTCTGCTCTACTCTTTTAAAAAAAATAAGTGTTTACTGATTTAATTGCTCCCTAATATCATTGTTTATATGGTATATATTTGTGATATAGTTATAAACTGAATTTTTGCTAATTCCTATATAGTATATATTTGTGATATAGTTATAAACTAAATCTTTGCTAATTCCTATATGGTATATATTTGTGATATAGTTATAAACTTAATCTTTGCTAACTCCTATATAGTATATATTTGTGAAATAGTTATAAACTGAATCTTTGCTAATTCCTATATAGTATATATTTGTGATATAGTTCTAAACTGAATCTTTGCTAACTCCTATATAGTATATATTTGTGAAATAGTTATAAACTTAATCTTTGCTAACTCCTATATAGTATATATTTGTGATATAGTTATAAACTGAATTTTTGCTAATTCCTATATAGTATATATTTGTGATATAGTTCTAAACTGAATCTTTGCTAACTCCTATATAGTATATATTTGTGAAATAGTTATAAACTTAATCTTTGCTAACTCCTATATAGTATATATTTGTGATATAGTTATAAACTGAATTTTTGCTAATTCCTATATAGTATATATTTGTGATATAGTTATTAACATGAATTTTTGGCTAATTTCTATATGGCATAATTTCATCACGCAGAATTATGAAGTCTTTGAATCCGTAGCTGCGGAACTATTAGAAGATAATGAGTCTGCTCATCACTCCATCACAGGTAATTAGATTCTCCTTTTTGCATTTAGATAGGGAAAAATGTTGTAACACATTACCAAGATAGTTATCTTTCCTGTATCACATGTAAGAAATATATATATATATATATATATATTTATATATATAGATAATAATATATCCGCGCTAGGAGCAATACCCTTTCATTAAACAATGGACCAATGAATAGCCTGTCAAGTCTTAATTACCTATCAGCCCCACTTTTATCTATGGTTGTACCTTTCAAGCACCATATAGACCTTCAGTCTTTTTCATTCAGTTTTACCCACTGGGTGTTTTTTAATGTAAATTGCCGTCCCAATATGGATACTATAATATAAAGAATATTTCAATATTATAAGGGCGCACTTGCTAAACAAATCCTACCAAGAGGATATATGAAATCTATATAAAAGAAAAACGCAAGGAACTGTATATGGAACAATAAAGTTACACCGAAGAAACTAACCCGAACAACGTTACCTCCTGTGATCCGGTTACTTTCTCTCTATTGCGTTGCTTAATGAAGTCCTCCTCCTATGGTCGGACCTTCAAGTGAGTTCGGGAGCTTCGGCGGGCGGTGAACGCTGCTCCGGCCGGAAGCAGCGCTCTAACACGGCCGCTATTTGTGTTTAGGCAGCGTGAAATAGCTGCGCGCTGTGAAAGTTAGCCGCTAGGTATCCCGACAGTGCAGGACCTAGCGTGACGTCACAGTCACGTGAGCACACACGTGACCGGCTACGGATAGCACAATAGACCAAAAGCCGACGCGTTTCGGAATAAACGTATTCCTTCTTCAGGGATGGTCCATGTAAAGATGTGTGCCCTTTTATTCACAGCCGCAGTCGCTTAACCCCTTCATGTATTAAAGGCGAACAGCTCGATTTCGCTGTTCAGACCTTTCGGCATCAGTGTGTCCAGTTCAAAAATCATCCTACTTTCTTCTCTTGACATCTGCTTGATGTAATCTCCTTTCCTCCAACTTCTAATTACTATTTTTAAACCTGTAATAATGGTATCTTTCATGTCGCCTCCATGATAGTCCACAAAATGCTTTGATAATGGGTGACCTTGGAATTTCTTTTTTATGTTAGTCAAATGTTCATTTATTCTTCTATATAATGGTCTTTTGGTTCTCCCTATATACAATTTATTACAAGGGCATTTTATGGAATAAATGACTCCTGGCGTGTCGCATGTTATATGGTCTTTAATAATCCATTCAGTCAGCCCATTTGTAAGCGATAATTGTTTCTTACAATTTAGTCGTTTACATGACTTGCATTTACGACATGGAAAAAATCCTGGGTATGTACGATATGGAGGATGCGTGGTCAGAGATCTCGGGTTCGGGATTGTGGGAGCTATATTATTCGCCAAACTATTCGCTTTTCTGTATACAAACACTGGATGTTCCGATATTTTTTCTCCTATGATTTTATCATCTTTTAAAATGTCCCAGTGTTTCTTCACTATTTTTTTGAACAGATAAGTATTGGCATTATATTGTGTAATTATCGGAACCACCTCGGACATCTTATTCTCATTTTTATTATTTATTTTTTCTTGGAGTAGTTGGTCCCTTGGTATTCCTTCCACTGATTTTTTTGTCCTACATAAGTGATCCTGAGAGTAACCCTTTTGAATAAATTTTGATGTTAAAGTCACCACTTCCTGATTGAAATCATGTATATTAGAACAATTCCTATGGGCCCGGATGAATTGGCTTCTTGGAACGTTTGTTAGCCAACTGGGAAGGTGGCAGCTGTCGAGAGATATATAGTTATTAGCGTCTGTGGGTTTATGGAAGGTCTTTGTGTGAATTTTCCCGTTTTTGATAAAAATAGTCAAATCTAAAAAGTTAATAAGTTCGGAACTGGTGGTGCCCGTAAAATTTAAAAAATACTCGTTTTTATTTAAATTAATAATAAAATCAGACAATGAATCAGGGCCCCCAGACCATATAAAAACAATATCATCTATAAAACGTTGCCAGAGTACCAGGTTCGCACATCTGGGTCCCTCACTATAAATAGTATGCTCCTCCCATTTCCCTACATATAAATTTGCATAACCAGGTTCGCACCAGTTCCGAACTTATTAACTTTTTAGATTACGGAAGTGCAATTCCTGGTTCATACTTGTAGGTACAGTATATATTTGGAATGCTCCATACTGGATTTATACAAACATTGTTACAATGATTTCATGGATAACTGTCACAGTTAACTTTTCAAATATTACGCGGGATCATGATTAACTGCGGTCGTGTAGCTTTTCCAATTTTACACCGTTTTCGCGGATAACTGACACTTGTATCTTTTCTTTTAGATACGTCGGATCTTCAACCAGGAGTTTTGCATCGGCATAATTATGGATCTGCACAGAATCCTCCCCAAAGAGCTAATGCGGCTGTGAGAACAACTCCTCTTTCGCCCATCTGTGTTGCAGATCGTGAGGAAAGCTACCCAAACACTCCGGGAATCCAAACCCCAAGATTTCACATCAAAAATATAAGAACGTTTCAAGAGAGAGATTTGCATCGCAGAACGATAGTCCCAGCATAACTCAGGAAGCCAATAGCACAATCAGCATTCCACAAGTTACTCCTGAAAACAGAGAAATTGAGCAGCACTCCGAGGGTAATAACCGGGGCAATATACGCGTGTGTCAAACTGTACAATCTGCAGATATTACTCTTGCAGGATCTTCTAGCGATTTCGGCATTGTATTACCTCTCAAGAAACGATCACTATCATGACGGCGTGTAAGTAAAAAACAGAAAGTTGCTGAACATTCATCTTACACAGGGAGTCCTTTGTGGGATGATGAACATGTCAAAATGTTTATTGCTATGTCTGCTCAGTCCGCCCATACCAAACTCGCACAGATCAAACTAAAATCTTTCTGTGATACGTATGAAAGACTGATAAATGCATGTCCAACACCAGACATTATCGCGGAACTATATGATTTTAAACTAAATCATGCATGTGTACATACACCCCCTATGAATTTAAATAAATCTAAATCCGCCTGACTTAGAGTGGTTTCACACTTGCGTTTTTGACTGCAGCGTTTTTTTTTCTCAAAAAAACGCATGCGTTTTTTTCCTATATTTAACATTGAAAACGCATGCGTTTTTGTTTGTACGCGTTTGGTCGCGTTTTGAAATGCATGCGTTTTTTTTCTGCATGCGTTCATTTTCAGAAATGCAACTTGTAGTATTTTTGAGAGGCGTTTTCATGCGTTTTTTTGGGTCAAAAAATGCATTGGAGTCAATGGGGACGCATGCGTTTTTTTTGTGCATGCGTTTTATTGCGTTAAAAACGCATGTGTTTTTATATTAAAAAACCAGAAAACACACTGATATGCCACCCCCCAACATAAAGGTGATAAAGGGATCCTAACCCTAACCCTACCCCTACCCCTAACCCTACCCCTAACCCTAACCCTAACCCTAAGGGATCCTAACCCTAACCCTACCCCTAACCCTACCCCTACCCCTAACCCTACCCCTAACCCTAACCCTAAGGGATCCTAGCCCTAACCCTACCCCAAACCCTACCCCTAACCCTAACCCTAACCCTAATCCCTTTAGGGTTAGGGGTAGGGTTAGGGGTAGGGTTAGGGATAGGATCCCTTAGGGTTAGAGGTAGGGTTAGGGTTAGGGTAATGATCCCTACCCCTAACCCTACCCCTAACCCTAACCCTAGCCCTAACTATTTCTGTTTATAGTGGGTTTTTTACTTTATTTTGATGATTGGCAGCTGTCACACATTTCTCTGCATGCATTTAAAAAACGCAAACGCATGAAAAAACGCATGTAAATGCGACAAAACGCCGCGTTTTTTCACCACATGCAAAAACGCATGCGTCAAAAAAACGCAGCGTTTGCACGCGTTTACATGCGTTTTTTCACCATGCGTTTTTTACCGCAAAAACGCACCCAAAAAAAACCAAATGTGAAACCAGCCTAAGCTTGGTTGGCTATTGGTTGAAAAAATTAACTAAAATAATGCCGCAAAGGCTCTACAGATGTTGGCTAGTTCCAGAAGATCGCAAGCAGCTAGAAGCGGGCGAAAGACAGTTTGCGCCGCAATAACTACACAATATCCCCAGAGGCTGTTACACGATTCAACTACAGTTTTACACATCCAAGACAATCCTGGAGGTGTCAACACCAATGTGGCTCCAGATGCTCAGAGCAGTGGGCATCTTGAAACATATACTGAAAATGCGGATGATGCAGCCTCTGTAGGTAATGGTGTTTATGATAATGAAATGGCCAAAGATCTTTCAAACGTTTTACAGCATTTTTATCATCATCAAAGGCCACTCCGCAATTTCAATGCGCATATACATACAGATCATTTTAGATTTGTAAATTTGGAGCATGTACAATCATTTGTAGAGGCTGTGAATATTGTTCATGATGCCATTCAGTCATTACTGGATAGAATCATCAGGGACATTGAACCTGGTGACTTTGTACAGTTAAGGCTTGAATGTGACAATACTTTAGACCCTATTTTCACTACAAAACAAACTCGGGAAGATTTTAATTCTGAATCTTTTGTAAATGCTGTTGTCCACACACTTCAAAGTAACGTTGAATGTCTAGCATCCAATTCGTTAAAGCTAGTCGTCACCATCATTAAAAATCGCGGTGGTGTAAAAAAAGGCGCTTGAAATCTATAGCGAACAGTCAGATCATTAAACAAAAGAGGCAGTGGGTGTATGATTTTAACACAACAAAAACACAAACTTTTTATAGTGTGTTTTACAACCGCGTATGCCTGGCTAGAGCTCTATTCGCTACTGGATTGGCTGCAGGAGAGGTGCCTTTATCACAACACAGATTCTGTTATTTCTGTACAGAGAGATGGTGAGTGGCAGCCTTTAGGCGATTACCTGGGGGAACTGACCAGTGAAATACCCGATGGTACACACATCACAGAATTTGTATCCGCGGGCCCGAAAACTTACGGATACAAACTCAACACCAGTAAAACTGTCTTAAAGGTAAGGGGATAACATTAAATGTTGGTAACTCTCAATCTATTAATTTCAACAGTCTAAAAGATCTTGTTCTGGATTACCCTGCGCAATTCTGACACAGAAACTCAGAAACGTATTGTCGTACAGCAGCAGTCCATTGTGAGAAATAAAAAGTACTGGGAGATTGAAACAAGGCCATTACGCAAAACACAAAAGTGCGTTTACACAAAACGGCAACTAATAGACGATTTCACCACCTTGCCTTTTGGCTATTAGCCGAGTATTGCGCTGGATACACGACTGCAACACCCATTCTAGCAGGCCCGTCTAATTCTGGAAAGAGCTATTTTGTAAAACAGCTGCTATATAATATTGAAACTAATTTTTCTCAGAAACCTGATAATATTGTTTGAATTTATTCATGTTGGCAAAAACTATATGATGAAATCTCTCTCTCTTTTCCCAACACCAGATTTGTGGAGGGTCTGCCGAATACCTTCGTAGATGACGAATTATTCCCACCGGAGAAGGTGAATTTGGCTATTGTTGATGATCTTATGGAGAGTGCTAGTGAAAATTGTGAGATAGAAAAGGCATTTATCAAGTATGTGCACCACAGAAATCTCAGCATTTTCTACCTGGTACAAAACATATTTTGTCAGGGTAAGAAAAGCCCCATGATAAATTTAAACACCAAGTACATGGTGCTTTTAATAACCCCCGAGATAAATTACAAATTTTAATTCTAGCTCATCAGATTTATCCTGGAAAAAAAGTTTTTTCCTAGAAGCTTTTGAGGATGCCACGTGGGAGCCTTATGGGTATTTGGTGTAGATTTGAGAGCTAATACCCCTGAGGATCTTCGCTTAAGGACTGGATTGTTTCCACCAGCGTCGCCTGCTGTCTATGTTCAAAAGAAAAACACTTCAAAAAAGTGAATTTTACGTGGAATCAGACATTCTATGCTGTGTGCGTTGTGATGTAAAGATGTATTTATTTTACAACAATAAAATCTTTTAAACTTTTACAATATCGTGTCTTTGCTTTTTATAAACGTATAAAACACACCGCTTCATACTTGCTGGTGTTGTAACATGGCCATATACATAATATGCCAATATAATGAGACTGGTGTTATAAACCACATGTAAAAATGAGAATCCCAGTATCAAATAAATACAAGACTAGGATAAAAAATTATATAAACGGCATGGTGTGTTATAAAACACATATAAAATGAGAATGCCTTCCACATAACAGGCTGCAGAAACACCATCACTATTTGTGATCATTGGGAATAAAATACATTGCTCTGATTGCAGCAGCAATCTCATATCAACTTCATATAAAATAAAAATCTAATATGACATAAAAACGATGTATCAAACACTGTGATAACAATATCAAACCGGGAAAGCAGCCAGACAGGGAGGGGAGGGGTTACACACTTTTGATACACTTTGATGGGGGCGGGCTGTTGTGAATTCTGTGATCAAGCTCCCTCCTGTGGTCACGAGTGGTACTGCGGTGTTGTGAATTCTGTGGCTGAATTCACTCCTGTGGTCACAAGTGGTACTGCAGCTTCTGGGCTTCCTCCCTCAGGTGTTCTAGTGAGCTCGTTGGCTGCCTTGTTATTTAACTCCACCTGATTCTGTCTTCCTTGCTCCTTGTCAATGTTCCAGTGTTGGATCTGAGCTTCTGGATCTTTCCTGTGGCCTGCTGCTCTGCTTAGATAAGTGCTTCTTTGCTTTTGTTGCTGTTTTTTCTGTCCAGCTTGTCTATTCGTTTTTGCTGGAAGCTCTGAGACGCAAAGGGTGTACCGCCGTGCCGTTAGTTCGGCACGGTGGGTCTTTTTGCCCCCTTTGCGTGGTTTTTTGCTTTAGGGTTTTTTGTAGACTGCAAAGTTCTCTTTGCTATCCTCGCTCTATCTAGAATATCGGGCCTCACTTTGCTGAATCTATTTCATCCCTACATTTTGTCTTTTCATCTTGCTAACAGTCATTATATGTGGGGGGCTGCCTTTTCCTTTGGGGTATTTCTCTGAGGCAAGTCAGGCTTGTATTTCTATCTTCAGGCTAGTCAGTTCCTCAGGCTGTGCCGAGTTGCATAGGTAGTGTCAGGTGCAATCCACAGCTGCCTTTAGTTGTGTTTAGGATAGGTTCAGGTATTGCGGTCTACAGAGATTCCACGTCTCAGAGCTCATTCTATTGTTTTTGGGTTATTGTCAGATCACTGTATGTGCTCTGATTACTGGCACACTGTGTTACTGGATTGCCTTCATAACAGTACAAGGAGCCCAAACTAATGATTCTCAATAGAGGGAAAAAAGAAGTTCTGACATCATTTTTTTTTCTCAGCTCTGTGTTCAGTCTTTTTTTTCCCCTAGACATTAGGGTGCTTCAGGACACAGCTGTGGACATGGATATTCAGGCTCTGTGCTCTTCAATGGATAATCTCGTTATAAATGTACAAAAGATTCAAGATACAATTGATCAGAAATCTATGCTAGAACCAAGAATTCCTATTCCTGATTTGTTTTTTGGTGATAGAACTAAGTTTCTGAGCTTCAAAAATAATTGTAAGCTATTTCTGGCCTTAAAACCTCATTCTTCTGGTAATTCAGTTCAACAGGTTTTGATTATTATTTCTTTTTTGCGCGGTGACCCTCAGGACTGGGCATTTTCTCTTGCGCCAGGAGACCCTGCATTGAGTGGTGTCGATGCGTTTTTCCTGGCGCTCGGATTGCTGTACGATGAGCCTAATTCAGTGGATCAGGCTGAGAAAAATTTGCTGGCTTTGTGCCAGGGTCAGGATGATATAGAAGTATATTGTCAGAAATTTAGGAAGTGGTCAGTACTCACTCTGTGGAATGAATCTGCGCTGGCAGCTTTGTTCAGAAAGGGTCTCTCTGAGGCTTTTAAGGATGTCATGGTGGGTTTTCCTATGACTGCTGGTTTGAATGAGTCTATGTCTTTGGCCATTCAGATCGGTCGTCGCTTGCGCGAGCGTAAATCTGTGCACCATCTGGCGGTATTGTCTGAGATTAAACCTGAGCCTATGCAGTGCGATAGGACTATGACCAGAGTTGAACGGCAAGAACACAGACGTCTGAATGGTCTGTGTTTCTACTGTGGTGATTCCACTCATGCTATTTCTGATTGTCCTAAGCGCACTAAGCGGTTCGATAGGTCTGCCGTCATTGGTACTGTACAGTCCAAATTCCTTCTGTCCATTACCTTGATATGCTCTTTGTCATCGTATTCTGTCATGGCGTTTGTGGATTCAGGCGCTGCCCTGAATCTGATGGATTTGGATTATGCTAAACGTTGTGGGTTTTTCTTGGAGCCTTTGCGGTGTCCTATTCCGTTGAGAGGAATTGATGCTACACCTTTGGCCAAGAATAAACCTCAGTACTGGGCCCAGCTGACCATGAGCATGGCTCCTGCACATCAGGAGGTTATTCGCTTTCTGGTGTTGCATAATCTGCATGATGTGGTCTTGTTGGGGTTGCCATGGCTACAAACCCATAATCCAGTATTGGATTGGAACTCTATGTCGGTATCCAGCTGGGGTTGTCAGGGGGTACATGGTGATGTTCCATTTTTGTCTATTTCGTCATCCACTCCTTCTGAGGTCCCAGAGTTCTTGTCTGATTACCGGGATGTATTTGATGAGCCCAAGTCCGATGCCCTACCTCCGCATAGGGATTGTGATTGTGCTATCAATTTGATTCCTGGTATTAAATTCCCTAAAGGTCGTTTATTTAATTTATCCGTGCCTGAACACACCGCTATGCACAGTTATGTGAAGGAATCCCTGGAGAAGGGACATATTCGCCCATCGTCATCACCACTGGGAGCAGGGTTCTTTTTTGTAGCCAAGAAGGATGGTTCGCTGAGACCGTGTATTGATTACCGCCTTCTTAATAAGATCACTGTTAAGTTTCAGTATCCCTTGCCATTGTTATCTGACTTGTTTGCTCGGATTAAGGGGGCTAGTTGGTTCACTAAGATAGATCTTCGTGGTGCGTATAATCTGGTGAGAATCAGGCAAGGAGATGAATAGAAAACAGCATTTAATACGCCCGAGGGTCATTTTGAGTATCTAGTGATGCCGTTCGGACTTGCCAATGCTCTATCTGTTTTTCAGTCTTTTATGCATGACATCTTCCGTGAGTATCTGGATAAATTCCTGATTGTTTACTTGGATGACATTTTGATCTTCTCAGATGACTGGGAGTCTCATGTGAAGCAGGTCAGAATGGTTTTCCAGGTCCTGCGTGCTAATTCTTTGTTCGTGAAGGGATCAAAGTGTCTCTTCGGTGTGCAGAAAGTTTCATTTTTGGGGTTCATCTTTTCCCCTTCTACTATCGAGATGGATCCGGTTAAGGTCCAAGCCATCCAGGATTGGACTCAGCCGACATCTCTGAAAAGTCTGCAAAAGTTCCTGGGCTTTGCTAATTTTTATTGTCGCTTCATCTGTAATTTTTCTAGCATTGCCAAACCATTGACCGATTTGACCAAAAAGGGTGCTGATTTGGTTAATTGGTCTTCTGCTGCCGTGGAAGCTTTTCAGGAGTTGAAGCGTCGTTTTTGTTCTGCCCCTGTGTTGTGTCAACCAGATGTTTCTCTTCCGTTCCAGGTCGAGGTTGATGCTTCTGAGATTGGAGCAGGGGCGGTTTTGTCACAGAGAGGTTCTGGTTGCTCAGTGTTGAAACCATGTGCTTTCTTTTCCAGGAAGTTTTCTGCTGCTGAGCGTAATTATGATGTGGGCAACCGAGAGTTGCTGGCCATGAAGTGGGCATTCGAGGAGTGGCGTCATTGGCTTGAAGGAGCTAAGCATCGCGTGGTGGTATTGACTGATCATAAGAACCTTACTTATCTCGAGTCTGCCAAGCGCTTGAATCCTAGACAGGCTCGTTGGTCGTTATTTTTTGCTCGCTTCGATTTTGTGATTTCGTACCTTCCGGGCTCTAAAAATGTGAAGGCGGATGCTCTCTCTAGGAGTTTTGTGCCCGACTCTCCGGGTTTATCTGAGCCGGCGAGTATCCTCAAGGAAGGAGTCATTGTGTCTGCCATCTCCCCTGATTTGCGGCGAGTGTTGCAAAAATTTCAGGCTAATAAACCTGATCGTTGTCCGGCCGAGAAACTGTTCGTCCCTGATAGGTGGACTAGTAAAGTTATCTCTGAACTTCATTGTTCGGTGTTGGCTGGTCATCCAGGAATCTTTGGTACCAGAGAGTAAGTGGCTAGATCCTTCTGGTGGCCATCTCTGTCACGGGATGTACGTACTTTTGTGCAGTCCTGTGGGATTTGTGCTAGGGCTAAGCCCTGCTGTTCACGTGCCAGTGGGTTGCTTTTGCCCTTGCCGGTCCCAAAGAGGCCTTGGACACATATTTCGATGGATTTCATTTCTGACCTTCCCGTTTCTCAAAAGATGTCAGTCATTTGGGTGGTCTGTGATCGCTTTTCTAAAATGGTCCATCTGGTGCCCTTGGTTAAATTGCCTTCCTCCTCTGATTTGGTGCCTTTGTTCTTCCAACATGTGGTTCGTTTGCATGGCATTCCTGAGAATATTGTTTCTGACAGAGGTTCCCAGTTTGTTTCAAGGTTCTGGCGAGCCTTTTGTGGTAGGATGGGCATTGACCTATCTTTTTCCTCCGCTTTCCATCCTCAGACTAATGGCCAGACCGAACGAACCAATCAGACCTTGGAAACATATCTGAGATGTTTTGTTTCTGCAGACCAGGATGATTGGGTGTCCTTTTTGCCGTTCGCTGAGTTCGCCCTTAATAATCGGGCCAGCTCGGCTACCTTGGTCTCTCCATTTTTCTGCAATTCTGGGTTCCATCCTCGTTTCTCTTCAGGACAGGTTGAGTCTTCGGACTGTCCTGGTGTGGATTCTGTGGTGGACAGGTTGCAGCAGATCTGGACTCAGGTAGTGGACAATTTGACCTTGTCCCAGGAGAAGGCTCAACTTTTCGCTAATCGCAGACGCCGTGTGGGTCCCCGACTTCGTGTTGGGGATCTGGTTTGGTTATCTTCTCGTCATATTCCTATGAAGGTTTCCTCTCCTAAATTTAAACCTCGTTTTATTGGTCCATATAGGATTTCTGAGATTCTCAATCCTGTGTCCTTTCGTCTGACCCTCCCGGACTCCTTTCCCATACATAACACAGGTCAACAAAAAAAAAAATTTTTCTGGTGTCCAAAATATTTTAATGAATTTGGGGTATTTTTGGGGTGCTGATTCTGAATATGCTATCAGTTTTGCCAGATTGGCTCAAGTTTTTGAGATTTTTGGTATCTTATTTATAGCACTTGTTGGTAAATGCGACGCATCATCTCATTAATTTCTTTGGATTAGTACTTGAACTGAGCAGTTCTCAATATAGTTTTGTGTTAATTAGTGTTCTAAAAGTTTGTTCATAGCTTGATTTTTGCACTAACTTTATGTTGTTGTCTGTTTTCCAGTGAAAAGCATGAACTCATCAAGAAGAAGTTGTCTTAACGATCCAGACTCATTCTGTTACATTTGTGGTGAATACACACTGCCAAAACATAGAAGAAACATAACAGACTTCATAAAAAAAGTGTATTTTGCCTATTTTGGGGTTATGCTTGGGGACCAAGACAAGTTTTGGGCACCACACATAGTGTGCAAAGCATGTATCGAATTATTACAAAAATGGAGCAAAGGACAAAGAAAAAGCTTCAAATTTGGTGTTCCAATGGTGTGGAGAGAGCAAAAAAATCATCATGATGACTGTTATTTCTGTGCAGTGCAAGTGCAAGGATTCAATAAGCATAAGAAACGAAAATGGGAGTATCCTAACATGGAATCTGCAAGAAGGCCTGTCCCTCATTGTGAAGATGTGCCTGTACCTGTGTTTACCATGTTACCTGGCCTTCCCCCACCTGATGATGATGAAATGCAGGGTATGGAGCTAAACATCAGTTCTGGAAGTGAACTAGAATATGAAGGAAGTTTCAGAACACCTACGCAATTTACCCAAGGAGAGCTCAACGATCTAATAAGAGACCTCAACCTCTCAAAAAGTGCATCCGAACTTTTAGCTTCAAGGCTAAGTGAAAAAAATTGTCTGACGCCTGGAACTAAAATTACATCTTACAGGACCAGAGAAGAAGCACTTCTTCAATTTTTCTGTGAAGATGACCTACTTGTATATTGTAAGGATATTCCTGGCCTGATGCTGCAAATGAGTTTACAAGTATATCGTCCTGAAGACTGGAGGCTTTTCATAGATAGTTCTAAAAGGAGTTTGAAATGTGTTTTGTTGAACAATGGCAATCAGTGTGCATCTCTTCCAGTAGCTCACTCAACTAAACTTGCAGAACAATACAAAAATGTCAAAATGGTCTTGGAGAAACTGTGCTACCATGAACATTCGTGGCTGATATGTGTTGATTTAAAAATGGTCAACTTTTTACTTGGACAGCAAAGTGGATACACAAAGTATCCTTGCTTCATCTGCATGTGGGATAGTAGAGCAAAACATCAGCACTGGGAGAAACTGAATTGGCCTTCAAGGGATACCTTGACAGTAGGAGCATCAAACATAGTGAACGAACCTTTGGTGGACAGGGAAAAAATCATTCTACCACCACTTCACATAAGGTTAGGATTAATGAAGCAGTTCGTCAAGGCATTAGACAAAGATGGTAATTGCTTCATGTACATCTGCAGATCTTTCCCTGGTCTTAGTAGCGAAAAACTGAAGGCAGGAATCTTTGATGGTCCTCAAATTCGGAAACTCATTAAAGATTCAAATTTTCCTAAGGAAATGAATGACATTGAAGCTGCTGCATGGTGTAGTTTTGTGTTGGTAGTGAAGAACTTCTTGGGAAATCAAAAGGCAGACAATTATGAAGAACTGGTACAAAACATGCTATTGAGATTTAGAAATCTGGGTGTACACATGAGCATTAAATTGCATTATCTTCACAGTCACTTGGACAGATTTCCAGAAAACCTTGGAGATTTTAGCAAAGAACAAGGGGAGAGATTTCATCAGGATATTATGGTGATGGAGGAAAGGTATCAAGGCAGATGGGACAGACATATGATGGCTGATTACTGCTGGAATCTACAGCGTGACTGCCCGAATAGCTCACATAGAAGAAAATCATATAAAAAGCGCTTTTCCAGCGATTAAATGTCTCCTATCTTTCATGTCTTGTTCATTTTTGAAGATTACTTTCTAAAACTAGTTAAAATAAACTAAAATCAACATTTACTTTATTAAATTTATTGTATTCATGACAATATCAATAAAGTTAATGCGCGTGTAGCAAATTACGTCTTTTTTTTACACATTTTACGAAAAATCTCCAAAACTTGAGCCAATCTGGCAAAACTGATGACATATTCAGAATCAGCACCCCAAAGTTACCCTAAATTCGATGAAATATCTTTGGCACCAAAAATGCTGTTGACCAGTGTAATGTATTCCATAGGTCGTTGTTGCGGAGATACGTGGCACCTATGGTTCCATCTGTTGATCCTCCTGCCCCTGTTTTGGTGGAGGGGGAATTGGAGTATATTGTGGAGAAAATTTTGGATTCTCGTGTCTCTAGACGGAAACTCCAGTATCTGGTTAAATGGAAGGGTTATGCTCAGGAAGATAATTCCTGGGTTTTTGCCTCTGATGTCCATGCTCCAGATCTTGTTCGTGCCTTTCATGTGGCTCATCCTGGTCGGCCTGGGGGCTCTGGTGAGGGTTCGGTGACCCCTCCTCAAGGGAGGGGGTACTGTTGTGAATTCTGTGGCTGAATTCACTCCTGTGGTCACAAGTGGTACTGCAGCTTCTGGGCTTCCTCCCTCAGGTGTTCTGGTGAGCTCGTTGGCTGCTTTGTTATTTAACTCCACCTGATTCTGTCTTCCTTGCTCCTTATCAATGTTCCAGTGTTGGATCTGAGCTTCTGGATCTTTCCTGTGGCCTGCTGCTCTGCTTAGATAAGTGCTTCTTTGCTTTTGATGCTGTTTTTTCTGTCCAGCTTGTCTATTCGTTTTTGCTGGAAGCTCTGAGACGCAAAGGGTGTACCGCCGTGCCGTTAGTTCGGCACGGTAGGTCTTTTTGCCCCCTTTGCGTGGTTTTTTGCTTTAGGGTTTTTTGTAGACTGCAAAGTTCTCTTTGCTATCCTCGCTCTATCTAGAATATCGGGCCTCACTTTGCTGAATCTATTTCATCCCTACGTTTTGTCTTTTCATCTTGCTAACAGTCATTATATGTGGGGGGCTGCCTTTTCCTTTGGGGTATTTCTCTGAGGCAAGTCAGGCTTGTATTTCTATCTTCAGGCTAGTCAGTTCCTCAGGCTGTGCCGAGTTGCATAGGTAGTGTCAGGCGCAATCCACAGCTGCCTTTAGTTGTGTTTAGGATAGGTTCAGGTATTGCGGTCTACAGAGATTCCACGTCTCAGAGCTCGTTCTATTGTTTTTGGGTTATTGTCAGATCACTGTATGTGCTCTGATTACTGGCACACTGTGTTACTGGATTGCCTTCATAACACTGCGGCTTCTGAGTTTCCTTCCTCAGGTGATGAGGTTAAGTCGTTAGGTGCTGCTCTATTTAACTCCACCTAGTGCTTTGATCCTGGCCTCCAGTCAATGTTCTAGTATTGGTCTTGCTTCCTCCTGGATCGTTCCTGTGGCCTGTCTGCTCAGCATAAGCTAAGTTCTGCTTGTGTTACTTTTGTTGCTATATTTTCTGTCCAGCTTGCTTTTTTGGTTTTGCTTGCTTGCTGGAAGCTCTGAGACGCAGAGGGAGCACCTCCGTACCGTTAGTCGGTGCGGAGGGTCTTTTTGCCCCTCTGCGTAGTTGTTTGTAGGTTTTTGTGTTGACCGCAAAGCTATCTTTCCTATCCTCGGTCTATTCAGTATGTCGGGCCTCACTTTGCTAAATCTATTTCATCTCTGTGTTTGTATTTTCATCTTAACTCACAGTCATTATATGTGGGGGGCTGCCTTTTCCTTTGGGGAATTTCTCTGAGGCAAGGTAGGCTTATTTTTCTTTCTTCAGGACTAGCTAGTTTCTCAGGCTGTGCCGAGTTGCATAGGGAGCGTTAGGCGCAATCCACGGCTACCTCTAGTGTGGTTTGATAGGTTTAGGGATTGCGGTCAGCAGAGTTCCCACGTCTCAGAGCTCGTCCTATGTTTTGTGGTTTTTGTCAGGTCACTTGTGTGCTCTGAACTTCAAGGTCCATTGTGGTTCTGAATTACCTATTCATAACAGTACTGGAGGCCCAAAGTACTATGCTTCTCAATAGAGGGAAAAAAGAAGTTCTGAGACCATTTTTTTTTTTTGCACTGTGCTTTGCCTTTTTTTTCCCCTAGACATTTGGGTGGTTCAGGACACAGGTGTGGTGATGGACATTAAAGGTCTGTCTTCATGTGTGGATCTTCTCACTGCAAGAGTACAAAATATTCAAGACTTTGTGGCTCAGAATTCTATGTTAGAACCAAGAATTCCTATTCCTGATTTGTTTTCTGGAGATAGAGCTAAATTTCTGAGTTTCAAAAATAATTGCAAACTGTTTCTGGCGTTGAAACCTCGCTCCTCTGGTGACCCAGTTCAACAAGTTAAGATCATTATTTCTTTATTACGTGGCGACCCTCAAGACTGGGCATTTTCCCTTGCGCCAGGAGATCCTGCATTATGTAATATTGATGCGTTTTTTCTGGCGCTCGGATTACTGTACGAGGAACCTAATTCAGTGGATCAGGCAGAGAAAAATTTGCTGGCTCTGTGTCAGGGTCAGGATGAGATAGAGATTTATTGTCAGAAGTTTAGAAAGTAGTCTGTGCTCACTCAATGGAATGAATGTTCTTTGGCAGCAATATTCAGAAAGGGTCTCTCTGAAGCCCTTAAGGATGTCATGGTGGGATTTCCTATGCCTGCTGGTCTGAATGAGTCTATGTCTTTGGCCATTCAGATCGGTCGACGCTTGCGTGAGCGTAAATCTGTGCACCATTTGGCGGTATTATCTGAGCATAAACCTGCGCCTATGCAGTGCGATAGGACTTTGACCAGAGCTGAAAGGCAGGAACACAGACGTCAGAATGGGCTGTGTTTCTACTGTGGTGATTCCACTCATGCTATCTCCGATTGTCCTAAGCGCACTAAGCGGTTCGCTAAATCTGCCACCATTGGTACGGTACAGTCGAAATTTCTTTTGTCCATTACTTTGATCTGCTCTTTGTCTTCCTATTCTGTCAAGGCATTTGTGGATTCAGGCGCTGCCCTGAATTTGATGGACTTGGAGTTTGCTAGGCGCTGTGGGTTTGTCTTGGAGCCCTTGCAGTGTCTTATTCCATTGAGAGGAATTGATAATACGCCCGAGGGCCATTTTGAGTACCTAGTTATGCCATTCGGACTTACCAATGCTCCATCAGTATTTCAGTCCTTTATGCATGACATCTTCCGAGAGTACCTGGATAAATTCCTGATTGTATACTTGGATGATATTTTGGTCTTCTCGGATGATTGGGAGTCTCATGTGAAGCAGGTCAGAATGGTGTTCCAGGTCCTGCGTGCTAATTCCTTGTTTGTGAAGGGATCAAAGTGTCTCTTTGGTGTTCAGAAGGTTTCATTTTTGGGGTTCTTTTTTTTTCCCCTTCTACCATCGAGATGGACCCTGTTAAGGTCCAGGCCATTTATGATTGGACTCAGCCGACATCTCTGAAGAGTCTGCAAAAGTTCCTTGGCTTTGCTAATTTTTATCGTCGCTTCATCTGTAATTTTTCTAGTATTGCTAAACCAAGCGTCGTTTTTCTTCTGCCCCTGTGTTGTGTCAACCAGATGTTTCGCTTCCGTTCCAGGTTGAGGTTGATGCTTCTGAAATTGGAGCGGGGGCTGTTTTGTCGCAAAGAGGTGCTGATTGCTCGGTGATGAAGCCATGCGCCTTCTTTTCCAGGAAGTTTTCGCTTGCTGAGCGAAATTATGATGTTGGCAATCGAGAGTTGCTGGCCATGAAGTGGGCATTCGAGGAGTGGCGTCATTGGCGTGAAGGAGCTAAGCATTGCGTGGTGGTCTTGACTGATCACAAGAACTTGACTTATCTCGAGTCTGCCAAGCGGTTGAATCCTAGACAGGCTCGTTGGTCGCTGTTTTTCTCCCGTTTTGACTTTGTGGTTTCGTACCTTCCGGGCTCTAAAAATGTGAAGGCGGATGCTGTTATGATAAGGTAATTCAGTACCACAATGGACATAGAAGTCAGAGCACATACAGTGACCTGACAATAACCCAAAAACATAGAACGAGCTCTGAGACGTGGGAACTCTGCTGACCGCAATCCCTAATCCTCTCCAACCACACTAGAGGCAGCCGTGGATTGCGCCTAACGCTCCCTATGCAACTCGGCACAGCCTGAGAAACTAACTAGCCTGAAGATAGAAAATAAGCCTACCTTGCCTCAGAGAAATACCCCAAAGGAAAAGGCAGCCCCACATATAATGACTGTGAGTTAAGATGAAAAGACAAACGTAGAGATGAAATAGATTTAGCAAAGTGAGGCCCGACTTTCTGAACAGAGCGAGGATAGGAAAGGTAACTTTGCGGTCAACACAAAACCCTACAAAAAACCACGCAAAGGGGGCAAAAAGACCCTCCGTACCGAACTAACGGCACGGAGGTACACCCTCTGCGTCCCAGAGCTTCCAGCAAGCAAGAAAACAATATTAAGCAAGCTGGACAGAAAAAATAGTAAACAAAATAGCAAAAGCGGAACTTAGCTATGCAGAGCAGCAGGCCACAGGAACGATCCAGGAGGAAACAGGTCCAATACTAGAACATTGACTGGAGGCCAGGATCAAAGCACTAGGTGGAGTTAAATAGAGCAGCACCTAACAACATCACCACATCACCTGAGGAAGGAAACTCAGAAGCCGCAGTACCACTCTCCTCCACCAACGGAAGCTCACAGAGAGAATCAGCCGAAGTACCACTTGTGACCACAGGAGGGAGCTCTGCCACAGAATTCACAACAGTACCCCCCCCTTGAGGAGGGGTCACCGAACCCTCACCAGAGCCCCCAGGATGACCAGGATGAGCCATATGAAAGACACGAACAAGATCGGGAGCATGGACATCAAAGGCAAAGACCCAGGAATTATCTTCCTGAGCATAACCCCTCCACTTAACCAGATACTGAAGTTTCCGTCTTGAAACACGAGAATCCAAAATCTTCTCCACAATATACTCCAACTCCCCCTCCACCAAAACCGGGGCAGGAGGATCAAAAGATGGAACCATAGGTGCCACGTATCTCCGCAACAATGACCTATGGAATACGTTATGTATGGAAAAAGAATCTGGAAGGGTCAGACGAAAAGACACAGGATTAAGAACCTCAGAAATCCTATATGGACCAATGAAACGAGGTTTAAACTTAGGAGAGGAAACCTTCATAGGAATATGACGAGAAGATAACCAAACCAAATCCCCAACACGAAGTCGGGGACCCACACAGCGTCTGCGATTAGCGAAACGTTGAGCCTTCTCCTGGGACAAGGTCAAATTGTCCACTACATGAGTCCAAATCTGCTGCAACCTGTCCACCACAGTATCCACACCAGGACAGTCCGAAGACTCAACCTGCCCTGAAGAGAAACGAGGATGGAACCCAGAGTTGCAGAAAAACGGCGAAACCAAGGTAGCCGAGCTGGCCCAATTATTAAGGGCGAACTCAGCCAAAGGCAAAAAGGACACCCAGTCATCCTGATCAGCAGAAACAAAGCATCTCAGATATGTTTCCAAGGTCTGATTGGTTCGTTCGGTCTGGCCATTAGTTTGAGATTGGAAAGCCGAGGAAAAAGACAAGTCAATGCCCATCCTAGCACAAATGGCTCGCCAAAACCTCGAAACAAACTGGGAACCTCTGTCAGAAACGATATTCTCTGGAATGCCATGTAAACGAATCACATGCTGGAAGAACAATGGCACCAAATCAGAGGAGGAAGGTAATTTAGACAAGGGTACCAAATGGACCATCTTAGAGAAGCGATCACAGACCACCCAAATGACTGACATCTTTTGAGAGACGGGAAGATCTGAAATAAAATTCATAGAGATATGTGTCCAAGGCCTCTTCGGGATCGGCAAGGGCAAAAGCAACCCACTGGCACGAGAACAGCAGGGCTTAGCCCGAGCACAAATCACACAGGACTGCACAAAAGAACGCACATCCCGCGACAGAGATGGCCACCAAAAGGATCTAGCCACCAACTCTCTGGTACCAAAGATTCCAGGATGACCAACCAACACCGAACAATGAACCTCAGAGATAACTTTATTCGTCCACCTATCAGGGACAAACAGTTTCTCCGCTGGGCAACGATCAGGTTTATCAGCCTGAAATTTTTGCAGCACCCGCCGCAAATCAGGGGAGATGGCAGACACAATTACTCCCTCTTTGAGAATACCCGCCGGCTCAGATAAACCCTGAGAGTTGGGCACAAAACTCCTAGACAGAGCATCCGCCTTCACATTTTTAGAGCCCGGAATGTAGGAAATCACAAAGTCAAAACGGGCAAAAAACAGCGACCAACGAGCCTGTCTAGGATTCAACCGCTTGGCAGACTCGAGATAAGTCAAGTTCTTATGATCAGTCAAGACCACCACGCGATGCTTAGCTCCTTCAAGCCAATGACGCCATTCCTCGAATGCCCACTTCATGGCCAGTAACTCTCGATTGCCAACATCATAATTTCGCTCAGCAGGCGAAAACTTCCTGGAAAAGAAGGCGCATGGTTTCATCACCGAGCAATCAGAACTTCTCTGCGACAAAACAGCCCCTGCTCCAATCTCAGAAGCATCAACCTCGACCTGGAATGGAAGCGAAACATCTGGCTGACACAACACAGGGGCAGAAGAAAAACGACGCTTCAACTCTTGAAAAGCTTCCACAGCAGCAGAAGACCAATTGACCACATCAGCACCCTTCTTGGTCAAATCGGTCATTGGTTTAGCAATACTAGAAAAATTTCAGATGAAGCGGCGATAAAAATTAGCAAAGCCCAGGAACTTTTGCAGACTTTTCAGAGATGTCGGCTGAGTCCAATCATGGATGGCTTGGACCTTAACAGGGTCCATCTCGATAGTAGAAGGGGAAAAGATGAACCCCAAAAATGAAACCTTCTGAACACCAAAGAGACACTTTGATCCCTTCACAAACAAAGAATTAGCACGCAGGACCTGAAACACTGTTCTGACCTGCTTCACATGAGACTCCCAATCATCCGAGAAGATCAAAATGTCATCCAAGTACACAATCAGGAATTTATCCAGGTACTCTCGAAAGATGTCAAGCATAAAGGACTGAAACACTGATGGAGCATTGGCAAGTCCGAATGGCATTACTAGATACTCAAAATGGCCCTCGGGCGCATTAAATGCAGTTTTCCATTCATCGCCTCGCTTAATACGCACAAGATTATATGCACCACGAAGATCTATCTTGGTAAACCAACTAGTCCCCTTAATCCGAGCAAACAAATCAGATAACAACGGCAAGGGGTACTGAAATTTAACTGTGATCTTATTTAGAAGGCGGTAATCTATACAAGGTCTCAGCGAACCATCCTTCTTGGCCACAAAAAAGAACCCTGCTCCTAATGGCGACGATGACGGGCGAATATGCCCCTTCTCCAAGGACTCCTTCACATAACTCCGCATAGCGGCGTGCTCAGGCACAGATAAATTAAACAGTCGACCTTTTGGGAATTTACTACCAGGAATCAAATCGATAGCACAATCACAATCCCTAAGCGGAGGTAGGGTATCGGACTTGGGCTCATCAAATACATCCCGGTAATCAGACAAGAACTCTGGAACCTCAGAAGGGGTGGATGACGAAATAGACAGAAATGGGACATCACCATGTACCCCCTGACAACCCCAGCTGGACACAGACATGGATTTCCAATCTAATACTGGGTTATGGACTTGTAGCCATGGCAACCCCAACACGACCACATCATGCAGATTATGCAACACCAGAAAGCGAATAACCTCCTGATGTGCAGGAGCCATGCACATGGTAAGCTGGGTCCAGTACTGAGGCTTATTCTTGGCCAAAGGCGTAGCATCAATTCCTCTCAATGGAATAGGACACTGCAAGGACTCCAAGAAAAACCCACAACGCCTAGCATACTCCAAGTCCATCAAATTCAGGGCAGCGCCTGAATCCACAAATGCCATGACAGAATAAGATGACAAAGAGCAGATCAAGGTAACGGACGAAAGAAATTTTGACTGTACCGTACCAATGGTGGCAGACCTAGCGAACCGCTTAGTGCGCTTAGGACAATCAGAGATAGCATGAGTGGAATCACCACAGTAGAAACACAGCCCATTCAGACGTCTGTGTTCTTGCCGTTCAACTCTGGTCAAAGTCCTATCGCACTGCATAGGCTCAGGTTTATGCTCAGATAATACCGCCAAATGGTGCACAGATTTACGCTCACGCAAGCGTCGACCGATCTGAATGGCCAAAGACATAGACTCATTCAGACCAGCAGGCATAGGAAATCCCACCATGACATCCTTAAGGGCTTCAGAGAGACCCTTTCTGAAAATAGCTGCAAGCGCACCTTCATTCCATTGAGTGAGTACTGACCACTTTCTAAATTTCTGACAATATACCTCTATCTCATCCTGACCCTGACACAGAGCCAGCAAATTTTTCTCTGCCTGATCCACTAAATTAGGTTCATCGTACAGCAATCCGAGCACCAGGAAAAACGCATCGATATTACTTAATGCAGGATCTCCTGACGCAAGAGAAAATGCCCAGTCCTGAGGGTCGCCACGTAAAAAAGAAATAATGATCCTAACTTGTTGAACTGGGTCACCAGAGGAGCGAGGTTTCAAAGCCAGAAATAGTTTACAATTATTTTTGAAACTCAGAAATTTAGTTCTATCTCCAAAAAACAAATCAGGAATAGGAATTCTTTGTTCTAACATAGAATTCTGAACCACAAAGTCTTGAATATTTTGTACTCTTGCCGTGAGCTGATCCACACATGAAGACAGACCTTTAATGTCCATCGCTACACCTGTGTCCTGAACCACCCAAATGTCTAGGGGGAAAAAAAAGCAAAACACAGTGCAGAGAAAAAAAAATGGTCTCAGAACTTCTTTTTTCCCTCTATTGAGAATCATTAGTACTTTGGGCCTCCAGTACTGTTATGATAAGGTAATTCAGTACCACAATGGACATAGAAGTCAGAGCACATACAGTGACCTGACAATAACCCAAAAACATAGAACGAGCTCTGAGACGTGGGAACTCTGCTGACCGCAATCCCTAATCCTCTCCAACCACACTAGAGGCAGCCGTGGATTGCGCCTAACGCTCCCTATGCAACTCGGCACAGCCTGAGAAACTAACTAGCCTGAAGATAGAAAATAAGCCTACCTTCCCTCAGAGAAATACCCCAAAGGAAAAGGCAGCCCCCACATATAATGACTGTGAGTTAAGATGAAAAGACAAACGTAGAGATGAAATAGATTTAGCAAAGTGAGGCCCGACTTTCTGAACAGAGCGAGGATAGGAAAGGTAACTTTGCGGTCAACACAAAACCCTACAAAAAAACACGCAAAGGGGGCAAAAAGACCCTCCGTACCGAACTAACGGCACGGAGGTACACCCTCTGCGTCCCAGAGCTTCCAGCAAGCAAGAAAACAATATTAAGCAAGCTGGACAGAAAAAATAGTAAACAAAATAGCAAAAGCGGAACTTAGCTATGCAGAGCAGCAGGCCACAGGAACGATCCAGGAGGAAACAGGTCCAATACTAGAACATTGACTGGAGGCCAGGATCAAAGCACTAGGTGGAGTTAAATAGAGCAGCACCTAACAACATCACCACATCACCTGAGGAAGGAAACTCAGAAGCCGCAGTACCACTCTCCTCCACCAACGGAAGCTCACAGAGAGAATCAGCCGAAGTACCACTTGTGACCACAGGAGGGAGCTCTGCCACAGAATTCACAACAGGATGCCCTGTCTAGGAGTTTTGTGCCCGACTCTCCGGGTTTGCCTGAGCCGGCGGGTATTCTCAAAGAGGGAGTAATTGTGTCTGCCATCTCCCCTGATTTGCGGCGGGTGCTGCAAAAATTTCAGGCTAATAAACCTGATCGTTGCCCAGCAGAGAAACTGTTTGTCCCTGATAGGTGGACGAATAAAGTTATCTCTGAGGTTCATTGTTCGGTGTTGGTTGGTCATCCTGGAATCTTTGGTACCAGAGATTTGGTGGCTAGATCCTTTTGGTGGCCCTCTCTGTCGCGGGATGTGCGTTCTTTTGTGCAGTCCTGTGGGATTTGTGCTCGGGCTAAGCCCTGCTGTTCTCGTGCCAGTGGGTTGCTTTTGCCCTTGCCGCTCCCGAAGAGGCCTTGGACACATATCTCTATGGATTTTATTTCGGATCTCCCCGTCTCTCAAAAAATGTCGGTCATTTGGGTAGTTTGTGATCGCTTCTCTAAGATGATCCATTTGGTACCCTTGTCTAAATTACCTTCCTCCTCTGATTTGGTGCCATTGTTCTTCCAGCATGTGGTTCGTTTACATGGCATTCCAGAGAACATCGTTTCTGACAGAGGTTCCCAGTTTGTTTTGAGGTTTTGGCGAGCCTTTTGTGCTAGGATGGGCATTGATTTGTCTTTTTCCTCGGCTTTCCATCCTCAGACAAATGGCCAGACTGAATGAACCAATCAGACCTTGGAAACATATCTGAGATGTTTTGTTTCTGCTGATCAGAATGATTGGGTGTCCTTTTTGCCGTTGGCTGAGCTCGCTCTTAATAATCGGGCCAGCTCGGCTACCTTGGTTTCACCGTTTTTCTGCAATTCTGGGTTCCATCCTCGTTTCTCTTCAGGGCAGGTTGAGTCTTCGGACTGTCCTGGTGTGGATACTGTGGTGGACAGGTTGCAGCGGATTTGGACTCATGTAGTGGACAATTTGACCTTGTCCCAGGAGAAGGCTCAATGTTTCGCTAATCGCAGACGCTGTGTGGGTCCCCGACTTCGTGTTGGGGATTTGGTTTGCTTGTCATCTCGTTATATTCCTATGAAGGTTTCCTCTCCTAAGTTTAAGCCTCATTTCATTGGTCCGTATAGGATTTCTGAGGTTCTTAATCCTGTGTCTTTTCGTTTGACCCTTCCAGATTCTTTTTGCATCCATAACGTATTCCATAGGTCATTGTTGCGGAGATACGTGGCGCCTGTGCTTCCATCTGTTGATCCTCCTGCCCCGGTTTTGGTGGAGGGGGAGTTGGAGTATATAGTGGAGAAGATTTTGGATTCTCGTGTTTCGAGAGGGAAACTCCAGTATCTGGTTAAGTGGAAGGGTTATGGTCAGGAAGATAATTCCTGGGTCTTTGCCTCTGATGTCCATGCTGCCGATCTTCTTCGTGCCTTTCATATGGCTCATCCTGGTCGGCCTGGGGGCTCTGGTGAGGGTTCGGTGACCCCTTCTCAAGGGGGGGATACTGTTGTGAATTCTGTGATCAAGCTCCCTCCTGTGGTCACGAGTGGTTAAGTCGTTAGGTGCTGCTCTATTTAACTCCACCTAGTGCTTTGATCCTGGCCTCCAGTCAATGTTCTAGTATTGGTCTTGCTTCCTCTTGGATCGTTCCTGTGGCCTGTCTGCTCAGCATAAGCTAAGTTCTGCTTGTGTTACTTGTGTTACTTTTGTTGCTATATTTTCTGTCCAGCTTGCTTTTTTGGTTTTGCTTGCTTGCTGGAAGCTCTGAGACGCAGAGGGAGCACCTCCGTACCGTTAGTCGGTGCAGAGGGTCTTTTTGCCCCTCTGCGTAGTTGTTTGTAGGTTTTTGTGTTGACCGCAAAGCTATCTTTCCTGTCCTCGGTCTATTCATTATGTCGGGCCTCACTTTGCTAAATCTATTTCATCTCTGTGTTTGTATTTTCATCTTAACTCACAGTCATTATATGTGGGGGGCTGCCTTTTCCTTTGGGGAATTTCTCTGAGGCAAGGTAGGCTTATTTTTCTATCTTCAGGCTAGCTAGTTTCTCAGGCTGTGCCGAGTTGCATAGGGAGCGTTAGGCGCAATCCACGGCTACCTCTAGTGTGGTTTGATAGGTTTAGGGATTGCGGTCAGCAGAGTTCCCACGTCTCAGAGCTCGTCCTATGTTTTGTGGTTTTTGTCAGGTCACTTGTGTGCTCTGAACTTCAAGGTCCATTGTGGTTCTGAATTACCTATTCATAACAGCGGGCACCGCACGCACTCTTGTGCATCTAAATTATTATTTCAGTCACTTTGACACCTCATTTGCGGTGTCGAGCGCAAGAGTTCTAGATGAACTCTAATCCCGAGTCTTGGGATAGAGTTCTGTGACTCCTTGCTTTCACTCTTTGTATGGTACCGTGGCCCTGTGATGCAACAGGGTTCGCTTTCATCATACTGGGTGAAGTTAACCAGTGTGTGAATCCATATTGTACCGCCATATAGTCCTTCATTACTCAGCAGCAGGTTCCATCTCTGCACGGTGGACCCCAGGTTGCGAACACACCTTATACTATCTTTCTAATTATTTTGTGCGTCCCGCTAGCCCTAACACCACCCATCTTGAAAAGTTCCCCCCTCCCATATGCTAATGTGCCACAAACAGGAAGTTGATATCAACAACCGTGTAGATTATATTTCCTTACTCTCCGGTCAGTAAATTTACATTTTTGGCAGAAGTTGGGAAGTATAATATGATATGGAAATTAAGTCACTGTAATATTAACTAGTTGAGCAAGAACTTAAAGTAAACAGAAGATCAAGAAATGAGAAAAGAATAAAATCAGAAAGCAAACACATGCCAATTGATCAGTACACAAATAATTATGTAGGTTCTTGTATTAACCTGCCAGAGAAGGCATTTGAGTAGGTGTGAGGTCTAGCTGAGTATGTGTGAATGGATATGTCTGTGAATAGATTATAGATTTGCAAAACTAAGGGAAGAGTCAGATGGCTCCGAACTCCGAACTCCGACCTGGATCACAACATAATGCTCAGACCATCCGTCTGCCCTCCTAAGGCTGGGATCACACATACGTGAGATACGGCTGAGTCTTGCAGGTTAAAACCCAACTCTGGCACTGGCACTCCAGAGCGGAGCATGCGGCTCCATGTATTGCTATGCGTCTACATGCTCCGCTCCTGAATGCCGGCGCCAGAGCTGGGTTTTCACCTGCGAGACTCGGCTGTATCTCACATATGTGTGATCCCGGCCTAACCCAAGCGTGACAGCATGTATTTCAGTGCATCTGTCAAGCTTGGGCCAGGAGAGCCATCGGCCAGGTTGAGCATTCCGTTTCAATTCCCATCACAGTTATATAGCTGTCTGACCCTTCCCTAAACCACACTGTTCCCCAAGATCATTCATCATTTCCAGCTGTCTGACTCTTCCCTAAACCACACTGTCCCCCAAGAACATTCATCATTTCCCACACTTGCATCTCTATTCATGGGATACATTTAAGCCTCACTCCAGTCTGCCCTGGAATGAGCACTTTCATGCATATTTGTAAAGGTCATTACCCCTTTTAGATATTTTTTTCAAACTGTCTGGAAGTAAGCTTATTTTGTTCATCTAATCTTGGGACAGGAGGAAAAGAGGGAGGGAAAAGAGCCGCAATTCATCAAAGCCTTATAGCCAGAACTCTGGAATAAATATCTGTGAAACGTCGCACATTTTCTGAGAATGCAAGCTTGACCTGTTGTAACTTGCAGCTTTCAAGTCTATTTTACCCAGCTTTAACAAACTATCTCAAGCTTAGGTGGTATGGTGGCGTAAAGGGGCATGGTGACCCTTGCTTTTCTAATTCATGATGAAGCCAAGTT
The DNA here is from genome assembly GCF_032444005.1 of Ranitomeya imitator. Taxonomy (NCBI): domain Eukaryota; kingdom Metazoa; phylum Chordata; class Amphibia; order Anura; family Dendrobatidae; genus Ranitomeya; species Ranitomeya imitator. The sequence continues at coordinate 666,619,775 of NC_091286.1, forward strand.
GTATGCTCCCAGAAGAGTATATAAAAATGTTTTTAATTGATTTTCATTTTTTTACTTTTTGAACAAAAGCGATGCATCAAGGGAAATGTTTCCTCCTGGTACTTTTCAATTAATTTATTTTCATTTTAGTATTATTTTAAAAGGTATTATTGTAATCGATCTATTGTTATATTCCCAAATTGGACAGGTTGATCAAGTAAAATTGTAGTTATTGTTACCATTTCAGAACCAAGACAGGTTGTTCCAGTATATTGTGATTATCGCTAACTGATCTTGGAGAATAGATCTGGGGTCCACATGTGAACAACTTGACTTTAGGGACCCACAATTTTATTTGAAAATTTCCAGACCAGACATCCTTTTTAAAAAAGAAATTAGCTACTAAAGCAAATACAAGCTATCTCCCAATTAGTGGTAATGTTATGAACTTTACCGTGTCCTTTGAACAATTCGTCAAGCAATGCCACTTGAGGTCTTGCTGAAAATTCATCTGCATGATTGACAAGGGCGTCTTTTATAGCCTCGTACCCACATATGACAACAACTTTCTCTACTCCAATTTGTAAGGTGTAGACGGGTCCATACTTCTTAGATAGCTGAAAAATGAAAATTAGTTTTATTTAGTTTAATGACATTTCACCTGGGTTTTATGGTGAACATATTGTAATTGTAAGGCAAAATTTATTATAGAAATTTTCTGATTTTATCCTAATAAACTTCAACCTCTTGCAGTCTGGGCCAGTTTTACATTTTGTGCTTTTACTTTTTTCTCATCTTCTCCAAAAGCCAGAACTTGAATATGAAGATCAGTACATTTATGTAAATTAAAAAAAAAATATTGTTTTTTATACACATGTTATTGTTTTAACCCCTTAACGACCGGAGGTATTTTTGTTTATGCGTTTTTTGCTCCCCTTATTCCCAGATCCATAACTTTTTCATTTTTCGGTCAAAATGCCCATATGAGGGCTTGTTTTTTGCGGGACAAGTTGCACATTTGAAGAACACCATTTGTTTTATCATATCTACTACTGGAAAACAAGAAAAAAATTCCAAATGCAGTGAAATTGCAAAAAAAGTGCAATCCCAGAGTTTTTTTTTACCATGTTCACTAAATTGCTAAAATTTTCCTGCAATTATGATTCTCCAGGTCATTATGAGTTCTTAGTCACTAAATATGTATAGGTTCTTTTTTATTTAAGTGGTGAAAAAAATTCCAAAGTTTGTTTAAAAAAAAAAATTGGGCTATTTTCCGATGCCCATTGAGTCTCCATTTTTCGTGATCTCGGGGGATACTGGATGGCTTTTTTTTGCATGCCAAGTTGGTTTTTTTATTGATATAATTTTGGTGCAGATATTATCTTTTTGATTGCCAATTATTGCACTTTAATGCAATGTTGAGGTGACCAAAAAAAACTTAATTCTGGTGTTTTGACTTTTTTCTTTTAACCCGATCGCTAAACGGCATTATTTCTTTTTTTTATATTGGTAGATTCTGAACGCGACGATACCAAATATGTGTGTTTGATTTTTTTAGTGTTTTATTTTGAATAGGGCAAAAGGGGAGATTTGAACTTTTATCTTGTTTTTATTTTTGCAATATTTTTAAAAACTTTACTTTTTGCATGCTTTAACCCCTTTCTGCCATTAGACGTACTATTGCGTCCATGTGGGGTGGGCTTTACTTCCCAAGGACGCAATAGTACGTCATATGCGATCGGCAGCGCTCACGGGGGGAGCGCCGCCGATCGCGGCCGGGTGTCAGCTGCCTATCGCAGCTGACATCCGGCACTATGTGCCAGGAGTGGTCACGGACCGCCCCTGGCACATTAACCCCCGACACACCGCGATCAAAGATGATCGCGATGTGCCGGCGGTACAGGGAAGCACCGTGCAGGGAGGGGGCTCCCTGCGGGCTTCCCTGAGCCCCCCGCAGCAACGCGATGTGATCGCGTTGCTGCGAGGGTCTCACCTCCCTCCCTCCCTGCTCCAGGCCCGGATCCAAGATGGCCGTGGATCCGGGTCCTGCAGGGAGGGAGGTGGCTTCACAGAGCCTGCTCAGAGCAGGCACTGTGAAGCAGCCTGCACTGCTCTCAGATCGGTGATCTGACAGAGTGCTGTGCAAACTGTCAGATCACCGATCTGTGATGTCCCCCCCTGGGACAAAGTAAAAAAGTAAAAAAAAATGTTTTCAAATGTGTAGAAAGAAATTTAAAAAAATATTCCAAAATAATGAAAAAAAAAAAATATTATTCCCATAAATACATTTCTTTATCTAAATAAAAAAAACAAAACAATAAAAGTACACATATTTAGTATCGCCGCGTCCGTAACGGCCTGACCTATAAAACTGGCCCACTAGTTAACCCCTTCAGTAAACATCGTAAGAAAAAGAAAACAAAAACAAGGCAAAAAACAACGCTTTATTATCATACCGCCGAACAAAAAGTGGAATAACACACGATCAAAAAGTTGGATATAAATAACCATGGTACCGCTGAAAGCGTCATCTTGTCCCGCAAAAAACGAGCCACCATACAGCATCAACAGCAAAAACATAAAAAAGTTATAGTCCTGAGAATAAAGCGATGCAAAAATAATTATTTTTTCCGTAAAATAGTTTTTATCGTATAAAAGCGCCAAAACATAAAAAAATGATATAAATGAGGTGTCGCTGTAATCGTACTGACCCGAAGAATAAAACTGCTTTATCCATTTTACCAAACGCGGAACGGTATAAACGCCTCCCCAAAAGAAATTCATGAATAGCTGTTTTTTGGTCATTCTTCCTCACAAAAATCAAAATAAAAAGCGATCAAAAAATGTCACGTGCCTGAAAATGTTACCAATAAAATCGTCAACTTGTCCCGCAAAAAACAAGACCTCACATGACTCTGTGGACCAAAATATGGAAAAATTATAGCTCTCAAAATGTGGTATTGCAAAAAATATTTTTTGCAATAAAAAGCGTCTTTCAGTGTGTGACGGCTGCCAATCATAAAAATCCGCTAAAAAACCCGCTATAAAAGTAAATCAAACCCCCCTTCATCACCCCCTTAGTTAGGGAAAAATTAAAAAAATTTATTTACATCCATTTTCCCGTTAGGGCTAGGGTTAGGGTTAGGGCTAGGGTTAAGGCTAGGGTTAGGGCTAGGGTTAGGGCTAGGGTTGGGGCTAGGGTTAGGGTTAGGGCTAGGGCTAGGGTTGGGGCTAGGGCTAGGGTTAGGGCTAGGGTTAGGGCTAGGGTTAGGGCTAGGGTTGGGGCTAGGGTTAGGGTTAGGGCTAGGGCTAGGGTTGGGGCTAGGGCTAGGGTTAGGGCTAGGGTTAGGGCTAGGGTTAGGGTTAGGGTTAGGGTTGGGGCTACAGTTAGGGTTGGGGCTACAGTTAGGGTTGGGGCTAAAGTTAGGGTTAGGGTTTAGATTACATTTACAGTTGGGAATATGGTTGGGATTAGGGGTGTGTCAGGGTTAGGGGTGTGGTTAGGGTTACCGTTGGAATTAGGGTTAGGGGTGTGTTTGGATTAGGGCTTCAGTTATAATTGGAGGGTTTCCACTGTTTAGGCACATCAGGGGCTCTCCAAACACGACATGGCGTCCGATCTCAATTCCAGCCAATTCTGCGTTGAAAAAGTAAAACAGTGCTCCTTCCCTTCCGAGCTCTCCCGTGTGCCCAAACAGGGGTTTGCCCCAACATATGGGGTATCAGCGTACTCAGGACAAATAGGACAACAACTTTTGGGGTCCAATTTCTCCTGTTACCCTTGGTAAAAAACAAACTAGGGGCTAAAAAATAATTTTTGTGGGAAAAAAAAAAGATTTTTTATTTTCACGGCTCTGCGTTATAAACTGTAGTGAAACACTTGGGGGTTCAAAGTACTCCCAACACATCTAGATGAGTTCCCTGGGGGGTCTAGTTTCCAATATGGGGTCACTTGTGGGGGGTTTCTACTGTTTAGGTACATTAGGGGCTCTGCAAACGCAATGTGACGCCTGCAGACCATTCCATCTAAGTCTGCATTCCAAATGGCACTCCTTCCCTTCCGAGCCCTCCCATGCGCCCAAACGGTGGTTCCCTCCACATATGGGGTATCAGCGTACTCAGGACAAATTGGACAAAAACTTTTGGGGTCGAATTTCTCCTCTTACCCTCGGGAAAATACAAAACTGGGGGCTAAAAAATAATTTTTGTGGGAAAAAATGTTTGTTTTATTTTTACGGCTCTGCATTATAAACTTCTGTGAAGCCCTTGGTGGGTCAAAGCGCTCACCACACATCTAGATAAGTTCCTTAGGGGGTCTACTTTCCAAAATGGTGTCACTTGTGGGGGGTTTCTACTTTTTAGGTACATTAGGGGCTCTGCAAACGCAATGTGACACCTGCAGACCATTCCATCTAAGTCTGCATTCCAAATGGAGCTCCTTCCCTTCCGAGCCCTCCCATGCGCCCAAACAGTGGTTCCCCCCCACTTATGGGGTATCAGCGCACTCACGACAAATTGGACAACAAATTTTGGGGTTCAATTTCTCCTGTTACCCTCGGGAAAATACAAAACTGGGGGCTAAAAAATAATTTTTGTGGGAAAAAATGTTTGTTTTATTTTTACGGCTCTGCATTATAAACTTCTGTGAAGCCCTTGGTGGGTCAAAGCGCTCACCACACATCTAGATAAGTTCCTTAGGGGGTCTACTTTCCAAAATGGTGTCACTTGTGGGGGGTTTCAATGTTTAGGCATATCAGTGGCTCTCCAAACGCAACATGGCGTCCCATCTCAATTCCTGTCAATTTTGCATTGAAAAGTCAAACGGCGCTCCTTCCCTTCCGAGCTCTCCCATGCGCCCAAACAGTGGTTTACCCCCACATATGGGGTATCAGCGTACTCAGGACAAATTGTACAACAACTTTTGTGGTCCAATTTCTTCTCTTACCCTTGGGAAAATAAAAAATTGGGGGCGAAAAGATAATTTTTGTGAAAAAATATGATTTTTTATTTTTACGGTTCTCCATTATAAACTTCTGTGAAGCACTTGGTGGGTCAAAGTGCTCACCACACCTCTAGATAAGTTCATTAGGGGGTCTACTTTCCAAAATGGTGTCACTTGTGGGGGGTTTCAATGTTTAGGCACATCATTGGCTCTCCAAACGCAACATGGCGTCCCATCTCAATTCCTGTCAATTTTGCATTGAAAAGTCAAACGGCGCTCCTTCCCTTCCGAGCTCTCCCATGCGCCCAAACAGTGGTTTACCCCCACATATGGGGTATCAGCGTACTCAGGACAAATTGTACAACAACTTTTGGGGTCCAATTTCTTCTCTTACCCTTGGGAAAATAAAAAATTGGGGCGAAAATATAATTTTTGTGAAAAAATATGATTTTTATTTTTACGGTTCTGCATTATAAAGTTCTGTGAAGCACTTGGTGGGTCAAAGTGCTCACCACACCTCTAGATAAGTTCCTTAGGGGGTCTACTTTCCAAAATGTTGTCACTTGTGGGGGGTTTCAATGTTTAGGCACATCAGGGGCTCTCCAAACGCAACATGGTGTCCCATCTCGATTCCAGTCAATTTTGCATTGAAAAGTCAAATGGCGCTCCTTCGCTTCCGAGCTCTGTCATGCGCCCAAACAGTGGTTTACCCCCACATATGGGGTATCGGTGTACTCAGGACAAATTGTACAACAACTTTTGCGGTCCATTTTCTCCTGTTACCCTTGGTAAAATAAAACAAATTGGAGCTGAATTAAATTTTTTGTGAAAAAAAGTTAAATGTTCATTTTTATTTAAACATTCCAAAAATTCCTGTGAAGCACCAGAAGGGTTAATAAACTTCTTGAATATGGTTTTAAGCACCATGAGGGGTGCAGTTTTTAGAATGGTGTCACACTTGGGTATTTTCTATCATATAGACCCCTCAAAATGACTTCAAATGAGATGTGGTCCCTAAAAAAAAATGGTGTTGTAAAAATGAGAAATTGCTGGTCAACTTTTAACCCTTATAACTCCCTAACAAAAAAAAATTTTGGTTCCAAAATTGTGCTGATGTAAAGTAAACATGTGGGAAATGTTACTTATTAAGTATTTTGTGGGACATATATCTGTGATTTAATTGCATAAAAATTCAAAGTTGGAAAATTGCGAAATTTTCATAATTTTCGCCAAATTTCCGTTTTTTTTCACAAATAAACGCAAGTACTATCAAAGAATTTTTACCATTGTCATAAAGTACAATATGTCACGAGAAAACATTGTCAGAATCACTGGAATCCATTGAAGCGTTTTAGAGTTATAACCTCATAAAGGGACAGTGGTCAGAATTGTAAAAATTGGCCCGGTCATTAACGTGCAAACCACCCTTGGGGGTAAAGGGGTTAATAGTCTTCATGGGAGACTAGAAGCTACAGTTGTCTGATCGGCTCTGCTACATACAGGCGATGATCAGATCATCCGCATGTAGCAGAAATGCACACTTGCTATGAGCGCTGACCACCGGGCGGCACTCATAGCAATCCAGCAGTGACAACCATAGAAGTCTACTTGAGACCTCTGGTTGGCATGCCAATCAATAGGTGACCCACAATCATGTGACGAGGTCACCGATGGCCAGGATTTCCGGTGCGCTTGCCAGAAGCGTGTGTTAAATGTCACTGTCAGAGATTGACAGAGGCATTTAACAGATTTAACAGCCATGAGTGGATCACAATTATAGCCGCGCCTGTTAGAGGCACATGTCAGTTATTCAAAACAGCTGATATGTACTGAGAAAGATGTGGGCTCAACGCAGGAGCCCACATCAAAGGGAGGGAGTCCAACATTGGTGTACTATTACGCCCATGTTGGAAAGAGGTTAAAAAATGGTTACCGTGTATACTCGAGTATAAGCCAAGATTTTCAGCCCAAAATTTTGGGCTGAAAGTGCCCCTCTTGGCTTATACTCGAGTCACAGTGGGCGGCAGGGTCGGTGGGTGAGGGGGAGAGGGCACTGAGGCATACTTACCTAGTCCCGGCGGTCCTGACGCTCCCTCTGCCCGTCCCACGGTCTTCGGGCTGCAGCTCTTCCCCTGTTCAGCGGTCACGTAGGACCGCTGATTAGAGAAATGAATATATTCATTTCTCTAATCAGCGGTGCCGGTGACCGCTGATAGAGGAAGAGGCTGCGGCACCAAAGACCGTGTGACAGGCAGAGGGAGCGGGACGCCGGGAGCAGGTAAGTATGTAATATTCACCTGTCCGCGTTCCACCCACCGGGCGCCGCTCTGTTTTCGCGTCCTCTTGCTCTGACTGTGCAAGTCAGAGGGCGCGATGACGCATATAGTGTGCGCGGTGCCCTCTGCCTGATCAGTCAGTGTGGAGAGACGCCGGGACGAGACGCTGGGAGCTGCAAGCAGCGAGGTGAGTATGGCATTTTTTTTTATTGCAGCAGCAATGGCACAGCTTTATATGGCACAGCTATGGGGCAATAATGAACGGTGCAGAGCACTATATGGCAGCTATGGGGCAATAATGAACGGTGCAGAGCACTATATGGCAGCTATGGGGCAATAATGAACGGCGCAGAGCACTATATGTCACAGGTATGGGGCAATAATGAACGGCGCAGGGTACTATATGGCAGCTATGGGGCAATAATGAACGGCGCAGAGCAGTATATGGCAGCTATGGGGCAATAATGAACGGTGCAGAGCACTATATGGCACAGCTATGGGGCAATAATGAACGGCGCAGAGCACTATATAGCACAGCTATGGGGCAATAATGAACGGCGCAGGGCACTATATGGCACAGCTATGGGGCAACAATGAACGGTGCAGAGCACTATATGGCACAGCTATGGGGCAATAATGAACGGTGCAGAGCACTATATGGCACATCTACGGGGCAATAATGAACGGTGCAGAGCACTATATGGCACAGCTATGGGGCAATAATGAACGGTGCAGAGCACTATATGGCACAGCTATGGGGCAATAATGAACGGTGCAGAGCACTATATGGCACATCTATGGGGCAATAATGAACGGTGCAGAGCACTATATGGGGCAAAGCTATGGGGCAATAATGAACGGCGCAGAGAACTATATGGCAGCTATGGGGCAATAATGAACGGCGCAGAGTACTATATGGCAGCTACGGGGCAATAATGAACGGCGCAGTGCACTATATGGCAGCTATGGGGCAAAAATGAAAGGTGAAGAGCACTATATGGCACAGCTATGGGGCAATAATGAACGGCGCAGAGCACTATATGGCACAGCTATGTGGCAATAATGAACGGCGCAGAGCACTATATGGCACAGCTATGGGGCAACAATTAACGGTTCATGATTAAGGGTGCTTAGTCACCGGAAACGCGTTGACCTTGTTTTTATAATTTTTTCTGTATGCTGATGTTTTGTCCTTTCACTGTATTTTGAGTGAAATAAATTATGGATTTTTCACTATTTCGTTGAGCTGGATCTCCTTCTCTTTTCTGTTCGTCCACGCCCTGACACAGCGGTTCCGTGCTCCGAGCTCCTGGGAATGTCGGTATGGTGAGCTGGATTTTGTTTTTCAACAATTAACGGTGCAGAGCACTATATGGCACAGCTATGGGGCAATAATGAATGGCGCAGAGCACTATATGGCACATCTACGGGGCAATAATGAACGGTGCAGAGCACTATATGGCACAGCTATGGGGCAATAATGAACGGTGCAGAGCACTATATGGCACAGCTATGGGGCAATAATGAACGGTGCAGAGCACTATATGGCACATCTATGGGGCAATAATGAACGGTGCAGAGCACTATATGGCACAGCTATGGGGCAATAATGAACGGTGCAGAGCACTATATGGCACAGCTATGGGGCAATAATGAACGGTGCAGAGCACTATATGGCACATCTACGGGGCAATAATGAACGGTGCAGAGCACTATATGGCACAGCTATGGGGCAATAATGAACGGTGCAGAGCACTATATGGCACAGCTATGGGGCAATAATGAATGGTGCAGAGCACTATATGGCACAGCTATGGGGCAATAATGAACGGTGCAAAGCACTATATGGCACAGCTATGGGGCAATAATGAACAGTGCAGAGCACTATATGGCACAGCTATGGGGTCATAATGAACAGTATGGAGCATCTATTTTTATTTTTGAAATTGACCGGTAGCTGCTGCATTTTTCACCCTAGGCTTATAGTCGAGTCAATAAGTTTTCCCAGTTTGTTGTTGCAAAATTAGGGGGGTCGGCTTATACTCGGGTCAGCTTATATTCGAGTATATACGGTACTTACAATGGTATTATACTCTCTGCAGGTAAAATTTTGGATTGCTCCAACCATGTAATTAAGAGGATCATCAATTACCAAACGATACTGACCCTTAGACCAGGGTCACACTTACCATATGGAAAATCAGTCCGACTCTCACTGCCAAGAGTTGCAGGAGTGTTCTCCTTATAGTCATCCATGTATAATCTGTTTGCAATGCAATGATGTAATTTTCTCGCACCTATGTATCTGTATGACATCTGTATGCAGTGCGATTTCTGCCAGATTGCAATGCAATTTTAATATGAGCTTTTGCATACAGCAATTCTCTATGACATTTACACATTGTTTTCATTAAATATTAATCAAAACACACACAGTTTACATATCAGCAGCAGAATTTTTGCTTTCTTGGCCTTTTTTCAGAGAATATGAGTAAAAAAAAACAAAAAAAATGTCTCCACTCATGGATAGTGGTTTGGTGAAGCCATTTATTGTCAAACTACGGTGTTTTCTCTTTTTAAATTATAATGACAACCCAAAACATCCAAATGACCGTGATCAAAAGTTCACATACCCTGGAGATTTTGGCCTGATAACATGCACAAAATTTGGCACAAATGGGTTTTAATGGTTACTACAGTAAAGGTAACATCCTCGCCTGGGGCCTGTTTGCTTGTAATTAGTGTGTGTGCATAAAAGCTGAGTGAGTTTCTCTGATCCAGACTGATGCTTGCATCTTTCATCCAGCCACTGACATTTCTGGATTCTGAGTCATGGGGAAAGCAAAAGAATTGTCAATGGATCTATGGAAAAAGGTAGTTGAACTGTATAAAACAGTAAAGAGATACAAATATATATACAAGGAATTTACAGTATAATGTCAGTCAGCAGTGTTCAAACTATGATTAGAAAATGGAAAATCAGGGGCTCTGTAAAAACAAAACCACGGTCAGATAGACCAACAAAAATGTCGTCCTCAACTGCCAGGAATATTGTTCAGGATGCAAAGAAAAACACACAAATAACATCAGCTGAAATACAGGACTCTCTGAAAACTAGCAGTGTGGTTGTTTCAAGATGCACAATAATGAGGCACTTGAAGAAAAATGGGCTGCATGGTCGAGGCACCAGAAGAAAGCCTACAATATGCAAAATAGCACAGACAAAAATCTCAAAACTTCTGAAATAAGGTAATTTGGAGTGGTGAGACCAAAATTGAACTTTTTGGCCAAAAGCCTAAACATTACATTAAGAGAGAAGTCAACAAGACCTATGATGAAAGGGACACCATTCCTATTGTAAAGCACGGAGGTGGATCGCTGATGTTTTGGGGATGTCAAAGTTGAAGGAAAGATGAATGCAGCATTTTGTCAGCAAATACTGGAGAAAAATATTCACTCATCAGCCCGGTAGCTACGCATGGGACATACTTGGATGTTCCAATATGACAACGATCCAAAACACAAAGCCAAGTTGACTGGTCATTGCCTACAGCAGAATAAAGTGAAGGTTCTGGAGTTGCCATCTCTGTTTCATGACGTCAATATAAATGAGCCACTCTGGTAAGATCTCAAGCACAAAGTTCATGCTAGACACCCCGTAAATGTACAGGAACTGGAGGCTTTTTTCCAAGAAGAGTGGGCAGCTTAACATCTGAGAAAATAAAGAACCTCATCCACAACTACCACAAAAGACTTCAAGCTGTCATTGATTTTAGAGGGGGCAATACATGGTATTAAGACATTTTGATCAGGGTCATTTGGATGTTTTGGGTTGTTATTATGATTTAAAAAGAGAAAACACAGTAGTTTGAAAATAAAATGGCTTCACCCAGCCACTAACAATGAGTGGAGAAAAAGTTTTGCCGGGTGTGTAAACTTTCGAGCACAACTGTATGATAGATAGATAGATAGATAGATAGACAGACAGACAGACAGACAGACAGACAGATAGATAGATAGATAGATAGATAGATAGATAGATAGATAGATAGATAGATAGATAGGCCTGGATGTCTTCCTGGAGTGTAGCAATATTGTATCTTACAGTTATTATGTTCTTTCGAAGTACGCAGATCTGGGGATTTATTCTGATGGAGTATAAGCTCTGAACTGGATGGACAAATGTTTTTTTTCGGCCATGCTAACTATGTAACTATGTAGATTAAAAGCCAGCAAATCATCTGCCGCGTACAGTATATTCACAGACTAATTAGAATAGAATAAATAGAATACACATATACACATAGAATAGTTGTATAAAGATATACAGTATATATATGTCAGTGACACACACATATACAGTACATATGTATTTATATTGCATAGATAGATAGAGGAAAAGCCCGTAAATCATCTGCCGTGTACAGTATAATCACAGAGTAACAAGTTAGAATAGAATAGATTTATATATAATCATATATATATATATATATATATATATATATTAGTAACATACACTTACAGTATATATATATATATATATATATATATATATATATGTATTTATATTGCATAGAGAGATAGATAAAAGAAAAGCCAGTAAATCATCTGCCATGGTCTGTTAAATCACTGCCAGAGCTGACTGGATAGAAGAGATGGATTAGAAACAGTAAATACAAATAGAATAGGTAGATATATAGATGTCTGTGACAAATACAATTAGTACAGTGTGTGTGAAAATTACTGTACATGTATTTAATTAATAAAAGATTATTTTTCAGAAAAAAAATGGCATGGGCTCCCACACAATTTTGTAACCAACTGAGGGAAAGCCAATGTCTAGGGGAAGATGTTTATAGGCTGGGAAGGGGGTAATACCCATGGAGCTTCCCAGGCTATTAATATCAGCTCACAATTGTATACTTATCCTTTACTAGTTATTAAAATGGGGGACCCACAAAACAAATGAGGTGTGGTCTCCCTATAATTAATAACCAGAAAAGGCTATGCAGATAGCTGTGGGCTAATATTAATAGCATAGGAAAGGGCAATGGATACTTCCCCCCCAGGATCCAAACATCAGCTCTCAGCTGCCCCAGAAAAGGCGAATTTCTAAGATGCGCCAAATCTGGCAGTTGGTCTCGCTCTTCCCACTCGCACTGTAGGAGTGGCAAGTGGGGTAATAGTTGGGAGGTTGATGTCACCTTTGTATTGTCTGGTGACATCAAGCACCGAGGTTAGTAATAGAGTGGCATCAATAAGACGCCCCCATTACTGACCCCATAGTCACATTGTAAGAAAACCCAGAAACCCAGAAAAAAGTCCTTTAATATTTGTATTTAAACCATACTTTCAACCTCACTTAATTCCACCGAAGCCCTCAATCTCCTGTAAGAAAAGTAAAATAAAAAAGAACCAATATACCATACATGTCGGTCGTTCTGTCCCACGCCGTAATCCATGTCTGAGGGATAATTAGTTTTCAACCTGGACGATGCCAAGGTGCGACAGACCAGGCTGATAACCACTGGTGAATGAGCTGCTTAGAGCGCAGACTCAGAGACTAGCGGTGACATCACTGAGGCTGCGCTCCCAGCCATGCTGAGCTGCGGTGACCTCTGGACCGTGGCAAAAAGTCAGTGATGAGGTCACCACAGTGTCTTTGTCTTCACAGCAGATGTGAAAAATATTTGGAGATTTGTAAAAAAAATCATTTTCCAAGACCACTAAGATTTTCATTTTTTGAGAACTGGGGCTGGGTGAGGGCTTATTTTGTTGCTCCGTAAGCTGATATCTTTACTGATACCATTTTGGGGTAGATACACTGTTTGGATCTCCTCTTGCTTCATTTTACTACAATGTAGCAGTGATCAAAAACATAATTCTGATGTTTTATTTTTTTTCGTTATACTATTTTCTGATCGGATTAATTTATCTTATATCATGATAGATCAGACTTTTAGCAGCAATACTAAATATGTGTATTTTTTTAATTGTTTTATTTTTAATGTGGCAAAAATGGGGTGATTTAGACTTTTGTGTTCAATTTTTGTCACATTTTTTAAAACTTTTTTTCTACTTTTTACTGGATTTTCACAGGATGATTGGAATTAATTGCAAGGTGGAGTCTTCACCAGACCTTTGCCTGTCCTGGCAACCTATTGGCGCTCGAGATCGAGTCACAGGGTCAATGGGTGTTAATCCGGAAATTGACAGAGGCATTTAGCAGGTTAACAGCTCCACTCTACCTATGGCTATAAAATGCACATGATGGAGAATTAAATAAGCCATCATCTGCTGTGAAAAAAGTCGGGCTTGGGGTACCAGCCAGCATCAAAGCAGAGACATGACTTTTGACATACGAAGGTCATGGAGGAGTAAATTCACTTTTCTTTTTCTTTGTCTTCACTGTTTTTGTACCAAATTATGTCAAACTGCCACATGCGGCGGTTCATGAATTTTTGTACAAAGAAAAAAATTTTCTTTTTTTCTTGCCTTTTTTTTTATTTTAAGCAAAATTTTGCATGGTCTGCAAAATTTGCACAAAAAATTCAAACAGATATAAAAACACTCTGGGTGGAGACCTGAGTACATTTCTGCAAAAATGTTGTGAAAGTTTTAAAAACTCGCAAATGAAGAATCAATCAAAACCACCTGGAAATCTCAAACTCAGCTCACAAGTATGAAGTAACTGAACATAAAAAAACAACAAACTAGTGACACAATAAAATAGACTTTGAAAAAGACACAAATTAAAGAAGACTAAAATGAAAAACAGGTAATAAAACTGAAAACCAAAGAAAAATGGAACAAATGCATTAAAACATCATTGCTGTTTTTCTATTTTTCTGGAGCAATTAGTTTCTTTTTTGTGGCTTTTGCTCTTGCACCTTATTCTCTATACACTTTATAGCCCTTTAAGTTCTATTTCTTTTTAAGTCTTTTTTTAACTATTTTTCTCAACATATTTGCTTATCTAAATGTTTTAGGCAAATTCATGAAATGGGACTTTTGCCAAGTGTTGCTATTTTTGTCTGGAGGGGAAGCGTCTCACTCCTGTCACAATTTAGAGTAAGATTTCTCGTTGAGTTTACAATTTGGTGCATTTTGAATACTATTTAATGGATTTGAAATTTGTGGTGACCAAAAATGGAAAAAGAGAAATACAAAAATATAGATCTTTTTAATTTTTCACCAAATTCTTGGACCATGTGCACCATTTTGAGAACATCAGCGAATACCGCAAGATTAAATAAGAAAAGTAACTTCACTAAATCACAAATGGTAAATAGAGCCCTTTGTCTGTAATGTCCTTTGGCTTACATGTAAGCCCATGACCTGTTGTCTCTTGTTTCTCTCTCCTGTTTTCTCATTCCATATTTTTCTAATATTTTTCTTTTCTAATATTAGTTGGAACGAGTTGGATGTGTAAATATATGTAACACTTGTAAATATGGTAGATAACACAAGATCCACTATTAACGATAAGTGATATCACAGCTCACCACCTCCTCCTGTACAATAATAATAATATTTTTTATTTATATAGCGCCAACATATTCCGCAGTGCTTTACAAATTATAGAGGTGACTTGTACAGACAATAGACATTACAGCATAACAGAAATCACAGTTCAAAACAGATACCAGGAGGAATGAGGGCCCTGCTCGCAAGCTTACAAACTATGGGGAAAAGGGGAGACACGAAAGGTGGATGGTAACAATTGCTTTAGTTATTCGGACCAGCCATAGTGTAAGGCTCGGGTGTTCATGTAAAGCTGCATGAACCAGTTAACTGCCTAAGTATGTAGCAGTGCAGACACAGAGGGCTATTAACTGCATAAAGTGAGTGAGAACATGATGTGAGGAACCTGATTGTTTTTTTTTATTTATTTTTTTATAAATAGGCCACACAGGGATCGTTAGGTTAATACATTGAGGCGGTAGGCCAGTCTGAACAAATGAGTTTTTAGGGTACGCTTAAAACTGTGGGGATTGGGGATTAATCGTATTAACCTAGGTAGTGCATTCCAAAGAATCGGCGCAGCACGTGTAAAGTCTTGGAGACGGGAGTGGGAGGTTCTGATTATTGATGATGCTAACCTGAGGTCATTAGCGGAGCGGAGGGCACGGGTAGGGTGGTAGACTGAGACCAGAGAGGAGATGTAGGGTGCTGCTGAGCCATGGAGTGCTTTGTGGATGAGGGTAGTAGTTTTGTACTGGATTCTGGAGTGGATGGGTAGCCAGTGTAATGACTGGCACAAGGTAGAGGCATCGGTGTAACGGTTGGTGAGGAATATGATCCTGGCAGCAGCATTCAGGACAGATTGGAGCGGGGAAAGTTTGGTAAGAGGGAAGCCGATTAGTAGAGAGTTACAATAGTCCAGACGAGAATGAATAAGTGAAACAGTAAGAGTTTTTGCAGAGTCGAAAGTAAGAAAAGGGCGAATTCTAGAAATGTTTTTGAGATGCAGGTAAGAAGAGCGAGCCAGTGATCGGATGTGGGGGGTGAATGAAAGGTCAGAATCAAGGATGACCCCAAGGCAGCGGGCATGTTGCTTTGGAGTAATGGTGGAACCGCATACGGAGATGGCAATGTCAGGCAAAGGTAGGTTACAATGACTGATAACACCTCTATATACAGTAGATAACACAGGATTTACCATTCCCAATAGGTGATGTCACAGCTCACCTCCTCCTCCTGTTCAATGACTGCTAAGACCTCTATATACAGGAGATAACACAGTAGAGTTGAGCGACCTTGACCTTTTTAGAGTCGAGCCGGGTTTCGCGAAACCCGACTATCTCAAAAGTCGGGTCGAGTGAAATCGGCCGATTATGACGTAAAGTCGGGATCGACCGAAACACGAAACCCAATGCAAGTCAATGGGGCAGCATAGTCGGCAGTGAGTGGGGGCCAGGAAAACACCTAGAGTGCCCATTTTAATGTCAAACCCATCCATTCTTCTTAATGAAGCTTGTCAAGCGTAATTTACCTTATAATAATTGGAAGGCATTTGAAATTGGGGTTCATTTGGCTAAAGTTGTGGTGGGTAGGGCTGGTTCAAGTAATTAGTGGGCCCAGGAAATCTGGACCACGTCACGGCAGTGGAGCAGGGAGAGGTAAGTATTTCAACTTTGCAAGTGCTGTGATCCTGAGCAAGCAGGGGGGGCCCACTTGTTGGCATTGGCACTGGCACAGGGCCCCTCAAAGTACAGCGGTGTGTTTGCACGGCGGGGGCGCCTCCCACCGGCAGCAACACTTTTGCGTACTATGAGAGGCCCTGTGCCAGTGACGTCGCCAACTAGTATTCCTCCCCCCACCTGATGAAGGAACCTGCACTTTCATCTGCACCTTCCTCTTTGTCCCCGTGTAAGGTGGTATGGTATGCGGGAAGAGCAACCTGACTTTCAGCAGGGTCACAATGTTGTTGTGTAGCATGCACGGGGAATGTTGCGTTATGGGTCAATGTACCAGCAGACTCATCTATCACTGGCTGGGCAATGGGCACGATGAAGTGGAAACACAGATATAGGCCCAAAGAATAAAGTGGGCTAAATGCAGTTCAAATTTGGTAACACAGGAATAACCAGGGGGCATTGCAGTGGAGGACAACTGGAATGAGAGGCTGACACAGAGAGTAGGGCCAAATCAGTAAGTAGTCAAAATGCAGTTCAAAATTGGCAACCGTAGTAAACAGGCGGCACAGCTTTGTTCAGTGGAGGAGAACAGCAAGGAGTGGCAGACACCGATAGTAGGCCCCAACCCAACTAGTAGGCCAAATGCAGTCTAACATTAACAACTACTTAACGAGAGCCTGAAAATGGAATTTCAGGACAGGAAACCAGGAGAACAGCAAGGAGTGGCAGACACCGATAGTAGGCCCCAAACCAACTAGTACGCCAAATGCAGTTGTTCCATTTAACCACAATTTAATGAGAGCCTGAAGATAGAAGCTCAGGAAAGGCAACCTGGGGAACACCTTGGAGTGTAACACACCATCTCTCTCCACCCCATACCCATTTTGTAGGCCTAATGCAGTGTACTTTTCTACAACTACTAAACGAGAGTCGGAAGACCGAAGCAATGGCAAGGAAACCTGGGGAACACCTTGGAGTGTAACACACCATCTCTCTCCACCCCATACCCAATTTGTAGGCCTAATGCAGTGTAGTTTCCAAGAACTACTAAACGAGAGCCGGAAGATCGAAGCTCAGGAAAGGCAACCTGGGGAACACCTTGGAGTGGAACACCATCTCTCTACACCCCATACCCAATTTGAAGGCCTAATGCAGCGTAGTTTCCAACAACTACTAAACGAGAGCCGGAAGATCGAAGCTCAGGAAAGGCAACCTGGGGAACACCTTGGAGTGGAACACACCATCTCTCTACACCCCATACCCAATTTGTAGGCCTAATGCAGCGTAGTTTCCGACAACTACTAAACGAGAGCATGAAGATCGAAGCTCAGGAAAGGCAACCTGGGGAACACCTTGGAGTGTAACACACCCTCTCTCTACACCCCATACCCAATTTGAAGGCCTAATGCAGTGTAGTTTCCAAGAACTACTAAACGAGAGTCGGAAGATCGAAGCTCAGGAAAGACAACCTGGGGAACACCTTGAAGTGTAACACAACGTCTCTCTACACCACGGAAGGGCTGATTCTTAGGAAGGAAGGCTGTTGGAAATAAGCATTGCGCGTCCGAGGGTGATTATATTCTTATTAGGTATATACTCACCCTCGGACGCGCCCTGCTTCTTTATTTGGAATGAATGTTTATTTGCAATGTGGTGTTGACTTTCTCTATTATTTTGGTAATTAATGATTTTATTATTTTCATTGTTTTGCATCTTCTCGGCAATAATATAAAGAAGACGCGACAGGACAACACTCGGTGGATGCCATATCTGTGTTTTCAATTTTAAAAACCTTTCAGTTAACTACTTGCAGGAGAAAGTAATTGTAGCTGGCGGCCATTTTTAGTACTGTACCAGATTTTAGTTGTGTGTTTGTTTTTAATGTTAAAATGTCTGCATTTGATATCTCACCAGTATTTTCTTTTTTATAAGCAAAATACTTTTTTTTTTATTTTATGATGTTGGTTCAAGGGGTACACGGGCAGCAGTAGACAGGTCAGTGGAGGCCTAGTGGAAGGAGGGACCGCAGACAGGCTTCGAAGCCCTAACATAATAAATTGGGCTGCCTGTAGGCAATTTAAAATTGGTTCCAGGGGAACACGGGCAGCAGTAGACAGGTCAGTGGAGGCCTAGAGGAAGGAGGGACCGCAGATGCGCCAATGTTTCCCCCATACCAAATTTGTAGGCCTAATGCAGTGTAGTTTCCAACAACTACTAAACGAGAGCCGGAATATCGAAGCTCAGGAAAGGCAACCTGGGGAACACCTTGGAGTGTAACACACCCTCTCTCTACACCCCATACCCAATTTGAAGGCCTAATGCAGTGTAGTTTCCAAGAACTACTAAACGAGAGCCGGAAGATCGAAGCTCAGGAAAGGCAACCTGGGGAACACCTTGGAGTGGAACACAACGTTTCACTACACCACGAAAGGGCTGATTCTTAGGAAGGAAGGCTGTTGGAAATAAGCATTGCGCGTCCGAGGGTGATTATATTCTTATTAGGTATATACTCACCCTCGGACGCGCCCTGCTTCTTTATTTGTAATGAATGTTTATTTGCAATGTGGTTTTGACTTACTCTATTTTTTTGGTAAATAATGATTTTATTATTTTCATTGTTTTGCATCTTCTTGGCAATAATATAAAGAAGACGCGACAGGACAACACTCGGTGGATGCCATATCTGTGTTTAAAATTGAAAAAACCTTTCAGTTAACTACTTGCAGGAGAAAGTTATTGTAGCTGGTGGCCATTTTTAGTACTGTACCAGATTTTTGTTGTATGTGTTTGTTTTTAATGTTAAAATGTCTGCATTTGATATCTCTCCAGTATTTTCTTTTTTATAAGCAAAATACTTATTTTTATATTTTCTGATGTTGGTTCCAGGGGTACACGGGCAGCAGTGGTGTGGTCAGTGGAGGCCTAGTGGAAGGAGTGACCGCAGACAGGCATCGAAGGCCTAAAATAATAACACATGGCTGTAGGCAATTTTAAATTGGTTCCAGGGGTACACGGGCAGCAGTGGTGTGGTCAGTGGAGGCCTAGTGGAAGGAGTGACCGCAGACAGGCATCGAAGGCCTAAAATAATAACACATGGCTGTAGGCAATTTTAAATTGGTTCCAGGGGTACACGGGCAGCAGTGGTGTGGTCAGTGGAGGCCTAGTGGAAGGAGTGACCGCAGACAGGCATCGAAGGCCTAAAATAATAACACATGGCTGTAGG
Source organism: Ranitomeya imitator (assembly GCF_032444005.1). Lineage (NCBI taxonomy): Eukaryota > Metazoa > Chordata > Amphibia > Anura > Dendrobatidae > Ranitomeya > Ranitomeya imitator. The sequence continues at coordinate 666,639,335 of NC_091286.1, forward strand.
CAATTTTAAATTGGTTCCAGGGGTACACGGGCAGCATTGGTGTGGTCAGTGGAGGCCTAGTGGAAGGAGTGACCGCAGACAGGCATCTAAGGCCTAAAATAATAACACATGGCTGTAGGCAATTTTAAATTGGTTCCAGGGGTACACGGGCAGCAGTGCCCTGGTCAGTGTAGTAGTAGTTGAAAGAATGGACCGCAGACAGGCATCGAAGGCCTAAAATAAAAAAATTGGGCTTGCTGTAGGCAATTTTAAATTGGTTCCAGGGGTACACGGGCAGCAGTGGTGTGGTCAGTGGAGGCCTAGTGGAAGGAGTGACCGCAGACAGGCATCTAAGGCCTAAAATAATAACACATGGCTGTAGGCAATTTTAAATTGGTTCCAGGGGTACACGGGCAGCAGTGCCCTGGTCAGTGTAGTAGTAGTTGAAAGAATGGACCGCAGACAGGCATCGAAGGCCTAAAATAATAACACATGGCTGTAGGCAATTTTAAATTGGTTCCAGGGGTACACGGGCAGCAGTGGTGTGGTCAGTGGAGGCTTAGTGGAAGGAGTGACCGCAGACAGGCATCGAAGGCCTAACATAACAAAAATGTCAATACAATGGTATTGTCAGTGGCAGGCATTGAAGGATGTCAGCGCATAGACTAAACATTGGTGGAGCTGTGAGATAATTTTGCAAGTGGTAGAGCACTGTTTGAGCTGGGGTGGGGGGAAACTGTCTTGTGGCCGGCGGTACAGGCCCAGGGCCCCTCATATTACAACGGTGTGTCTGACGTTGGGTGCGCACCACCACCGCCAGAGACACTTTATTGTACTAGGAGGGACCCAGTGGCAGTGCCGTCGACCAAAAGCGGGCTCACCCACCTCTTCAGACAAACTGCACTCTCACGGGTGCTGTCGCCAAGTGTCGATACCACGGCCCCGTGTGGGGAGTTTGGCCATTTAGTGAGGTGTAAACATGTCGTATGCTGGACAATCAGGTGCAGAAAATTACGAGATTGGAAAAGGCATTCAGAATAGTCCACAGGCAAGACCTTTTCATAGGAAAGCTAGGTGTCAGCCGGGCAAGGTAGGGTAAAAGATTTCGAAATCCAGTTGTGGTTCATTTTAATGAAGGTTAGATCATCTACATTTTGGGTAGCCAGACGAGTCCTTTTTTCTGTTAGTATTGAACCTGCAGCACTGAATACTCTTTCTGATAGGACACTAGCTGCCGGGCAAGCAAGCTCCTGCAATGCATATTCTGCCAATTCTGGCCAGGTGTCTAATTTTGATGCCCAGTAATCAAATGGGAATGACGGTTGAGGGAGAACATCGATATGGGATGAAAAATAGTTTGTAACCATACTGGACAAATGTTGTCTCCTGTCACTTTGAATTGATGCTGCAGTACCTGTCCTGTCTGCGGTCATAGCAAAATCACTCCACAACCTGGTCAGAAAACCCCTCTGGCCAACGCCACTTCTGATTTCTGCCCCTCTAACTCCTCTGGTCTGCTGGCCCCTGCAGCTCGTGTGAGAACGATCACGGGCGCTGTGTGCAGGGAATGCCAGAAGCAAACGGTCAACAAGAGTTGATTGTTTGGTTGCTAATATTAGTTCCAAGTTCTCATGTGGCATTATATTTTGCAATTTGCCTTTATAGCGAGGATCAAGGAGGCAGGCCAACCAGTAATCGTCATCATTCATCATTTTAGTTATGCGTGTGTCCCTTTTGAGGATACGTAAGGCATAATCCGCCATGTGGGCCAAAGTTCCAGTTCTCAAATCTGCGGTTGTGCTTGGTTGAGGGGCAGTTTCAGGCAAATCAACGTCACTTGTGTCCCTCAAAAAACCAGAACCCGGCCTTGCCGCGCCACTAATTTCCAGTGGCCCCGGAAAAGCTTCCTCATTAAAAATATAATCATCCCCATCATCCTCCTCGTCCTCCTCCTCCTCTTCGCCCGCTACCTCGTCCTATACACTGCCCTGGCCAGACAATGGCTGACTGTCATCAAGGCTTTCCTCTTCCTCAGCTGCAGACGCCTGATCCTTTATGTGCGTCAAACTTTGCATCAGCAGACGCATTAGGGGGATGCTCATGCTTATTATGGCGTTGTCTGCACTAACCAGCCGTGTGCATTCCTCAAAACACTGAAGGACTTGACACATGTCTTGAATCTTCGACCACTGCACACCTGACAACTCCATGTCTGCCATCCTACTGCCTGCCCGTGCATGTCCTCCCACAAAAACATAACAGCCCGCCTCTGTTCACACAGTCTCTGAAGCATGTGCAGTGTTGAGTTCCACCTTGTTGCAACGTCTATGATTAGGCGATGCTGGGGAAGGTTCAAAGAACGCTGATAGGTCTGCATACGGCTGGAGTGTACGGGCGAACGGCGGATATGTGAGCAAAGTCCACGCACTTTGAGGAGCAGGTCGGATAACCCCGGATAACTTTTCAGGAAGCACTGCACCACCAGGTTTAAGGTGTGAGCCAGGCAAGGAATGTGTTTCAGTTGGGAAATGGAGATGGCAGCCATGAAATTCCTTCCGTTATCACTCACTACCTTGCCTGCCTCAAGATCTACAGTGCCCAGCCACGACTGCGTTTCTTTCTGCAAGAACTCGGACAGAACTTCCGCGGTGTGTCTGTTGTCGCCCAAACACTTCATAGCCAATACAGCCTGCTGACGTTTGCCAGTAGCTGCCCCATAATGGGAGACCTGGTGTGCAACAGTGGCAGCTGCGGATGGAGTGGTTGTGCGACTGCGGTCTGTGGACGAGCTCTCGCTTCTGAAGGAGGACGAAGAGGAGGAGGAGGGGGTGCGAACGGCTACAGCCAATTGTTTCCTAGACCGTGGGCTAGGCAGAACTGTCCCAAACTTGCTGTCCCCTGTGGACCCTGCATCCACCACATTTACCCAGTGTGCCGTGATGGACACGTAACGTCCCTGGCCATGCCTACTGGTCCATGCATCTGTTGTCAGGTGCACCTTTGTGCTCACAGATTGCCTGAGTGCATGGACGATGCACTCTTGAACATGCTGGTGGAGGGCTGGGATGGCTTTTCTGGAAAAAAAGTGTCGACTGGGTAGCTCGTAGCGTGGTACAGCGTAGTCCATCAGGGCTTTGAAAGCTTCGCTTTCAACTAACCGGTAGGGCATCATCTCTAACGAGATTAGTCTAGCTATGTGTGCGTTCAAACCCTGTGTACGCGGATGTGAGGCTAAGTACTTCCTTTTTCTAACCATAGTCTCATGTAGGGTGAGCTGGACTGGAGAGCTGGAGATCGTGGAACTAGCGGGGGTGCCGGTGGACATGGCAGACTGAGAGACGGTGGGAGATGGTATTGTTGCCACCGGTGCCCTAGATGCAGTGTTTCCTACTACGAAACTGGTGATTCCCTGACCCTGATGGCTTTGGCCTGGCAAAGAAACCTGCACAGATACTGCAGGTGGTGCGGAAAATGGTGGCCCTACACTGCCGGAAGGGATGTTGCGTTGCTGACTAGCTTCATTGGCCGAGGGTGCTACAACCTTAAGGGACGTTTGGTAGTTAGTCCAGGCTTGCAATGCATGGTGGTTAAATGTCTATGCATACAACTTGTATTGAGACTTTTCAGATTCTGTCCTCTGCTTAAGGTAGTTGAACATTTTTGACAGATGACTTTGCGCTGATCAATTGGATGTTGTTTAAAAAAATGCCAGACTGCACTCTTTCTAGCATCGGATACCTTTTCAGGCATTGCAGACTGAGCTTTAACCGGATGGCCACGCTGTCCTCCAACAGGTTTTAGCTTTGCCATGCGTTTTGGGCAAGATACGGGCCCGGCAGATGGAACCTGTTGCGATGTTGATGCCTGCTGCGGCCCCTCCTCCTCCGCTTCAGAACTGCTGCCGCCTGCACCCTGTTCCCCCAATGGCTGCCAATCGGGGTCAAGAACTGGGTCATCTATTACCTCTTCTTGTAGCTCGTGTGCAACTTCGTCTGTGTCACCGTGTCGGTTGGTGGTATAGCGTTCGTGATGGGGCAACATAGTCTCATCAGGGTCTGATTCTTGATCAGCACCCTGCGAGGGCAATGTTGTGGTCTGAGTCAAAGGACCAGCATAGTAGTCTGGCTGTGGCTGTGCATCAGTGCACTCCATGTCAGATTCAACTTGTAATGGGCATGGACTGTTAACTGCTTCACTTTCTAAGCCAGGGACGGTATGTGTAAAGAGCTCCATGGAGTAACCCGTTGTGTCGCCTGCTGCATTCTTCTCTGTTGTTGTTTTTGCTGAAGAGGACAAGGAAGCGACTTGTCCCTGACCGTGAACATCCACTAACGACGCGCTGCTTTGACATTTACCAGTTTCACGAGAGGAGGCAAAAGAGCTAGAGGCTGAGTCAGTAAGATAAGCCAAAACTTGCTCTTGCTGCTCCGGCTTTAAAAGCGGTTTTCCTACTCCCAGAAAAGGGAGCGTTCGAGGCCTTGTGTAGCCAGACGACGAACCTGGCTCCACAGCTCCAGACTTAGGTGCAATATTTTTTTTCCCACGACCAGCTGATGCTCCACCACTACCACTACCCTCATTACCAGCTGACAATGAACGCCCACGGCCACGACCTCTTCCACCAGACTTCCTCATTGTTTTAAAAACGTTACCAAACGAACGGTATTTGTTGCTGTCACACAACTTACACGGTGAGCTATAACTTCAGTATGATTTAGCTACCCCTTTACAGGTGGGTGAGACCACAACGAAAATCAGCCACAATGTTACACACTCTGTTGTTGTTGGCAACAAATGAGATGGCACACACGCAGGACTGTCACTGAAGCGCAAATGTAAATATTTATCTCCCACTGATTTGTGTTTGTTTTTTTTAAAAGGGAGACTTCAGAAAAAAAAAAATTAAAAAAAAATTATTTTTTACAGAAGAATTTATAAAACAAATAAAATGAAATGATTGTTTCAGGGAGAATTTAGGAAAAAAAAAAAAAAAAGGCTTTGTAGGGCCCACTGAGTGAGAGAGGACGCACACAGGAGTCAGGAGTGGCACACAAGCCCAGAGGCCAATATTAATCTCCCACTGATTGATTTAGTGATTTTTTTTGGTAGATTTTGGAACCCAAATCAAGCAAAAAAATTAATAGGCTTTCTATGGCCCACTGAGTGAGAGATGGCACACACAGGAGTAAGGAGTGGCACACAAGCCCTGAGGCCAATATTTTTCTCCCACTGATTGATTGATTGATTTTTTCAGGTAGAATTATGAACCCAAATCAACCAAAAAAATAAATAGGCTTTCTATGGCCCACTATTTGTGAGAGAGATGGCACGCTCAGGACTGGCACACAAGCCCAGAGGCCAATATTAATCTCCCACTTTTTTTTTTTTTCCAGGGAAAATTTATAAACCCAATAAAATAATAAAAAAATAGGCTTTCTATGGCCCACTATCTGAGAGAGAGAGAGATGGCACGCTTAGGACTGGCACACAAGCCCAAAGGCCAATATTAATCTCCCACTGATTGATTTATTGATTTTTTCAGGTAGAATTTAGAACCCAAATCAAGCAAAAAAATTAATAGGCTTTCTATGGCCCACTGAGTGAGAGATGGCACACACAGGAGTAAGGAGTGGCACACAAGCCCTGAGGCCAATATTTTTCTCCCACTGATTGATGTTGTGATTTTTTCTGGTAGATTTTGGAACCCAAATCAAGCAAAAAAATAAATAGGCTTTCTATGGCCCACTGAGTGAGAGATGACACAGACAGAGATGGCACTCTAGCAGAAATGTCAATCTTAATCTCCCACAAAAAAAAAAAAAAAAACAGGGAGTGTCCTTCAATTACTATCTCCCTGCAGTAATCTCAGCCAGGTATGGCAGGCAGTAATAAGGAGTGGACTGATGCACAAATTAAATAAAAAGTGTGTACAAACAAAAAAGATAGCTGTGCAGAAAGGAAGGAACAAGAGGATTTGTGCTTTGAAAAAAGCAGTTGGTTTGCACAGCGGCGTACACACAGCAATGCAGCTATCAGGGAGCCTTCTAGGGCAGCCCAATGAGCTACAGCGCTGAGGAAAAAAAAAAAAAAAGGAGCTTCCACTGTCCCTGCACACCGAAGGTGGTGTTGGGCAGTGGAAATCGCTACAGCACAAGCGGTTTTGTGGTTAATGGACCCTGCCTAACGCTATCCCTGCTTCTGACGAAGCGGCAGCAACCTCTCCCTAAGCTCAGATCAGCAGCAGTAACATGGCGGTCGGCGGGAACTCCCCTTTATAGCCCCTGTGACGCCGCAGACAGCAAGCCAATCACTGCAATGCCCTTCTCTAAGATGGTGGGGACCAGGACCTATGTCATCACGCTGCCCACACTCTGCGTTTACCTTCATTGGCTGAGAAATGGCGCTTTTCGCGTCATTGAAATGCGACTTTGGCGCGAAAGTCGCGTACCGCATGGCCGACCACGCACAGGGGTCGGATCGGGTTTCATGAAACTCGACTTCGCCAAAAGTCGGCGACTTTTGAAAATGTTCGACCCGTTTCGCTCAACCCTATAACACAGGATCCACCATTCACAATTAGTGTTGAGCATTCCGATACTGCAAATATCGGGTATCGGCCGATATTCGTTGTATTGGATTTCCGATACTGAGTTCTGATGCTTTTAAGATATCGGATACCGGAATCGGAAGTTCCTATAGTGCAATGATGCACTATAATGGCATGTGAGCAGTGCAAAGGCGGGGACTGCATGTCTGTGTGTGAGGGTGGGGTCTGTGTGTGACTGTGGAAGTGTGCGCTGGCCTGCTGGGGGTCTGTATGGGCCTGCCGGGGGTCTGTGCGGCCTGCCTGGGGTCTGTACGGGCCTCTCAGGGGTCTGTGCGGCCTGCCGGGGGTCTGTATGGGCCTCTCGGGGGTCTGTGCGGCCTGCCGGGGGTCTTTGTTTGTGTGCAGGCATCGGCCGATGGGACTACAAGTCCCATCGAGCTTTGCCTGCTAAAATGGCAGTGATTGACACATTAGCCAAAGATTGGACAGTAGTAGTCCCATCATTCGGCTAATGTGTTGAATGGAAAACAATAACAACTACAAACTACATACATACAACATACATACATACTACACACATACTACATACATACTACATACAACATACATACTACATACATACTACATACATACAACATACATACAACATACAACAACATATATACTACATACATGCTACATTCATAAATACATACATACTACATACATACAACATGCTACATACATACAACATACTACATACATACTACATACATACATACATACTACATACAACACACTAAATACATACTACATACATACTGCATACATACTGTATACATACTACATACATACATGCATACATAAATACTACATACATACTACATACATACATACTACAAACATACTACATACATACTACATGCTACATACATGCTACATATATGCTACATACATACTACATACATACATACTACAAACAGCACATACTACATACTACATACAAGCTACATACATACTACATACACAATACATGCATACTACATGCGTACATACTACTTACATACAACATACATACTACATGCATACTACATACTGCATAAATTCTACATACAAACAACATACATGCTACATACATACTACATACAGACTACATGCATACTGCATACAAACAACATACATACTACATACATACTACATACATACTACATGCATACTACATACATACATATATACTACATACATACAACATGCATACTACATACATACTACATACATACAACATACTACATACATACTACATATATACTACATGCAATACATTCATACAATACATGCAATACATACATATAGACATACAGTACATATAACATAGGGTACATACTCACCATTACTTGTCATTTTGATCCCCAAAGCCAGTGTCATCTGTAAAAAAGTTTAAAATAACAAACAACCAATATACTCCTTGATCCGCAGAAATACACAATTGTCCCACAACGATCTTCCGTGGAGAACGGCAGCATCAGCTGATGCGACCACTCTCTAGGGGCTCCAGGACTACAATGACGGGAGGAAGGTATCCTTCCGCACTGTATTCTTCCGCCACTGTAAAAAAATAGTCACTGGTCTCCCTTTTGGCATTGCTGTGTGAGAAATTTTCCCACGCAGCAATTGCCATAAAGTGAGACTTTGAACTCTATTAACCTCTCAGTGACGCACTGCAGGAGCCATTGTCTCCTGTCAGTGTGTCACTGAAGGTCCTATAGAGCAGTGACATCACTCGATGTCACTGTTCTATAGGGGGAGAACATCGTGGGACACTCGTTATTAATTTTGGGATGTGCGGTTCATGCTCTGTTCTAGTCTTCTTCTTGGACCAACACTCCTCCCATTTGGCACAGGTGTTTTTAATTAGCAGGAGACTGCAAAGTAAGGGGTCTAGCCCATTTTGGCTCTCACTAAAGAGCTGGAGGAAGGGAAGTTTCAGTGCTCCTTTCATTTTGGTGTTGGTGCTGTGTGGCGGCCATTGTTGCTGTGGCTTTGTGCGGGTGGAACGGTGCGGTCTGGAGTCATGGGGACTCAGTCTTGCAGCATGGGTGCTGTGGGGCAACAGGCCCTCTGCCCTGCTGGTGCATTGCCGCTGTGGCGGTGGGCGCCGCACGGCTCCGTTCCGTTAGGGCATGCTCTTTTTTTTTTCTTTTTTGCCAAGCATAAATAAAAGAGCCACCTTTTCCTTGTGCAGCAGTAGTGCTGCACAAGGTGGCTCTTTTTAGTCACAAACGCCTGCGGGGAACAGGTTCCCTTTAATTTCTGTAGTAGTTTGAGAGTGGAGGGAGCAGGAGAAATTGCCGGATACACAGCAGGGGATCAGTTGACATTACTGAACTCCAATAACATGGCAGCAAGTGTTGACTGTGCAGATGACATTTCTGAGTGGCAACTGGCGGTGTTGGAGCCCAGGGAGCCCAGGTTCAATCAAGGTGTAGGCTGAGGCCTAATTGGAACAAGTTTAATATCTGTTGTAGTGTGAGTGTGTATGGAGCAGCAGAAATTGCCGGATGCACAGCAGGGGTGCAGCTGACGTTACTGAACCCCAATAGCATGGCAGGAAGTGTTGACTGTGCAGACAGCACTTCCGAGCAGCAACTGGTGGTATTGGATCCCAGGGTCAATCAGGGTGTAGGCCGAGGCCTAATTGGAGCAAGTTTAATGTCTGATGTAATGTGAATGTGGAGGGAGCAGGAGACATTGCCGGACACACAGCAAGGGAGCAGCTGACATTGATGAACCCCACTAACACAGGAGCTAGTGTTCTTCTCTGTGCAGACAGCACGTCCAAGCAGCAATTGGCAGTGTTGGAGCCCAGGGAATCCAGAAGAAGCAAAGTGTAGGCTGAGGCCTAATTGGAGCAAGTTTAATATCTGTTGAAGTGTGAGTGTGGATGGAGCAGGAGAAATTGCCGGATACACAGCTGGGGATCAGCTGACGTTACTGAAACCCAATAACACTGGGTCATGTGTTGACTGTGCAGACGGCACTTCTGAGCAGCAACTGGCGGTGTTGGAGCCCAGGGATTACAGTTCAGGTGGTAGAACCATGAACACAACAGGAGACCTGGATGCTGTTGCCAACCAATTATTTAATCTGGAAGAGGAGTGGCAAATTCAAGCGAGATACAGGCCTTGTTCATTTTCAGAAAAGTAAGCCGGTCAACATTATCGGAGGATAGTGGCATGTGACGGTCTGTTAGTACACCACCTGCAGCACTAAAGACGCGTTCCGATAATACACTAGCAGCAGGGCAAGCCAGCACCTCCAATGCATACTGGCTAAGCTCTGGCCATGTATCCAGCTTAGAGACCCAAAATTTGAAGGGGGAAGAGCCGTGTGGTAGTACACTGAGAGGGCAGGACATGTAGTCTGTCACCATCTGACGGAAACATTGCCTCCTGCTGACTGGAGCTGTCTGTGATGGTGTAGACATTTGTGGCGGGCACACAAAAGTCTGCCACATTTGAGTCATACTTATCTTGCCTTGTGCTGAAGCACTGCTTCTGCTCCCTCTTTGTGCAGAGCTTCCTCCACTGCCTCGACGCACTGAGCTGCTTTGTAAAGCATTAGCAGCACTGCTCTCGGTTGGACAGGAGGAGAAGATGATGGAATGCACCGGTGTGTCTTGGTACTCCGCATTTTACGCTTCTGATTCAACGGTGTTATGAGGCTTTGTAAGTTGTCCCGGTAGTGAGGATCTAGGAGGGTGTACACCCAATAATTAGCCATGTTGAGAATGTGGGCGATGCGACGGTCATTTCTCAGGCACTGCAGCATGAAATCAACCATGTGCTTCCGACTGCCAACTGGCCAAGAAATGCTGTCCCCTGCTAGAGGGGTGATCTCTGCCTGCTCTGCATCACCCCACCCTCGCTCTACATACTGACTACTAGAGCATTGTGTATCTCCCTCCTCTGGACAGATGTCTTCCTCCTCCATTGACTGCTCCTCATCCTCCTCACAAAGTGTCCCCTGCCTAGGCCTTTTTGAGGAACCACGCTGCGCAGACTGTCCAGAAGCAGATGGCATTTGTGACTCCTCATCCTCCACCTCTTCCACAACCTCATCCCTTAGAGCTTGCAGTGTTTTTGCAAGCAGGCAGATAAGGGGGACAGACATGCTGACTAGTGCATCATCTGCACTCGCCATCCGCGTGGAATCATCGAAGGCATGCAAAACCTGGCAGATGTCCTTCATAGTGGCCCACTCAGTGGTTGTGAAGTCTGAACGGCGCGCAGTGCGCCTTTTTTGCACCTGATGCAGCTGGTACTCCATTACTGCTGGCTGCTGCTCACTTAACCGCTCCAACATATGTAACGCTGAATTCCACCTGGTGGGTAGGTCACATATAATGCGATGTTCTGGAAGGCGGAATCGGCACTGCAGAGCTGCAATGTTGGAATGCCTCAAGTGAGCACACTCTAGGCGGACCTTGTGCAGCAGTGCATCAAGATCCAGATATTCACTCAAAAAACTCTGAACGACCAAGTTGAGCACATGTGCCAGACATGGGATGTGAGTGAGTTTGCCTAGTCCCAGAGCTGCCACCAGATTTCGACCATTGTTACACACTACCATGCCTGGCTGGAGATTCGCTGGCACAAGCCACACGTCTCTCTCCTGCTTGATGGCATTCCAGAGCTCCTGTGCTGTGTGGCTTCGATTCCCCAAAGAAATTAATTTCAGTACGGCCTGATGACGTTTGGCCACAGCTGTGCTCAGATCGGTCATAACAGGTAAGCGTACACGGGTCCATGTGGAGGTGGACTGTGTTGGCTCCTGCAGCGCTGATTCAGAGGAACTGAAGTATGAGGAGGAGGCAATGTGTACAGACTGGATTCCTGCAATCCTTGGAGTTGGCAGAACACGTACAGTGCCCCTCTCAAAATCTGTACCCGGATCCACAACATTTACCCAATGGGCAGACATGGAAAGGTATTGTCCCTGTCCGTGTAGACTGGTTCACGCATCGGTGGTGAGGTGGACCTTGCTAATGATGGCGTTTTGTAGCGCATGTTTAATGTTTCCCTCCACATGCTTTTGCAGGGCAGGGACGGCTTGCTTGCTGAAATAAAAGCATCTGGGCACATTGTATTGTGGGACTGCCAATGCCATCAAAATACGGAAGGTGTCAGTCTCCCTGAAGGACAGCATTTCAAGGGACAGTAGTTTTGCAATGCCAGCATTCAGAGCCTGTGCTTGTGGGTGGTTTGCCGAGAATGGCCGCCTTTTCTCCCATGCCTGTGCTACCGATGGCTGTAGACTGGGCTGGGAGTGTGAGGATGACAGGGAACGTGGTGCTGTGGGTGGAATTACACTAGGTCTCTGTACAACAGTGCCAGAAGTTCTTCCATGGCGATCCTGGGAGGAAGCAGAACCAGCTGTGTGTGAGCTGGAGGAAGAGGCTAAAACATGAGCTGAAGAGGTGGTAGGTGCCACTGTAGGTTGGCCTAGGTTTTCAGTGCGTTTTTGTAACTCCACCACGTGCTTGGTCCGCACATGTTTCCACATATTTGTGGTATTAAGGTTGTTAACACTTTTCTCTCTTTTGACTTTCTTCTGAATACACAGATTGCATTTGACAAAGCAAATGTCATCGGCAACTGTGTCAAAAAAGGACCAGGCACTGCAAGTCTTTGAGCGCCCGTTTTGGAGTCTACAGGAAATGCAGTCTTCCCCCTCCCTCTCCCTCTTTGGGCTGTTCGGGGAATCTCTTCCTCAGAGCTGCTCCCATCACCTGAAGCAGAAATATCTACAGGTAACTTTGACATAGTGGGAATAACCGAGACATGGTTAGATGAAAGCTATGACTGGGCAGTTTACTTACAGGGTTACAGTCTGTTTAGAAAGGATCGTAAAAATCGGAGAGGAGGAAGGGTTTGTCTCTATGTAAAGTCTTGTCTAAAGTCCACTTTAAGGGAGGATATTAGCGAAGGGAATGAGGATGTCGAGTCCATATGGGTTGAAATTCATGGAGGGAAAAATGGTAACAAAATTCTCATTGGGGTCTGTTACAAACCCCCAAATATAACAGAAAGCATGGAAAGTCTACTTCTAAAGCAGATAGATGAAGCTGCAACCCATAATGAGGTCCTGGTTATGGGGGACTTTAACTACCCGGATATTAACTGGGAAACAGAAACCTGTGAAACCCATAAAGGCAACAGGTTTCTGCTAATAACCAAGAAAAATTATCTTTCACAATTGGTGCAGAATCCAACCAGAGGAGCAGCACTTTTAGACCTAATACTATCTAATAGACCTGACAGAACAACAAATCTGCAGGTGGTTGGGCATTTAGGAAATAGCGACCACAATATTATGCAGTTTCACCTGTCTTTCACTAGGGGGACTTGTCAGGGAGTCACAAAAACATTGAACTTTAGGAAGGCAAAGTTTGAACAGCTTAGAGATGCCCTTAATCTGGTAGACTGGGACAATATCCTCAGAAATGAGAATACAGATAATAAATGGGAAATGTTTAAGAACATCCTAAATAGGCAGTGTAAGCGGTTTATACCTTGTGGGAATAAAAGGACTAGAAATAGGAAAAACCCAATGTGGCTAAACAAAGAAGTAAGACAGGCAATTAACAGTAAAAAGAAAGCATTTGCACTACTAAAGCAGGATGGCACCATTGAAGCTCTAAAAAACTATAGGGAGAAAAATACTTTATCTAAAAAACTAATTAAAGCTGCCAAAAAGGAAACAGAGAAGCACATTGCTAAGGAGAGTAAAACTAATCCCAAACTGTTCTTCAACTATATCAATAGTAAAAGAATAAAAACTGAAAATGTAGGCCCCTTAAAAAATAGTGAGGAAAGAATGGTTGTAGATGACGAGGAAAAAGCTAACATATTAAACACCTTCTTCTCCACGGTATTCACGGTGGAAAATGAAATGCTAGGTGAAATCCCAAGAAACAATGAAAACCCTATATTAAGGGTCACCAATCTAACCCAAGAAGAGGTGCGAAACCGGCTAAATAAGATTAAAATAGATAAATCTCCGGGTCCGGATGGCATACACCCACGAGTACTAAGAGAACTAAGTAATGTAATAGATAAACCATTATTTCTTATTTTTAGTGACTCTATAGCGACAGGGTCTGTTCCGCAGGACTGGCGCATAGCAAATGTGGTGCCAATATTCAAAAAGGGCTCTAAAAGTGAACCTGGAAATTATAGGCCAGTAAGTCTAACCTCTATTGTTGGTAAAATATTTGAAGGGTTTCTGAGGGATGTTATTCTGGATTATCTCAACGAGAATAACTGTTTAACTCCATATCAGCATGGGTTTATGAGAAATCGCTCCTGTCAAACCAATCTAATCAGTTTTTATGAAGAGGTAAGCTATAGACTGGACCACGGTGAGTCATTGGACGTGGTATATCTCGATTTTTCCAAAGCGTTTGATACCGTGCCGCACAAGAGGTTGGTACACAAAATGAGATTGCTTGGTCTGGGGGAAAATGTGTGTAAATGGGTTAGTAACTGGCTTAGTGATAGAAAGCAGAGGGTGGTTATAAATGGTATAGTCTCTAACTGGGTCGCTGTGACCAGTGGGGTACCGCAGGGGTCAGTATTGGGACCTGTTCTCTTCAACATATTCATTAATGATCTGGTAGAAGGTTTACACATTAAAATATCGATATTTGCAGATGATACAAAACTATGTAAAGCAGTTAATACAAGAGAAGATAGTATTCTGCTACAGATGGATCTGGATAAGTTGGAAACTTGGGCTGAAAGGTGGCAGATGAGGTTTAACAATGATAAATGTAAGGTTATACACATGGGAAGAGGGAATCAATATCACCATTACACACTGAACGGGAAACCACTGGGTAAATCTGACAGGGAGAAGGACTTGGGGATCCTAGTTAATGATAAACTTACCTGGAGCAGCCAGTGCCAGGCAGCAGCTGCCAAGGCAAACAGGATCATGGGGTGCATTAAAAGAGGTCTGGATACACATGATGAGAGCATTATACTGCCTCTGTACAAATCCCTAGTTAGACCGCACATGGAGTACTGTGTCCAGTTTTGGGCACCGGTGCTCAGGAAGGATATAATGGAACTAGAGAGAGTACAAAGGAGGGCAACAAAATTAATAAAGGGGATGGGAGAACTACAATACCCAGATAGATTAGCGAAATTAGGATTATTTAGTCTACAAAAAAGACGACTGAGGGGCGATCTAATAACCATGTATAAGTATATAAGGGGACAATACAAATATCTCGCTGAGGATCTGTTTATACCAAGGAAGGTGACGGGCACAAGGGGGCATTCTTTGCGTCTGGAGGAGAGAAGGTTTTTCCACCAACATAGAAGAGGATTCTTTACTGTTAGGGCAGTGAGAATCTGGAATTGCTTGCCTGAGGAGGTGGTGATGGCGAACTCAGTCGAGGGGTTCAAGAGAGGCCTGGATGTCTTCCTGGAGCAGAACAATATTGTATCATACAATTATTAGGTTCTGTAGAAGGACGTAGATCTGGGGATTTATTATGATGGAATATAGGCTGAACTGGATGGACAAATGTCTTTTTTCGGCCTTACTAACTATGTTACTATGTTACTATGTTACCTTCCTGTACCTTACGCCATGATGGGTCAAGGACCTCATCATCTACACTACCCTCTTCCAACAACTGCTTCTCCTGAGTAGTCTCGGCAGCACAGTACGCACCAGAAAGTGGCACCTGAGTCTCATGATCAGATGCGTACTGAGGTGCGGTGACCGTAGGCACTGGCCCACCCGCCTCTTCAGATTCAGAGACAAACCTATTGCGCATCACTGCATACTACCTCTTCAGATTCTAGAATGCTGCTTGGCTGCCCCCTCTTTCCAAGCTAAGAGTTTCAGAGAACAGAAGTAGAGATGCCTCATGGCCTGGGCTCTCTGACTGCCTGGGCAATTTGGCAGGTGGTGAAGATAGAGATGGGTGCTCTTCAGTGCTCTGTGCCTGAGAGGATGTGGCACTAATTGAAGTCGATGCATTAGCTGCCATCCATCCGACAACGGCTTCAATTTGTTCATCCCGCAGAAGTGGGGTACGGCAAGCTCTGTTATGTCTGCTAATGAAAGGTGTAATGAAGACAATCCAGAGACACAGTGTGCCTAGCGATCCGAGCGCACACAGTGATCTGACAAATACCAAAAAACAAAAGAACGAGCTCTGAGACGTGGAAACTCTGTAGACTGCACACCTGATCCTATCCTAAACACAACTAATAGCGGCTGTGGATTGCGCCTAGCAACTACCTATGCAACTCGGCACAGCATAAGAAACTAGCTAGCCTGAAGATAGAAAAATAGGCCTGACTTGCCCCCAGAGAAATACCCCAAAGGAAAAGGCAGCCCCCCACATATAATGACTGTGAGTAAGATGAAAAGACAAAACGTAGGGATGAAATAGATTCAGCAAAGTGGGGCCCGATAATCTTAGACAGAGCGAGGATAGTAAAGCGAACTTTGCAGTCTACAAAAAACCCTAAAGCAAAAACCACGCAAAGGGGGCAAAAAAGACCCACCGTGCCGAACTAACGGCACGGCGGTACACCCTTTGCTTCTCAGAGCTACCAGCAAAACAAAAGACAAGCTGGACAGAAAAAAAGCAACAAAATAGCAAAAAAGCACTATACAGAGCAGCAGGTCACAGGAACAATCAGGAGAAGCTCAGATCCAACACTGGAACATTGACAAGGAGCAGGGATAGCAGCATCAGGCGGAGTTAAGTAACGAAGCAGTTAACGAGCTCACCAGAACACCTGAGGAAGGAAGCTCAGAAGCTGCAGTAACACTTGTGACCACAGGAGTGAATTCAGCCACAGAATTCACAACAGTACCCCCCCCTTGAGGAGGGGTCACCGAACCCTCACCAGAGCCCCCAGGCCGACCAGGATGAGCTGCATGAAAGGCACGAACAAGATCGGGAGCATGAACATCAGAGGCAAAAACCCAGGAATTATCTTCCTGAGCATAACCCTTCCATTTAACCAGATACTGGAGTTTCCGTCTAGAAACACGAGAATCCAAAATCTTCTCCACAATATACTCCAATTCCCCCTCCACCAAAACCGGGGGCAGGAGGCTCAACAGATGGAACCATAGGTGCCACGTATCTCTGCAACAACGACCTATGGAATACATTATGTATGGAAAAGGAGTCTGGGAGGGTCAAACGAAAAGACACAGGATTGAGAACCTCAGAAATCCTATACGGACCAATAAAACGAGGTTTAAATTTAGGAGAGGAAACCTTCATAGGAATATGACGAGAAGATAACCAAACCAGATCCCCAACACGAAGTCGGGGACCCACACGGCGTCTGCGATTAGCGAAAAGTTGAGCCTTTTCCTGGGACAAGGTCAAATTGTCCACTACCTGAGTCCAGATCTGCTGCAACCTGTCCACCACAGAATCCACACCAGGACAGTCCGAAGACTCAACCTGTCCTGAAGAGAAACGAGGATGGAACCCAGAATTGCAAAAAAATGGAGAAACCAAGGTAGCCGAGCTGGCCCGATTATTAAGGGCGAACTCAGCCAACGGCAAAAAGGACACCCAATCATCCTGGTCAGCAGAAACAAAACATCTCAGATATGTTTCCAAGGTCTGATTGGTTTGTTCGGTCTGGCCATTAGTCTGAGGATGGAAAGCCGAGGAAAAGGATAGGTCAATGCCCATCCTACCACAAAAGGCTCGCCAAAACCTTGAAACAAACTGGGAACCTCTGTCAGAAACAATATTCTCAGGAATGCCATGCAACCGAACCACATGCTGAAAGAACAAAGGCACCAAATCAGAGGAGGAAGGCAATTTAGCCAAGGGCACCAGATGGACCATTTTAGAAAAGCTATCACAGACCACCCAAATGACTGACATCTTTTGAGAAACGGGAAGGTCAGAAATGAAATCCATCGAAATATGTGTCCAAGGCCTCTTTGGGACCGGCAAGGGCAAAAGCAACCCACTGGCACGAGAACAGCAGGGCTTAGCCCTAGCACAAATCCCACAGGACTGCACAAAAGTACGTACATCCCGTGACAGAGATGGCCACCAGAAGGATCTAGCCACTAACTCTCTGGTACCAAAGATTCCAGGATGACCAGCCAACACCGAACAATGAAGTTCAGAGATAAGTTTATTAGTCCACCTATCAGGGACGAACAGTTTCTCCGCTGGACAACGATCAGGTTTATTCGCCTGAAATTTTTGCAGCACTCGCCGCAAATCAGGGGAGATGGCAGACACAATGACTCCTTCCTTGAGGATACCCGCTGGCTCAGATAAACCCAGAGAGTCGGGCACAAAACTCCTAGACAGAGCATCCGCCTTCACATTTTTAGAGCCCGGAAGGTACGAAATCACAAAGTCGAAGCGGGCAAAAAATAACGACCAACGGGCCTGTCTAGGATTCAAGCGCTTGGCAGACTCGAGATAAGTCAAGTTCTTATGATCAGTCAATACCACCACGCGATGCTTGGCTCCTTCAAGCCAATGGCGCCATTCCTCGAATGCCCACTTCATGGCCAGCAACTCTCGGTTGCCCACATCATAATTACGCTCAGCGGGCGAAAACTTCCTGGAAAAGAAAGCACATGGTTTCATCACTGAGCAATCAGAACCTCTCTGTGACAAAACCGCCCCTGCTCCAATCTCAGAAGCATCAACCTCGACCTGGAACGGAAGAGAAACATCTGGCTGACACAACACAGGGGCAGAACAAAAACGACGCTTCAACTCCTGAAAAGCTTCCACAGCAGCAGAAGACCAATTAACCAAATCAGCACCCTTCTTGGTCAAATCGGTCAATGGTTTGGCAATGCTAGAAAAATTACAGATGAAGCGACGATAAAAATTAGCAAAGCCCAGGAACTTTTGCAGACTTTTCAGAGATGTTGGCTGAATCCAATCCTGGATGGCTTGGACCTTAACTGGATCCATCTCGATAGTAGAAGGGGTAAAGATGAACCCCAAAAATGAAACTTTCTGCACACCGAAGAGACACTTTGATCCCTTCACAAACAAAGAATTAGCACGCAGGACCTGAAAAACCATTCTGACCTGCTTCACATGAGACTCCCAATCATCTGAGAAGATCAAAATGTCATCCAAGTAAACAATCAGGAATTTATCCAGATACTCACGAAAGATGTCATGCATAAAAGACTGAAACACAGATGGAGCATTGGCAAGTCCGAACGGCATCACTAGATACTCAAAATGACCCTCGGGCGTATTGAATGCAGTTTTCCATTCATCTCCTTGCCTGATTCTCACCAGATTATACGCACCACGAAGATCTATCTTAGTGAACCAACTAGCCCCCTTAATCCGAGCAAACAAGTCAGATAACAATGGCAAGGGATACTGAAATTTAACAGTGATCTTATTAAGAAGGCGGTAATCAATACACGGTCTCAGCGAACCATCCTTCTTGGCTACAAAGAAGAACCCTGCTCCCAGTGGTGATGATGATGGGCGAATATGTCCCTTCTCCAGGGATTCCTTCACATAACTGCGCATAGCGGCGTGTTCGGGCACGGATAAATTAAATAATCGACCTTTAGGGAATTTACTACCAGGAATCAAATTGATAGCACAATCACAATCCCTATGCGGAGGTAGGGCATCGGACTTGGGCTCTTCAAATACATCCTGATAATCAGACAAGAACTCTGGGACCTCAGAAGGGGTGGATGACGAAATCGACAAAAATGGAACATCACCATGTACCCCCTGACAACCCCAGCTGGACACCGACATGGAATTCGAATCCAATACTGGATTATGGGTTTGTAGCCATGGCAACCCCAAAACGACCACATCATGCAGATTATGCAACACCAGAAAGCGAATAACTTCCTGATGTGCAGGAGCCATGCACATGGTCAGCTGGGCCCAGTACTGAGGTTTATTCTTGGCCAAAGGTGTAGCATCAATTCCTCACAATGGAATAGGACACCGCAAAGGCTCCAAGAAAAACCCACAACGTTTAGCATAATCCAAATCCATCAGATTCAGGGCAGCGCCTGAATCCACAAACGCCATGACAGAAAACGACGACAAAGAGCATATCAGGGTAATGGACAGAAGGAATTTGGACTGTACAGTACCAACGACGGCAGACCTAGCGGACCGCTTAGTGCGCTTAGGACAATCAGAAATAGCATGAGTGGAATCACCACAGTAGAAACACAGCCCATTCAGACGTCTGTATTCTTGCCGTTCAACTCTGGTCATAGTCCTATTGCACTGCATAGGCTCAGGTTTAACCTCAGGCAATACCGCCAAATGGTGCACAGATTTACGCTCGCGCAAGCGTCGACCGATCTGAATGGCCAAAGACAAAGACTCATTCAAACCAGCAGTCATAGGAAATCCCACCATGACATCCTTAAGAGCCTCAGAGAGACCCTTTCTGAACAAAGCTGCCAGCGCAGATTCATTCCACTGAGTGAGTACTGACCATTTCCTAAATTTCTGACAATATACTTCTATATCATCCTGACCCTGGCACAAAGCCAGCAAATTTTTCTCAGCCTGATCCACTGAATTAGGCTCATCGTACAGTAATTCGAGCGCCAGGAAAAATGCATCGACACTACTCAATGCAGGGTCTCCTGGCGCAAGAGAAAACGCCCAGTCTTGAGGGTCGCCGCGCAAAAAAGAAATAATAATCAAAACCTGTTGAATAGGATTACCAGAAGAATGAGGTTTCAAGGCCAGAAATAGCTTACAATTATTTTTGAAACTTAGAAACTTAGTTCTATCTCCAAAAAACAAATCAGGAATAGGAATTCTTGGTTCTAACATAGATTTCTGATCAATAGTATCTTGAATCTTTTGTACATTTATAACGAGATTATCCATTGAAGAGCACAGACTCTGAATATCCATGTCCACACCTGTGTCCAGAATCACCCAAATGTCTAGGGGAAAAAAAAAAAAGTGAACACAGAGCAGAGAAAAAAAAAATGGTGTCAGAACCTTTTCTTTCCCTCTATTGAGAATCATTAGTTTGGCTCCTTGTACTGTTATGTCTGCTAATGAAAGGTGTAATGAAGGCAATCCAGAGACACAGTGTGCCTAGCGATCCGAGCGCACACAGTGATCTGACAAATACCAAAAAACAAAAGAACGAGCTCTGAGACGTGGAAACTCTGTAGACTGCACACCTGATCCTATCCTAAACACAACTAATAGCGGCTGTGGATTGCGCCTAGCAACTACCTATGCAACTCGGCACAGCCTAAGAAACTAGCTAGCCTGAAGATAGAAAAATAGGCCTGACTTGCCCCCAGAGAAATACCCCAAAGGAAAAGGCAGCCCCCCACATATAATGACTGTGAGTAAGATGAAAAGACAAAACGTAGGGATGAAATAGATTCAGCAAAGTGGGGCCCGATAATCTTAGACAGAGCGAGGATAGTAAAGCGAACTTTGCAGTCTACAATAAACCCTAAAGCAAAAACCATGCAAAGGGGGCAAAAAAGACCCACCGTGCCGAACTAACGGCACGGCGGTACACCCTTTGCTTCTCAGAGCTACCAGCAAAACAAAAGACAAGCTGGACAGAAAAAAAGCAACAAAATAGCAAAAAAGCACTTAGCTATACAGAGCAGCAGGTCACAGGAACAATCAGGAGAAGCTCAGATCCAACACTGGAACATTGACAAGGAGCAGGGATAGCAGCATCAGGCGGAGTTAAGTAACGAAGCAGTTAACGAGCTCACCAGAACACCTGAGGAAGGAAGCTCAGAAGCTGCAGTAACACTTGTGACCACAGGAGTGAATTCAGCCACAGAATTCACAACAAAGCTCCTACAAAGCTGTAGGACTGTTTCCTGCTAAAACTGGGGGATGATGATGAGTCACTGGTGCCCGCAGCAGGCACAGAATCCCCACGTCCTCTCCCTGCTCCACCTCCACGCCCACGACCACGTGCCTTACTCCCTGCCTTCTTCATCTTGGTAGACTGATAAAGATAGGCAGAAAAGTACTAAGGGCTTATTGTGCTTATTCTTGAACAGCTGCTAACAGGTATAAGAAACACAAATTTTATAAAGTGTGGACTAGACTTTAATATGAGCTAATGTGGCCTAAACAACTGTAAAGTGTAGTGTTTGGTGAACTTTATTAACTTTTTGTTTTTTGCACAGAACAGACTACAGCGTGAGCTGAACTCACACAGAGAACTTACAGACAGCCGTGAACGGCGCTGTAAGGCCAAAAAAAGCACCTCTATGTACTCATATAAAGTGTTTTTCCACAATCTAGCACGATACGGATGGAAACCCACTAATAGGATAAATCAGGACAAAATGTGGAGCAGGCAGCACTAATTGAAAAAAGGACAATGGAACAATACGAGGCAGTGACGCACGCTGAGCTGACTACAACCTTCTGTGGCTGCAGAACAGACTACAGAGTGAGCTGCACTCACACAGAGACCTTGCAGACAGCCGTGAACGGCGCTGCAAAGCCTAGAAAAGCTCCTATATGTACTCCTATATAGTGTTTTTCCACAATCTAGCAGGATACGGATGGAAACCCACAAATAGGATAAATCAGGACAAAATGTGCAGCAGGCAGCAATAATTGAAAAAAGGACAATGGAACAGTATGAGGCAGTGACGCACACTGAGCTGACTACAACCAGCTGTGGCTGCAGAACAGACTACAGAGTGAGCAGCTCTCACACAGAGACCTTGCAGACAGCCGTGAATGGCGCTGCAAGGCCTTAAAAAGCTCCTCTATGAACTCCTATATAGTGTTTTTCCACAATCTAGCAGGATACGGATGAAAACCCACTAATAGGATAAATCGGGACAAAATGTGCAGCAGGCTGCACTAATTGGAAAAAGGACAATGGAACAGTATGAGGCAGTGACGCAACCTGAGCTGACTACAACTGGCTGTGGCTGCGGACAGACTACAGAGTGAGCTGCACTCACACAGACACCTTGCAGATAGCTGTGAACAGCGCTGGAAGGCAAAAACAATGTTCTCACACAGCGGTTGCTAAATTAGCCTTGCTAAAGCACAATGAAGCAAATCTCTATCTCAAACTTACCCTCAGTCAGAACACAGCGTCCTGTCCCTAACTGAATTCACAGCAGAGTGAACCCAAAATGGCGGCAGCAACTTTTATAGTGCATCATGACATCATTTCAGCAGCCAATCACAGCCATGCTAGTATTTACATGCCTAAATTGCAGAACAGGATCTGTCCAAACTTGTAATGATTCCTCATTGGCTGAATTAAATCAATCTGGCTGATTGCATTATGGGAACTTCCGATTCCGGTATCCGATATTGTGAAAGTATCGCAACTCAGTATCGGAATTCCTATACCGCGAATATCGGCCAATACCTGATATTTGCAGTATTGAAATGCTCAACACTAGTCATAAATACTCAGAGACCACACTATCAGGCAGCACTCCAGTTCAAGGAAAAATTGTGGGCTTTAATCGAGCAGCAAGTGGTGCTACATTTCAGCCTCACATCATGGTCTTTGCTTGACAAAGACCGTGATGTGAGGTTGAAACGTGCACCACTTGGTGCTGGATTAAAGCCCACAATTTTTCCTTGAACTGGAGTGCTGCCTGAATTGTTTCCATATAACTATAGATTTATTTATCTATCTATAGATATATCAATAGATATATTTATAGATAGTTAGATATATCTATTGATACATATATCCATAGATACATAGATATATCTATCCATATATCTATCTACATCTATCCATAGATATATCTATCCATAGATATATCTATAGATAGATATATGAATATATATATATATATATATATATATATCTATATATATAATTGCCTAAGGGTTTTTCCGTCTGTCTGTCTGTCTGTCTTTCTGTCTGTCTGTCTGTCTGTCTTTCTGTCTGTCCTGGAAATCCCGGCTCTCTGATTGGTCGAGGCCGCCAGGCCTCGACCAATCAGCAACGGGCACAGCGATGATGATGTCATAAAGGACGTAGAAATCCAGCGTCTGATTGGTCGAGGCCGCCAGGCCTCGACCAATCAGCAACGGGCACAGCGACGATGATGTCATAAAGGACGTAGACATCTCACGTTTCTGATTCAGCGACGGGCACAGTATCGACATAGATGTCATAATCGTTGCCATGGCGACGATGATGTCATAGGTTGCCTCGAACAATCAGCGACGGGCACAGTCTGCCGCGAATTCTGGAATCATCATTGTCCATATACTACGGGGACATGCATATTCTAGAATACCCGATGCGTTAGAATCGGGCCACAATCTAGTATATATATATGTATCTATAGATCTATCTATAGATCTATCTATCTCATTCCTTCTATCTATCTACTGTATCTATCTATCTATCTATCTATCTATCTATCTATCTATCTTTCTATCTATCTATCTATCTATCTATCTATCTATCTATCTATCTATCTATCTGTCTGTCTGTCTGTCTGTCTATCTGTTTAATTCCTTCTATCTATCTATCTATCTATCTATCTATCTATCTATCTATCTCTTTCCTTCTATCTATCTATCCCATATCTGTCTATCTGTATAGCTATCTATAGACAGATAGAAGGAATGAGATAGATGATAGATAGATAGATAGATAGATAAATAGATAGATAGACCTATAGATAGATAGAAGGAATTAGATAGATAGATCTATACATATATCGATAGATATCATCTATAGATCTATCTATCCCATATCTATCTATCTATCTATCTATCTATCCATCGATCTTTGTGTAATGTAGTGTGGGTTGGACAAATGTAAAAGAGGAGGTTGGACAAGAAATGACATCACAAATCTTTTTTTTGTTCAGTAATAAATCTTGATTTAGCTTTCAAAAACGCATACAAAATGCATTAAAAAACCCCGCATCATATCCACACAAAAAAATGCACTAAAAATGCACTAAAAGCACGTGGATTTTTACCTGAGTTTTCTGCCAAGAGATGCAGATTCAGTGCGGAAATATCCGCAGGCAAATCCGCAACGTGTGCACATACCCTACAAGTTCCTGTTCGTTCGGGAGCCCCTGGAGTGGCTGCTGTCGGCCTACAGGAACTAGTTTGGAGAGATCAAGGAGCAACAGCAGCGGTTTGGCCTGGAGATCATGCACTGGTACCTCCACCAGCCGCCCACCGCCGCATCCAAGGGGGACGACGTCACCTTCTCCAAGTTCCTGCGGTGCCTGCTGGACTAGGACGAGGAGAATATGAACACTGGATGCCCATCTACCAGCTGTGCCAGCCCTGCACCATGCCCTATGACTTCAAAGGCAACTACAAACGGCTGCGGGAGGACGCTAACTGGGTGTTGGATGCCATCAGTGCACATGACAAGATGGAGGCGCACAAAACAGGATGAGGGTGCAGGATGGGGGCTGCACATGACAGGAGGCGGGTGCAAGATGGTAGCAGCCCATGACAAGATTAGGGCTGGGTGGAAGCACCACATATCAGGATATCGTGGAAGCGCGACAGTGCGAAACGGCCGTCTTCTTGTGATATCACGTTTCTCCCTGCTGTTTCTGCAATTGACATGTTGTCAAAATAAAGACTGAATATTAGCACATGGTGAGTGCCCACTCTTTTTTCTACGTTTTTGCAACTTTATGGACTCTGTTTTTGTGGCAGCAACCGATTTTCTGCAATTGGCTTACACGCTAAACTGACATACACGTGCGGAGGTGTATTCACTAGCAGTTGGTGCGGCAATCTGTTTTCTTTATTCTATTTGGACATATCAGGATGGAGACCATATACCAATATAAATGCTCACCACCCAGGCGTAGAACGGGTTAAATAGCTAGTATATATATTTATATTTATACTGTAAATATATATATATATATATATATATACACACACAGTGGGGAAAAAGTATTTAGTCAATCACCAATTGTGCAAGTTCTCCCACTTAAAAAGATGAGAGGCCTGTAACTGACATTATAGGTAGACCTCAACTATGGGAGTCAAAATGAGAAAACAAATCCAGAAAATCACCTTGTCTGATTTTGCAAGATTTATTTTGCAAAATATGGTGGAAAATAAGTATTTGGTCACGTAAAAACTGGCTCTCACAGACCTGTAATTTCTTCTTTAAGAGACTTCTCTGTCCTCCACTCGTTACCTGTACTAATGGCACCTGTTTGAACTTATTATCAGTATAAAGGACACCTGTCCACAACCTCAAACAGTCACATTCCAAACTCCACTATGGTGAAGACCAAAGAACTGTATAAGGACACCAGAAGCAAAATTGTAGCCCTGCACCAGGCTGGGAAAACTGAATATGCAATAGGCAAGCAGCTTGGTGTGATTAAATCAACTGTGGGAGCAATAATAAGAAAATGGAAGACATAAAAGACCACTGATAATCTCCCTCGATCTGAGGCTCCACGCAAAAAGATCTCACCCTGTGGGGTCAAAATGATCACAACAACGGTGAGCAAATTCCCAGAACTACATGGGGGGAACTAATGAAGGACCTGCATAGAGCTCCCACCACTGTAACAAAGTCTACCACCAGTAACACCATATGCCGCCAGGGACTCAGATCCTGCAGTGCCCGGCATGTCCCCATGCTTAAGCCAGTACATGTCCAGGCCAGTTTCAAGTTTTATAGCAAGCATTTAGATTATCCAGAAGAGTATTGGGAGAATTTTATATGGTCTGATGAAACCAAAGTAGAACTGCTTGGTAAAAACAAAACTCGTCGTGTTTGGAGGAGACAGAATGCTGACTTGCATCCAAAGAACACCATACCTCCTGTGAAGGATGGGGATGGTAGGATCATGCTTTGGGACTGTTTCCTGCAAGGGTTGTCTGTCTGCTGTCTCTAACATCATGTCCTCTCTCTATCTGAAACTAAATCTCTCCAAAACTGAACTTCTTGTGTTTCTCTCCTCTACTAACCTCACTCTACCTAACATTGAAATTACCCTGGAGGGTTCAACGATAACTCCCCAGCAGCATGCCTGCTGTCTTGGGGTGATATTCGACACTGAACTTTCCTTTACTCCCTTTATCCGATCACTCACTCGCTCTTGTCACCTGCATCTTAAAAACATCTCCAGAATCCGACCTTTTCTCACCTTTGAAACTGCTAAGACTCTTACTGTCGCTCTCATTCATTCTCGTCTGAACTACTGCAACTCTCTTCTAATCGGTCTCCCTCTTACCAAACTTTCTCCTCTCCAATCCATCTTAAATGCGGCAGCCAGGGTCATATTTCAGTCCAGCCGCTTCACCAATGCCTCCATCTTGTGCCAGTCATTATATTGGCTACGCATTCACTACAGGGTCCAGTAAAAACTCATCTCTCTCACCCACAAAGCTCTCCACAGTTCTGCACCGCCTTATATCTCCTCTCTCATCTCTGCCTATCACCCTACACGTGCCCTCCGTTCTACAAATGACCTAAGACTAACATCCCCGGTAATCCGAACCTCGCACCTCCGTCTCCAAGACTTCTCTCGTGCTGCACCAGCTCTCTGGAATGCACTTCCCTTGACGATCAGACTGATACCTAGCCCCGATCTATTCAAGCGCGCTTTGAAAACCCATCTCTTCAAACAAGAATACCACTTCAACTACTCAGTAAACTAACTTTGTCCTGTTCCCTCCTTCCAAATATTATCTGCATGTGAATCTGCACCCTACTATTCATCTGTCTCCACACCCTCCATGCACACGATAACTGCACTTGATACTTGACTATTGCACTTAAACACACGGGCTGACGACCGGATCATGCAGCTTTATATGAAAATCCCTATTTATTATAATTTCCAGACCTGAAATAACAAGCACTTTTCACCTATTGTGTCCTCCCCATTTCCTTGTAGATTGTAAGTTTGCGAGCAGGGACCTCACCCCTAATGTCACTGTTTAAATTGTCTTAACTTGTGTTGAATTGTAAAGTGCTGCGGAATATGTTGGCGCTTTTTAATTAAAAATTATTAGTAATTATTATTATTATTATTATAAAGGGACCAGGATGACTGATCTGTATACATGAAAGAATGAATGGGGCCATGTGAGATTTTGAGTGCAAACCTACTTTCATCAGCAAGGGCATTGAAGATAAAACGTGGATGGGTCTTTCAGCAAGATAATGATCCCGAGCACACCACCAGGGCAACGAAAGAGTAGCTTCGTAAGAAGCATATGAAGCTCCTGGAGTGGCCTAGCCAGTCTCCAAATCTCAAGCCCATAGAAAACCTTTGAAGGGAGTTGAAAGTCCGTGTTGCCCAGCAACAGGCCCAAAACATCACTGCTCTAGAGGAGATTTGCATGGAGGAATGGGCCACCATACCACAAACAGTGTGCCAAACTTGTGAAGACTTACAGAAACCGTTTTACCTCTGTCATTGCCAACAAAGGATATATAACTGTTAGAACTGGCGGAACGCACCAAATAATAATAATATGAGGTGCGTTCGCAGTCCGGGGTCCACCGTGCAGAGATGACACCTGCTGCTAGGCAATGGCGGATGGACGCTTGCTCACACGTGGGTTAGACCTTACCCAGTGTGAAGAGAAGCAAACTCTGCTGCTTCACAGAGTTGCCATAAATATGCTGCAGTATGTTGGAAGTAGCAGGGTGCAGCTGAAAGACACTAGTGGGATCCCTATGAATCACCCCCACTAAACTGGTGATTGGACTCGCTCTGTCCCTCGGTGGCTTTTGAGCCCGAGCCTGAGGACGCCCTGAGTCAGATGCTGAGTCCAAGCAGGAGTTCCCACCCTACACTGACCGGCTATCAGGAAAGTGCACTGATTGTGCACGGTGCCGTATAAGCGGGCACTGCGATTGGATGCTGAAACATGTGCAAAGTGTGCAGGTTGCACTGTCAGGCGCTAGGTAGCTTCCACCATTCGCGAGCAGTCATCAACATAAGGAATGGGAATGATTAAGGAGCTTTCATCCATCGACATACTATGTTACTTACTAACTATGTTACTATGTTACTATGTTACTATGTGACATACATACATCTACACACACACATTATCAAGTTTATACTAGCACATGGTCGTGCGGCCATGCAAACCTTTTATAGAGGAAGCTCTCTGGGACCTTCCTAGTGGTCCAATAGGAGCTGCTGCAGGACTTGAGCATGTGACTCCCGACCTCCAGTGAAAGGTTGTCCCTTGGGCATGCTTAGTAGAGGAAAAGCAGGACTTAGTCCCAGGAACGTCAACTCGCCGCTGATCAGTGCTGGTTACAATGGCTGAGCCTGGAAGATCAGCAGTAACCAAGCACACAGTATCTGCATGAGCCAGACGCTGGGACTAGGGTTGAGCGAAACGGGTCAGATTCAGAAGTCGACGACTTTTGGCAAAGTCGGGTTTCATGAAACCCGACCCCTGTGTGGGGTCGGCCATGAGGTCGGAGATCTTCTGATCTGGAATCGGAATTCCGATACTGATTCCCGATATGTTTAAGATATCGGGAATTGGTATCGGAATTCATACTTAAGTGTAAAATAAAGAATGAAAATAAAAAAAATTGATATACTCACCCTCGGACGCGCCCTGGTTCTCACCGGCAGCCTTCCTTCCTAAGAATGAGCGCCTGAAGGGCCTTCGATGACGGTGCGGCTTGTGATTGGTCGCGTGAGCGGTCACATGGGCGTCACGCAACCAATCACAAGCCGCAACGTCATCTAAGGTCCTTCAGGCGCTAATTCTTAGGAAGGAAGCATCCGAGGGCGCGTCCGAGGGTGAGTATATTCCTAATAGGTATAAACTCACCCTCGGACGCGCCTTGGTTCTAACCCGCAGCCTTCCTTCCTAAGAATCAGCGCCTGAAGGACCTTAGATGACGTCGTGGCTTGTGATTGGTCGCGTGACGCCCATGTGTCCGCTCACGCGACCAATCACAAGCCGCGACGTCATCGAAGGTCCTTCAGGCGCTCATTCTTAGGAAGGAAGGCTGCCGGTAAGAACCATGGCGCGTCCGAGGGTAAGTATATCAATATTTTTTATTTTCATTCTTTATTTTACACTTAAATATGGATCCCAGGGCCTGAAGGAGAGTTTCCTCTCCTTCAGACCCTGGGAACCATTAGAAACCCAATGCACTGCATTGGGTTTCGTGTTTCGGCCGACACCGACTTTTCTATAGGATCAGCCGATTTCACTCGACCCGACTTTTGAAAAAGTTGGGTTTCGTGAAACCCGACCCGATCCTATAAAAAGAAAAGTCGCTCAACCCTAGCTGGGACTGATGTCTCTGCTGAGCAGGCTCCACTGCGGCTGGAGAAGAATGGGAGACCACAGCAAAGGTGGTTTGAGAATCAACAAAATATTGAGATGAACTTTTGTTAATGATCAAATACTAATTTTCCACCATAATTTGCAAAATAAATGTTGCCAAATCAGACAAATTGATTTTCTGGATTTGCTTTCTCATTTTGACTCTCAAAGTTGTGGTCTACCTATGATGTCAGTTATAGGCTTCTCTCATCTTTTTAAGTGGGAGAACTTGCACAGCTGGTCACTGACTAAATACTTTTTTTCAACACTGTATACTCAAGCCAAGAAAATCCAAGCAAACTGTGTGAAGGAAATCTACAATAAATTAACCCTTCTAAATATTTACCCTCTTCATTATGTAGCTTATTATATTCCCATTCCTTCCAGGCAAGAGAATCATAACAATTTAGGATAAAAAAAAGTCAAATTACTGAATGTTACCTCGTGCATTGTCAGATATGGTCTCTCCATGTCCAGAATGTGCATATTTCCAATGATTGGTAGCGGTCGAGGTCCGGGGGGCAAATTATAAGCATTTTTTTTCCGTCCAAAGAAGAACAGGACAAAAAAAAGACATAAAATAATAGACAGAACCAATGTGATGGGATCAGATGGGATCATAATGCCAGGAAGGGTTTCTGTAGGAAGACAAAGAGAAACATATAAATGTGCAAACATCTATCTATCTATCTATCTATCTATCTATCTATCTATCTATCTATCTATCTATCTATCTATCTATCTATCTATCTATCTATCTATCTTTATATTGCATGTCTCTTTCTTTCTTTCTTTCTTTCTTTCTTTCTTTCCACAGAATATCTATCAATCTATCCTACCGTACCTAAAATCCTTCTGTATTCTCAGTATTATTTTTCGATCCCTCAGCATTTATGCTTACTTTGTTAATGAAATGTCCCCGACTGGATCCTGCTCTTCTCTGTGATTTTGCAGTTCTGATTCACCTTACATAACACTGAAAATGTAATGTGATATTTACTATCCGCCCAGATATTTGTGCCAAGAAATTTTTTTTTTTTGAGATTTGCTGTGCCAAGGAGCAAATTTTTCCCAAAACAGAATTCAGCTACAAATTAAATCTAACTGACTGGAGGACCCAACATGTCCATGAATAGCACAGACAAGTGGTGAGGATTTTCAGATCGGTGGTCTACGTTCTCCTACAGTGGGAGCTGGTTACACAGATGTGGAAGCTGTCGGCTGATCATAGGCCCGGCAGATTGCTATTTTCCATACAAATGATTGCTCGGTACAACCAATGGGGATAAAATAAGTTGCTGTCAGACACCTCTGGGGAAGATGAATCACCAAAGAAAACAAAGAGGGCAGCGTATTTAAGTCCAAATTGCTGGATCCTTCTCTTCCTCCAAAATAATTTACTAAATGGGATTCTGGAGGCCTTTATTTAGGCCGGGGTCACTCTTGTGAGTGCAATGCAAGAGATTCACGTGAGTCTCTCGCCTCAATACCTGGCACTGCTGCCGGCACTTGGGACTGAAGCATTCAGATGCATAGAAATATATGCAGTCTCACTCTCCGATCCCGAGTGCCGGCGGAAATGCCGGGTCTTGAGGTAAGAGACTCGCGCGAGTCTCTCACATTGCACTCGCAAGTGTGACACCGGCCTTATGGTCAGTCTACCCTTCCGATGTCAGAGTGTTCAGATTACTTTAATCTACGGTTCATGTGGGACTCATAGCTTAAATTTGACTAATGTAACCGGTGTGCGAAAAAAATCAATCGTTTATGACACGCACACCTTGCGAAGCAGAAACTAAAACACAGCGGAAGCACTATAACCATTGTGATCAATCACTGCCGCCTCTCCTATCTCTTTCTCCCTATGAATTGTATTTCTGTATTGTTCTCTTTTCTTCACAAACTACTCAATAATCTTCTTCATTGTGGTGCTACAACACACATTATGCATTGAATTTGGTAACTATTTTATGGCTTCCTCTGCCTATTTTTATGGCTAAGCTGTGAGGTGTGACGTCCTATAGCTATACAGATTTACTATTAAATGGCTGCTTAATTCCCTGCCTCTGGTTTTATACATTCTGTCAGGAAGTCCATTGTCTGACACATCGTCTGTGTGTGGAGGAAGAAGGCCTTCTGTGTCTGATATCCAGACTGAGTAGGTACACTGGACGCTATCCAGCCTATGTGAGCAGAACTTATTCTCAAATATGTTGTCAAAAGAATTGTTTACTTTGTTTTGCCTGCACTAAGGGCTGCTTATTTTTTCCTTACTTATGGCTGGTTTATAAAGCAGTAATAAACCAGCATGGACAGTAAAATGGAAACACTTCTTATTTTGAATCTCAATGCACACAAATGAGTAGCATTCCAACAATTGCTGCTACAAGTGCAGGCAGCATTCCAAGTGAACCTGTGTGATTGCTACAGAGATACTGCATGTCCTGGGTGAAGGTGGGCTTATGCCAGCAAGCAATGTAAGGCAAAATGGAAGACCCAATTAAACATTTGATGCAAGCTCAGCGGCCGCAAAATCTAGCATATCAGGAGACAAGAAAGCTGCTTCTGCAACAGATCCAACAACAGCAGAAGTTGCACCAGCAACAAATGCACCAGCAACAGGACAAGCACCAACCACAGCAGCAGCAGATCGATTTTCTCATAGAAGCGGTTCGTGTCACGATGACAGCACCAACTCAAAGGTCAGTGGACAATTTTTCCATCTGGAAGGTTGTAAGGAAAGCCCTGTAGAAAATGACCCCATGTGACAACACAGAGTCCTTTTTGAAAGGGTTACCGAGAGGGAGAAACTTACTCCAGAGCAATGGGCTGAGGTGCTTGAGCCATACTTGACATGTGAGCCTCAGAAGGCCTACTATGACTTGGCCTCACAAGAGGCCAAGGAATAAGGCAAGCTAAAAACTGAAATGTTGGCATGCTTGGGGGTGACGATGAATGTCAGGGTGGAGTGGCTCCATCACTAGGTGTATCACCGTGACAAACCCTCTCATTCCAAAATGTTTGACCTACTGAAGCTGGTGCAAAAACAGTTGCAGCCAGAGTATTCTACCCCTGCGCAGATGGCAGAGCAAGTGGTGGTGGACCAATTTGTGCATTCCTTTCCGAGGCCAATTCAAATTTGGACTGCCCAGGATGATCCCCAACACAGATAAACTGGTTGCAGTGGTCGAGAGGTATCAGGGGTCGAGGGCTTCTTAGGAAAGCAGCCTACTCCATACTGTGGGTCCAAACAGGGGGCGAAGACCCAAAAAGGTGGGGCATCCAAGCTTCAAAGGAACAGGGTAGGTAATGTCGAAGGTCATCGCTGGTGATATTATATGCTGGAGATCTTACCATATAGCTGCCCTGACCTCCGTGCAAATGGACTGTAGCCTGGGATGACGCTGTTTATGCTATGTGCATCTGGCCTGCAGTGTGAACTGTCACCCAGAGGGGGGCTTCAATCTTGTCCCGTAAAAGTAAATGGATGGCAAGTAAATGGACTGCTAGACTGAGGACATTTGGTGACCCTCGTGAGGGTCACAATTCTTCTCCAGCTGATCCCAGGAGGAAGGTTGGCGTCAGCTGCATTCATGGGGATACTAAAGAATATCTAGTGGCAAGAGTGGACATTGAAATAGAATACAGGTACTGAGTACCACGAGGATGGCGGCATCCAGTATTTATTGCAGCCTATTATCAAAGGCTGGTACATTTGTTTGTATTGAAACCTGTGGGGTTTCTCAGATAAGAAAAAGATAGGCCGTAAAGAATTATCACCACACTCAGAGTCTAATGGATTTCCCTTCTGTGTCCTGGTGGGGTATGATGAGGTAGTGTCGCCTGAGGCCTACATTCCTGAGGTGGGGATGACCGGAGAAAATTTGGGATCTGCTCAACATAAGGACCTAACTCTAAAGGGAAGCATTCAATAATGTAACCATCATAAATAGTATACCACAGGAGCCAGGTGCTAACACCAGGTTTACTTATTTTATGTTGAGTGGGGACTTATTGTGCTTGGTTACAAAACTGACGGAGGGTGTTGCACATAGACCATTCACATGTCTTGGATAGCCATCTGGGGGTGGACAAAACTCAAGAATGAGTCATGCAGAGGTTCTATTGGCCAAGATGACACGAGGTAATATTAAAATATTGCAGGTCTTGTTCCATGTGACAGCTAACCGCCCAACCTCTCACTTTCGAAGTCACTTCATGCCATTACACATTATAGAAGTGCCATTTAAAAGAATTGCCTTCGACTTAGTCGGTCCTCTAAATAAAGCTGCTCATGGGTATCAATAGATATTGGTCAGCTTGGACTTTGCTACATGCTATGCTACATGGTACCGTGAAGCGGTTTACCTGAGAAACTCCGGGGCAAAAAATATAGCTCAAGAGTAGGTCCACATGTAAGATGATGAGGAAACTGCATAAGACTAGTGTTGAGCGATACCGTCCGATACTTGAAAGTATCGGTATCGGATAGTATCGGCCGATACCCGAAAAGTATCGGATATCGCCGATACCGATATCCGATACCAATACAAATCAATGGGACACCAAGTATCGGAAGATATCCTGATGGTTCCCAGGGTCTGAAGGAGAGGAAACTCTCCTTCAGGCCCTGGGATCCATATTAATGTGTAAAATAAAGAATTAAAATAAAAAATATTGATATACTTACCTCTCCGGAGGCCCCTGGACATCACCGCTGGTAATCGGCAGCCTTCTTTGTTTAAAATGAGCGCGTTTAGGACCTGAGAATGACGTCGCGGCTTCTGATTGGTCGCGTGCCGCTCATGTGACCGCCACGCGACCAATCAAAAGCCGCGACGTCATTCTCAGGTCCTAAATTCCTAGAATGAGGAGTTTAGGGACTGAGAATGACGTCGCAGCTTGTGATTGGTCGCGTGGCGGTCACATGAGCGGCACACGACCAATCAGAAGCCGTGACGTCATGGAAGTCCCTAAATGCGCTCATTTTAAACAAAGAAGGCTGCCGGTTACCAGCGGTGATGTCCAGGGGCCTCCGGAGAGGTAAGTATATCAATATTTTTTATTTTAATTCTTTATTTTACATATTAATATGGATCCGATACCGATTTCCGATACCACAAAAGTATCGGAACTCGGTATCGGAATTCCGATACCGCAAGTATCGGCCGATACCCGATACTTGCGGTATCGGAATGCTCAACACTATATAAGACCCTTCAAATTACACAACTGAAGACATTAGTATTCCATCCCCAGATGGCCTTGTGGAAAAATTCAATAAAACATTAAAGAGTATACTTAGGAAGGCCGTAGGAAAGGACAGTAGAGACTGGGCCTGTCTTCTACCTTATCAACTGTTCCCTATTTGTGAGGTTCCACAGGCTTCTATCGGGTTCTCTCCATTCGATCTTCTCTATGGTAGGAGTGGATTGTGAAAGTGATGCAAATAGTAAAAACACATGTCCTCCAGGCATAAGAAGCTCAAGATAGGGTCTGCAACCAGTCTGCCAGAGTGAGGCAGTTCATCCCTGGGGACCGAGTCCCTGTGATAATTCCCTCGTCGAGAGTAAGTGCTTGGCCAAGTAGTTGAAAAGCTTGATGAAGTGAATTACAAGATTCATCATCCGGGAAGGCGTAAGGCTACTTTCACACATCAGTTTTTTCATTGCCTGCCGATTCCGGCATCACGCTGCAGCGCCAGATCCGGCGTAATTTGTGAAAACCGGATGGGACTAATCCGGTTTTTAGCCGGATACGATGTCCGGATCCAGATAGAAATCGGATCCGTCCCATTCGGTTGGCATCCGTTTTGTCCGGTTTTCCATCCGGTTTTTGACGGATCCGGTTTTAAAGAATGCCCCTGGGAGGCTCCAAAATGTGATTGGCCTCTTCAAAACGATATATATACAGTGTTCCTACAGTCCATCAGTGACAGGTTGGAGAGGAGCAATTATATGGAGAGAAGATGGATGTCGTTATTGCGAAGATTCTGCAGAACAACGTGGATTTCATTGTGGAGGCGAATCGCTTGAAAGCAACTGTTCTTGAGAAGGAGCGAGACAGACAACGCATCATGCATCTGCGCCAACACCGTTTGTGGATCCACCCCATCACCGCACAGAGAATGACCTGTGGGGTGTTTTCTACTCTGCACATGGAGTTAAGGGGAAAACCAGAGGTATTTTTCTCATATGTGCGGATGAAAGCGGAGAACTTTGATCTATTGGCTATTGGTGGACTGAATTGAACATCTCATTCGAAGGAGTGATACGTATTGCCGATTCTCTATTTCACTGGTCGAACGTCTGATGGTCACTCTTTGGTAAGCCATTTTTATTGTATGTACTCCTGTAGTACACTTTAATTGATTGTAATTTGATTTTGTAGTAATTTCTGCCTTGATTTTGCTCACAGATTCCTTGCTACAGAAGAATCCCTTTCATCACTACATTTCCAGTTCAGATTGGGAATGTCCACCATCTCTGGAATTGTAAAGCACACTTGCCGTGCACTGTGGGACTCTTTGCACGATGAATTTATACCACATCCCACAATGCAGAATTGGTTGGAAGTAGCCAAGAAATTCCAGCAAGTGTGGCAGTTTCCCAATTGCTTGCGCGCGGTGGACGGGAAACATATCCGTATTGTGAAACCGTCTGCATCTGCATCTGAATATTTTATCTATAAAAAGTACTTTTCCATTGTGCTGATGGTCATCGCCAATGCTGATTACAAATTTGTAGCGGTGGATATTGGAGCGTATGGCCGCTCTAATGATTCCCAAGTTTTCAAACTGTCTGCAATGGGGCGTCATTTGTATGGAAACACCTTTCAATTCCCCCCCAAGACCACTGCCTCAAACCTCTGAGCCACCAATGCCTTTTGTTTGTGTTGGGGATGAAGCTTTTCAGCTGTCAGAACATCTGCTGAAACCCTACTCCAGTCATGGATTAACCCAAACTAAAAGAATTTTTAACTACCGCCTCACACGTGCACGGAGAATGGTGGAGTGCGCTTTTGGGATTTTGACCGCCAAATGGAGAGTTCTACTGAGATCTATAAACTTGAATAAAGACACTGTTGACGAGGTGGTGAAAGCTTGTGCTGTTCTGAAAAATTTTGTGATTTCCAAGGAACAGATTTCCATTGAGGACCACTCTGAAGAAACCACCTTGGCTGATTATAACAACATAACGTATAGAAGTTCTGTGACAGTTTCCCAAATTAAGGACCAGTTCGCAGAATACTTTATGTCACCGGAAGGTAGAATAGACTGGCAGAATGAGAGAGTTTGAACAATTTGTCTTTGACCTTGTAACAGTGTTTGACCTACTTTTACTCAAGTTGTGTACCTGTTTGTGTTCTACCCATTTTACCTTCTTTTACCCAAGTTCTGTACCTTTTTCGGTTCTACCCAATATATTTTACCTTCTTTTACCCAAGTTGTGTACCTCTTTGGGTTCCACCCAAAGTATTTTACCTCTAACAATAAACCATCTTTAACCCAAGTGTTAACTATACCTTATAAAATAAAATACAAATTTGCTGTAGAAACACAGTTTTATTATGATTTTTTTGAACAAAACAATAATAAAATTCGGTTTGGCAACACAAAAAAATTATCTCAAACTCAGAGGTTTGAAAATATCGGGGTGGAGATAGTGCTGGAGGGGCTGTCAGATAGGGAAACTTCTACAGTGGGAGTGTGGAGAGAGGAATGTGGTGCTGGTGGGGAAGGATCAATAGGTAGTGGTAAAGGGGTGGAGAAGTGGAGAAAGCAAGTGAATGGGTGGACAGAAAACTGGGAGTTGGGTTAGGAATTTGGTATGATGGAGGGGTGTGGCTGATGGATTGGGAGGATTGGGAGACTGAAGCATTGAGGGGTGGAGAAGGTGGGTTGGGACATGATGGGTGAATGAGGCTGGTGGTAGTGGGCAGGGAGAGGAGGCATGGAAGATGTTGTTGGAAACTGGTATGGGGAGGGATGTTCATACTGGTCTGGATGGTGGGACAGGGCACGGTCACGATGTGGGTAATGGTGAGGTTGGTGGGATGGGGCTTGGGCACGTTGTTGGTATGGGTCAGGAGGATGGTAGTGGCAGTAGTGATGGACAGTGGCTGAAGGGGGAGAAGGTCCAGGAGGGGTGGCAAGTGCGGTGGCTTTGGAGGCAATGTGTTGTGAATTCCGCTCTTGGGCTCCCTCCGGTGGTTGTAAGTGGCACTTTTGTGAGTTCTGCTCTTGGGCTCCCTCTGGTGGTTTCAAGTGGTATGGCTGCACCTTGGATTTAGCTGTCTCAGCTGCTTCCACTGATCGTCTTTTCTGCTCGGCTATTTATGCCTGGCTTTTCCTTCAGCCAGTGCCACTTGTAAATGGTTCCTGGTTGGATTCACATCTCTTTGGATTTCCCTGTTATCCTGACCAGTTCAGCAAAGCTAAGTTCTTGCTTGCTATTTTCTGTCCACAGATTGTGGACTTATCCATTCTGTGCTTTCTATGTTTGTCCAGCTTATCAGTATGAATTAATTCTGTCTTGCTGGAAGCTCTGGGAAGCAGATTTACCCTCCACACCTTTAGTCAGGTGTGGAGATTTTTGTAAACTCTGCGTGGATTTTTGTAGTGTTTTATACTGACCGCACAGTATTCCATCCTGTCCTATCTATCTAGCTAGACTGGCCTCCTGTGCTCATCCTGGTTTCATTCTGTGTATGTCTTTTCCCTCTCCACTTACAGTCATTATTTGTAGGGGGCTAATCTATCCATTTGGGATTTTCTCTGAGGCAAGATAGTTTTCCTGCTTCCATCTTTAGGGGTAGTTAGCTCTTAGGCTGTGACGAGGTGCCTAGGGAGAGTTAGGAGCATCCCACGGCTACTTCTAGTGTTGTGTTGAGCTTAGGGACTGCGGTCAGTACAGATACCACTTCCTTCAGAGCTCGTTCCATGTTGCTCCTAAACCACCGCATCATAACAGTACAAGTGGCCAAAAATGAATTAAACGCATCTCAAAAGAAGGAAAAGAAAGTTCTGAACCATTTTTTTTTTCTGTGCTCTGGTTTGCCTCTTTTTTCCTCTTGATATTTTGTGGTTCAGGATATATGCTCTGGCATGGATGTTCAGGGTTTGTTTTCTCGTGTGGATCAACTTGCTGCAAGAGTACATAGTATCCAAGATTATGTTGTCCAGACTCCGGCTTTAGAGCCCAGAATTCCTACTCCTGATTTGTTTTTTGGGGACAGATCCAAGTTTTTGAACTTTAAAAATAGCTGCAAATTGTTTTTTGCTTTGAAACCCCGTTCTTCTGGTGATCCCATTCAGCAAGTAAAAATCATCATATCCTTGCTGCGTGGTGACCCTCAAGACTGGGCTTTTTTTCTTGAAACAGGGGATCCGGCATTATTGAATGTAGACGCATTTTTTCAAGTGCTTGGATTATTGTATGACGAACCTAATTCTGTGGATCATGCAGAAAAAAACCTGTTGGCCTTGTGTCAAGGTCAGGAAGCGGCAGAATTATACTGCCAGAAATTTAGAAAATTGTCTGTGCTCACTAAATGGAATGAGGAGGCTCTGGCTGGAATTTTCAGAAAGGGTCTTTCTGAAGCCCGTAAAGATGTTATGGTGGGCTTTCCTACGCCTGCCGGTTTGAGCGAATCTATGTCTCTAGCCATTCAGATTGATCGGCGTCTGCGCGAGCGCAACGCTGTGCACCATATGGCAGTGTCCTCTGAGCAGAGTCCTGAACCTATGCAATGTGATAGGATTTTGACTAGAACAGAACGGCAGGAATTCAGACGTCAGAATAGGCTGTGTTTTTACTGTGGTGATTCTGCTCATGTTATCTCTGATTGCCCGAAGTGTACTAAGATAGTCGCTAGGTCTGTTACCATTAGTACTATACAGCCTAAATTTCTCTTATCTGTGACGCTGATTTGCTCATTGTCGTCCTTTTCTGTCATGGCATTTGTGGATTCAGGCTCTGCCCTGAACTTAATGGACTTAGAATTTGCCAGGCGCTGTGATTTTTCCTTGCAGCCTTTCCAGAGCCCTATTCCTTTGAGGGGTATTGATGCTACACCCTTGGCCAAGGATAAACCTCAGTACTGGATGCAGATGACTATGTACATGGCTCCAGCACATCAGGAAGATTGACATTTTCTGGTGTTGCATAACCTGTATGATGTTGTTGTACTGGGTTTTCCATGGTTACAGGAACATAATCCGGTGCTGGATTGGAAAACTATGTCTGTGACTAGTTGGGGTTGTCAAGGGGTACATAGTGACGTTCCTTTGATGTCAATTTCCTCTTCCCCCTCTTCTGAGGTCCCTGAGTTTTTGTCGGATTTCCAGGATGTATTTGATGAGCCCAAGTCCAGTTCCCTTCCACCGCACAGGGACTGTGATTTTGCTATTAACTTGATTCCTGGTTGCAAGTTCCCTAAGGGCCGACTTTTCAATCTGTCTGTGCCAGAGCATGCCGCCATGCGGAGTTATTTTAAGGAATCTTTGGAGAAGGGGCATATTCGGCCCTCTTCGTCACCATTGGGAGCGGGTTTCTTTTTTGTTGCTAAGAAGGATGGCTCCTTGAGACCCTGTATAGATTATCGTCTTCTTAATAAGATCACAGTCAAATTCCAATACCCCTTGCCTTTGCTTACTGATTTGTTTGCTCAGATTAAGGGGGCTAGTTGGTTTACTAAGATTGACCTCCGAGGGGCATATAATCTTGTTCGTATTAAACAGGGTGACGAATGGAAAACTGCATTCAATATGCCCGAAGGCCATTTTGAATACCTTGTGATGCCATTCAGGCTCTCTAATGCTCCATCTGTGTTCCAGTCCTTCCTGCATGATATTTTCCGCA
Source organism: Ranitomeya imitator (assembly GCF_032444005.1). Classification (NCBI taxonomy): domain Eukaryota; kingdom Metazoa; phylum Chordata; class Amphibia; order Anura; family Dendrobatidae; genus Ranitomeya; species Ranitomeya imitator. Next base: position 666,680,058 of record NC_091286.1, read on the forward strand.
ATTATCTTGATAAATTCATGGTCGTATATTTGGATGACATTTTGATTTTTTCCGATGATTGGGAGTCTCATGTGAAGCAGGTCAGGATGGTGTTCCAGATCCTTCGTGATAATGCTTTGTTTGTGAAGGGGTCTAAGTGCCTATTCGGAGTTCAGAAGGTCTCTTTTTTGGGTTTTATTCCCTCGTCTATAGAAATGGATCCTGTTAAGGTCCAAGCTATTCATGACTGGATTCAACCCACATCTGTGAAGGGCCTTCAAAAATTTTTGGGCTTTGCTAATTTCTATCGCCGTTTCATTGCCAACTTTTCCAGTGTGGTTAAGCCCCTTACTGATTTGACGAAGAAAGGCGCTGATGTGACGAATTGGTCCTCTGCGGCTGTTGAGGCCTTTCAGGAGCTTAAACGCCGATTTACTTCTGCCCCTGTGTTGCGTCAGCTGGATGTTTCTCTTCCTTTTCAGGTTGAGGTCGACGCTTCTGAGATTGGGGCAGGGGCCGTTTTGTCTCAGAGGGAGTCTGATGGTTCTTTGATGAAACCGTGTGCTTTTTTTTCCAGAAAGTTTTCGCCTGCGGAACGCAATTATGATGTCGGCAATCGGGAGTTGTTGGCTATGAAGTTGGCGTTTGAGGAGTGGCGACATTGGCTTGAGGGAGCTAAGCACCGCGTTGTGGTCCTGACCGATCATAAGAATCTGATTTACCTCGAGTCGGCCAAGCGGCTGAATCCTAGACAGGCTCGATGGTCCCAGTTTTTCTCCCGTTTTGATTTTGTGGTCTCGTATCTTCCGGGATCTAAGAATGTTAAGACTGATGCCCTCTCTAGGAGTTTTTCGCCTGATTCTCCTGGAGTCCTTGAGCCTGTTGGCATTCTTAAGGAAGGGGTGATTATTTCTGCCATCTCCCCTGATTTGCGGCGGGTGCTTCAGGAATTTCAGGCTGATAGGCCTGACCACTGTCCTGTGGGGAAGCTGTTTGTTCCTGATGCATGGACAAGTAAGGTGATTTCTGAGGTTCATTGTTCAGTGTTGGCTGGTCATCCTGGGATTTTTGGTACCAGAGATTTGGTTGCTAGGTCCTTTTTGTGGCCTTCCTTGTCGCGGAATGTGCATGCTTTTGTGCAGTCCTGTGGGACTTGCGCCCGAGCCAAGCCTTGCTGTTCCAGCGCTAGTGGGTTGCTTTTGCCTTTGCCTGTCCCTGTCCCTGAGAGACCCTGTACGCATATTTCCATGGATTTTATTTCAGATCTTCCTGTTTCCCAGAAGATGTCTATTATCTGGGTTGTTTGTGACCGGTTCTCTAAAATGGTCCATCTGGTACCTTTACCTAAGTTGCCTTTCTCCTCAGATCTGGTTCCATTGTTTTTTTAGCATGTGGTTCGTTCGTTTGCATGGCATTCCAGAGAATATTGTGTCTGACAGAGGTTCTCAGTTTGTCTCTAGGTTTTGGCGGTCCTTTTGTGCTAGGATGGGCATTGATTTGTCTTTTTCTTCGGCGTTTCATCCTCAGACTAATGGCCAAACTGAGCGAACTAATCAGACCTTGGAGACCTATTTGAGATGCTTTGTGTCTGCTGATCAGGATGATTGGGTGTCTTTCTTGCCGTTGGCCGAGTTTGCCCTTAATAAGTGGGCTAGTTCGGCTACTTTGGTTTCACCTTTCTTTTGTAATTTTGGTTTTCATCCTCGTTTTTCTTCTGGGCAGGTTGAGCCTTCTGATTGTCCTGGTGTTGATTCTGTGGTGGACAGGCTGCAGCAGATTTGGACTCATGTGGTGGACAATTTGACGTTGTCTCAGGAAAGGGCTCAACGTTTTGCTAACCGCCGTCGGTTTTTGGTCCCCGGCTTCGTGTGGGGGATTTGGTTTGGTTGTCTTCTTGTCATGTTCCTATGAAGGTTTCTTCCCCTAAGTTTAAGCCTCGGTTTATTGGTCCTTATAAAATTTCTGAAATTATTAATCCGGTGTCTTTTTGTTTGGCTCTTCCAGCCTCTTTTGCCATTCATAATGTTTTCCATAGATCTTTGTTGCGGAGATATGTGGTGCCCGTTGTTCCCTCGGTTGACCCTCCTGCCCCGGTGTTGGTTGAGGGAGAGTTGGAATATGAGGTTGAGAAGATTTTGGATTCTCGTTTTTCGAGGCGGAGGCTTCAGTATCTTGTCAAGTGGAAGGGTTATGGCCAGGAGGATAATTCTTGGGTTGTTGCCTCCGATGTCCATGCCACCGATTTGGTTCGTGCTTTTCAGTTGGCTCGTCCTGATCGGCCTGGGGGCTCTGGTGAGGGTTCGGTGACCCCTCCTCAAGGGGGGGGTACTGTTGTGAATTCCGCTCTTGGGCTCCCTCCGGTGGTTGTAAGTGGCACTTTTGTGAGTTCTGCTCTTGGGCTCCCTCTGGTGGTTTCAAGTGGTATGGCTGCTCCTTGGATTTAGCTGTCTCAGCTGCTTCCACTGATCGTCTTTTCTGCTCGGCTATTTATGCCTGGCTTTTCCTTCAGCCAGTGCCACTTGTAAATGGTTCCTGGTTGGATTCACATCTCTTTGGATTTCCCTGTTATCCTGACCAGTTCAGCAAAGCTAAGTTCTTGCTTGCTATTTTCTGTCCACAGATTGTGGACTTATCCGTTCTGTGCTTTCTATGTTTGTCCAGCTTATCAGTATGAATTAATTCTGTCTTGCTGGAAGCTCTGGGAAGCAGATTTATCCTCCACACCTTTAGTCAGGTGTGGAGATTTTTGTAAACTCTGCGTGGATTTTTGTAGTGTTTTATACTGACCGCACAGTATTCCATCCTGTCTTATCTATCTAGCTAGACTGGCCTCCTGTGCTCATCCTGGTTTCATTCTGTGTACGTCTTTTCCCTCTCCACTCACAGTCATTATTTGTGGGGGGCTAATCTAATCTTTTGGGATTTTCTCTGAGGCAAGATAGCTTTCCTGCTTCTATCTTTAGGGGTAGTTAGCTCTTAGGCTGTGACAAGGTGCCTAGGGAGAGTTAGGAGCATCCCACGGCTACTTCTAGTGTTGTGTTGAGCTTAGGGACTTCGGTCAGTACAGATACCACTTCCTTCTGAGCTCATTCCATGTTGCTCCTAAACCACCGCATCATAACAGCAATGAGCGCTAGAGTAGACTGGCAGGCTTCCATTACTTGCATCTGCTGATCAGTAGATAGCTCCTCCATGTGCTTGAGTACTGACCGGAAAAAAGCGTGGTTCGGTTACTGACTTGCCTCTGAACGCATCGTTAGCAGAAGTATATGCAACTCGAGTATGCTTTTATTTATTAAATAGAGACCTGCAGCCATTTGCTCGGACAAAACTTTGAGACAGTTCTGAAATGATGCATTCAGGTGCAAGAACTCGGGGGCATAGCTCTGTACCTGACCTCTCTGCCGCTGGCACCCCGAAGCCAAAGGTGTACTAGAGGTGGCAGCATCAGAGGGGTGGGGTATAGGTAAAGCTATATCCTCACTAACAGATTCATGCAATGGAACCAGCCAGGATGCTCCAGCTCTGGTGGATGGGACCGAGGGATCAGATGAGTGGGAAGGCTGGGAAGGTGCAGAGTGGGAAGGTGCAGAGGGGCCGGGACTGTCGAAGTGTCCCTCAGTGGCGGACTCCTGAGGGATCTCCCCAGAAAGGGTTCAACACAGCTGCAGGCTCCTGAGTGCTCCCGACAGTGCTGTGGAACAAAGTAAAAAAAAAATATTATACTGATATTGCATGGCCTTTGCTGAAACTACAAAAGAGGGTTAGACATGTAAAACATTGCTTATTACATGTGGTGGGTAATATTTACCTTCGGGTCACCATCACTGACCTGAGGAACGACAGGGCTTGGGCATACTTGTATCTGCTCCTACGACCTCCAGAACAACTCGGGGCTCGCATCTCTTTGTTGAGCTGGACAGCAGCACAAATGGGGAAGGAGGCATATGCCCGCAACAGGCAGGAAGAAGCAGTGTGGTGGCCACAGACAGAAGGCGTGCCTCCGTTCCCCGTAACACCAACATGAGTGAAATTGCCATTCCACCTGTGAGATCTTCCTGAGACTGGCTATTTTTTAAAGACTCTGCCAATAACCCCAAACAGGCCATATGCAGCACCTGCCTTGCCCGCATCAGCAGGGGTACCAAAACAACCAGTCTGACCACCACTAGCATGATCAGGCATATGCAAACAAAGCACCCCACTTTTTTGGCTGAACCCCAAGCTCCAGGACCACTGCCTGCTGGTCATACCAATGCTTTTTCCACTGTTTTGCATAGAAGCCAATCCCCTGTTGTGGCCCACAGTCAAGCAGCACCATCAGCAAGCGCACAGCACAGCGTTCAGTTGTCTATAACACAGGTTTTGGAACGCAAGCGGAAATACCCAGCCATTGCCCCACAGTCCACAGTCCTCAATTCTAATATTTCTCTTCTGCTTGCACTAGAAATGCTGCCTTTTATGCTTGTTGAGACGGAAGCTTTCCGCAACCGGATGGCGGCGGCCGTCCCAAGGTACTCGGTCCCCAGTCGCCACTATTTCTCCCGGTGTGCTGTACAGGCATTACATCTGCATGTGTCCCACAACATTACCCTTGCCCTCAACAATGCTGTTAACAGGAAAGTCCACCTAACCATGGACACGTGGAAAAGTTCTTGTGGGCAGGGACAGTACATCTCAATGACGGCACACTGGGTTAACATAGTGGAAGCCGGGATTCATCCCAAGTCGGACCTTGGGATGGAACACATCCTCCCCACGCCGAGGATTGCTGGCCCTACGTCAATCAGGGTTGCCCCCACAGTCTACAGCTCCTGCACCTCCTCCTCCTCTTCATTCTCCATGTCTGAAATCATCACATCAGTCAGAAGCTGGATGCACTGCAGCACTGCCTCAGTCAAGCAGCAACAGGCTGTTCTGAAGCTCATATGTATAAGTGACAAACCGCACAATGCAGAAGAGTTGTGGACAGTGCTGAAAGAGCAGTCAGATGTTTGGATCACACCACTGAACCTACAGCCAGGCATGGTCGTGCGTGCCAATGGCCGTAACCTGGTGGCGGCTCTGAGGCAAGGTGAGCTCACACACGTACTTTGCTTTGTCCATGAGCTTAACCTCGTGGTTCAACGTTTTCTAAAAAGCTACCCAGAGCTGCCACATCTGCTAGTGAAAGTACGCCATCTGTCTGCCCAATTCAGAAAGTCAGCTACAGCTTCAGCTGCCCTTGCCGTGCCTCATCAGCAGTTTTTTGCTTCTAGCTCACCGACTTTTGTGTGATGTTCTTACGAACTGGAATATGCATATGTTGGAAAGGATTTGTGAGCAGAAGAGGGCCGTTGTTGACTACCAATATCAATAAGGCCGTCAAATTTCAGGTCAGACTCCACACATAAGACCTCAGGAGTGGACATGGATGTCAGACATATGTAATATCCTCCAAAACTGCACCAAGATGGTGAGTGGCGATGACGCCATAATTAGCATCACCATCCCGCTTCTCAGCATTCTGAAAAACTCTCTGCTCACAATCAAAGAGGATGCATTGCAGGCAGAGCACGAGGACATGGAGCAAGGAAACATACAGGGGGATTACACTCAGCCCAGCCTCATGTCTTCTCAACGTGGATTGGTAGGCAATGAGGAGGAGGAAGAACAGGAGCTGCTTTCATGCGCTATAGACGGTACTACAAACATATCTGTATTACCTTCTGTTCAGCGGGGATGGCCTGAGGATAGAGAGGAGGATGAGGATGAGGAGGAGGAGGACAGCATGGTCAGTCATCCTGTTGATGAGGACACGGAAGTCTTGCCTGACAGCAGTCTGGCACGCATGGCTGACTGTATGTTGCGCTGCATTTCACTTGACAGTCGGATTATCAAAATTTTGGGTGACACTCATTACTGTTTGGTGACACTTCTAGACCCACGCTAGAAGGAGAATTTTCAATCTCTTCTGCCTGAGGCAAAGAGGTGTACTAAAATGTTGCAGTACCACTTGACCCTTTTAGTGAGAACGCTGGCAGCAGAAGTCAGAGTTTGTTGTACAACCAAGGACTACAAGAGAGAGACAGAAGTACAATCCAGCTCAGGCAGGGGATCAAGTTCTGGGACAGTTTTCTCAGACCCTCCCATTGTGGGGAAACAGAGGCAAGGGGTGCTGTCACAAGAAGTGCAATGTTTGGGAAAAGGGTGAGGGAGTACCTTGCAGATCGTACAAACGTTCTCCATGATTCCTCTGTGCTATTTAATTATTGGGTATCCAAGCTGGACACGTGGCATGAACTGGCTCTCTACGCCTTGGAGGTCCTGGCCTGCCCTGCTGCTGGCGTTCTGTCAGAGAGGGTTTTTAGTGCCGCTGGTAGAATTATAACAGATAAGCGCATCTGCCTGTCAACTGAAAATGCTGACAGGCTGACTCTTATCAAAAAGAACAAGGCCTGGATTGGGAAAGACTTCTGTACACCACTAAGTGAAAATAGCAAAACATAACCTCAAATACATTTTCTCTCTTTTGGGGAAGTGTATTCTCATGCACCTCTTCTCAACCACACTTGGGTATACGCTTCCAGATTTGGTCGGTTTGTTTTTATCCTCCTTAATAACCTCATCCTCCTCATCCAGAACCACTATATCACCAGGGTGAATGTGCTCTGTACTGTGCATTTTTGGCCAAAGGGGCTGTGATGGCACTCTTTTATTTTTTTAAAAAAAGGACAACACATTGGGGAATTGGGCTTGGTATTACATTGGGCCGACATCTTAACTCGGTCTCCAGCAATCTAAAATGTACCTGCCACTAGATCACCAGGGTGAGCGTGCTCTGTATGGTGCATGTTGGCCAAGGGGCCTGTGATGGCACTCTTTTATTTAAAAAAAAGGATTTTACATTGGGGAATTGGGCATGACATTTCATTGGGCCGACTTCTTAACTCGGTCTCCAGCAATCTAAAATGTACCTGCCACTAGATCACCAGGGTGAACGGGCTCAATGCTGTTATAGGCCGTTGAAGTTTGTGCTAGGGGCATGCGATGGCACTAGTGTATTTTTAAAAAAGATACCCCCATCGGGGAATTGTTTGGCAGATCATGAACTGCATTAAAAGTCTCAGAGACCCACACCACTACATTGGCCCTAATTCTTAACTCTGTCTCCTGCAATGTCTCTTCCTTATCTCTGACGACTTGACCAGGGTGCACGTGCTCAGTACTGTTATAGGCCGGTGATTTTTGGGCACGGGGGCTGTGAAGGCACTATTTGATTTTGTAAAAACAGGACCCCACATTGGGGAATTGGGCATTACATTACATTGGGACTACTTCTTAACTCGGTCTCCTGCAATGTGTCCTTTACCTGCCGCTAGATCACCAGGGTGAACATGCTCTGTACTGTGCATTTTGGGCTAGGGGGCTGTGATGGCACTATTTTAATCAGTCCAAAAAGGACCCCACATTGGGGAATTGGGCATGGCATTCCATTGGGCCTACTTCTTAACTCTGTCTCCTGCAATGTCTCTTGTTTAACTGCCACTAGATCACCAGGGTGAACATGCTTTGTACTGTTATAGGCCGGTGAAGTTTGGTCAAGGGGGGCTGCGATGGCACTAGTCTATTTTTACAAAAGGTACCCCCATTGGTGAAACCACATCCTTGTTGGCAAACACTTCATAACATTTTTGTACCTTAAAGAGCTCACTTTAAAAGCTCATTTTTGTGTTGCCTGGTTGCTAACATTGGACACAATACACTTCATATAAATTTGATAAAGTAATGCTGTTACTTTGCCTCAGTAGTTCATTAAAAATATAACTTTGTCCACTATATTAGTTTCTCTCCTTGTAAGCTTTAACTTTGTCTGCCTCAAATGTACAAATGGAGAATATACAAATGGCGATTTGTAAACAAGGGTGAAATACTGTACACCAAATGCATTCAGACAATCACATACCAGCATTTCTTGTAAAACATTTAGAGAAGTGACAGACAATGCTCATAGTGACACAATCTTGATAAATGTTTGTTTATTCACTTCACAAACAGTTCTAAGCCTCTATATGTTTGCTGTTTGTCATTGTAAAACATTAAGGTTTGCTGAAACTATGCCGGTGGTGGTTTGATCTAAATCCTTGTGGCTTTAATTTTCTAGGGGTTTATGGCCTCTCGTCTGATGACTCCATGATATCTCAGTTTCATCCAATCTTGAAATGTGGCCACTTGAAGGTGTGGAAGAAACTAGAGTTACTACATAGTGTTATTCACTATAGAAGAGACCAGAGAAACATGACTAAGGACAGATGCCAAAACTGGGGTTCTTGTACATGTACAGTGTGCTGATACCTGCATAATTGGGGATGCTCATGCAGTGTAGGTAATCTCCCAGGGGTTCTCGGTCTTGGTGTTACTTCTCTGATAATCCAGACGGATGATGTTTAAAAACCTCTTGGTGATGATCTAACTATACTGTATGTAGTTAATCTTCATATATCACTATATTTATTTAATCCACAACACATACAAAAGTGTACGCACTCACACTATTCAATCATACTATTCCTTGAATTTTGTAGTTTGCAATAAAATTGCCTTGTATTGCAAATATTTGCCTTTTTTAAAGCCGCATCTGAAACTTAGTGTTAAAAGCATGTCAAATAAAATTGCAAAATTCTCCTGTTAATTATTGTGTAAAGAGGGAACCATCATACCATTAAAAAATACGAGAGAATTTTCCTGGGCCCATCCAGTATGTGAGTTCCAAGGCCTAATGGGGTGCATATGACTATGCACCAGGGCTCACCTTCCTGCCAATGTATAAAACCCCTTTGTTTTATACATTGGCAGGAAGGTGAGCCCTGGTGCATACTCATATGTATGGAACAAAAAATGCATATTGTGAAGTGGATTTTTCTGGGCCCATCTAGTATGTGGGTTCCAAGGCCTAATGGGATGCATATGACTGACTATGCAGCAGGGCTGGCCTTGCCGCCAATTTGGAAAACAAAGGAGTACGGAGTACAAAACGCATATTGTGAAGTGGATTTTCCTGGGCCCATCCAGTATGTGGGTTCCAAGCCTTATTGTGGTGCATATGAATTGGTAGCAGGGCAGGCCTTGAATTCAATGCAACACTTTTTCAGGAGTCCCCTCTGGTCATCTTATGACAGGGGTATTGTGGTGCGTCGTAATTCTTGGCAGCCCTTCCACTCACAGCATAGGCTACAACAGCATAGGAGACAAACTGTTTCATAATGGCCCTTTAAGAAGTTTAATGCTGCCTGATGCACCAGTAAAAATAGGCTCTGTGACTTTAAGAGTCGCTCCTTCGTAAATGAAACAAGATGGGTCTGCAAAGGATGTACCTTGACTTATTTCCAAGCAAAACCCGTTTTGGTTTTGTTTTAGTGTGTCTTTTGTGGCACCGGGAAAAATGGCATGAATCTCGGAAAAAAATGATTAAGGCTGTGAACTAGGAGACAGGAATGCTTCCAGGCGCGATCTCCATGAGGTCCCTGTGTCATTTGAGCAGTGTTTCCTTCATTTTCAGACGTTTTTAGACCTTAAAAGAACCCCCTTGGGGGATTGCGGTAAAAATACTCGGGTCTTCCATAGACATACATTGGGCTCATTGTTCTGGCCAAGTACCCGAGTATTCCAATCTGCTCAACCCGAGCAAGGAGCATCCGAACATTTTAGTGCTCGCCCATCACTAATCCTGACCCAAATTCAACAGCCTCATAATATGTAGGGTACATAAGGCTACATTTTGGCCATGAGAGCCATGGTCATTCCTAAAGTCGTGGTTTGTACTTAGATAGTGATATGGAAAAGTCTTAACCTTGCCTTATGGGAGTGGACAACATTGACTCTGTTTGATACAGTGAACTTGGGAAACTTTCTAGGTAGCTTAAAGAAAAACTATTCAGTGAATACATTTGAAAAATGTATGGGTTTTAGAACAGAGCAGATAATGGAAAAATAGATATATGAAAATGTATAAATTCAAGGGTTTTCAGGATTGGAATACTGTAGGTGTGGAATTACAAAAATATTTCATGGTCTCCTGATCTGAAATATCAGCCTCATAGGCATAAACAAGGCAATTATTTCAGGTCAGGGGATCGGGGTTTGTCCAGTCATTGTGACTCGAATACATCGGGTCAGGGGATCGGGGTTTGTCCAGTCATTGTGACTCGAATACAGACTGTAAATTCAGCCTAAAAAAAAGGTCTGGGTGAAGGAGCTTAATGTTGTCAACGCTGAAGAAGGAATATGGTTTACCATGCACAATAAGGTTTCAATATTTGGCCAGCAAGCTTAGTGGGACAAAAAAAGGGGTTGGCATTGGGAGGTTCGGATAATAGAAGATTCTATTCTTATATCATTGGCAGGACAGTGACTATGAGTAGCAAAGCACATAGAGATGAGACAAGGGATTTTTATGTATGTTTTCTTGCATGGGATGGGGGTAGCGGATGAATAAAAGAAGCAAGAAAAACTTTAGAAAATCATTACCTTAAGATCCTAATACATTCATAGCAAAGCCTTAACATACTTATAATGCTGCAATACGCACTTAAAAACAATACAATAACATAGTAAACTTTATTACAACTTTTAACTCATAGCATAAAGAGGGTAGATAATATTAATGACTGCAACACTGTATCATGACTGTGCCAACCCGGAGTTTGAGGAGGAGGAGGAAACTCTTGCCTACCACGGAAGCCTTCAAAAAGAACCTGAAGACCCACCTCTTCTGACAAGCCTACAACCTGCAGTAATCCTCAGTCTACTGAACCTCCACATGACCAGCTCTACCCTGTCCTAGTGTATCCTCACCCATCCCCTGCAGAATATGAGACCTCGCGGGCAGGGTACTCTCTTCTTCGGTGTGCCTTGTTTTACTCATGTTTTTTGTACTTGTCTATATTTGCCCCTGTCACAAGTAAAGTGCCATGGAATAAATGGCACTATAAAAATAATAATAATAATAATAATAATAATAATTATAAAAATAAGGAAAGCATTACTGCTCCACGGGGGAGTGGGGTGAGGAGATTACTAATTTTTTTTTATATCCTTGCGCTGGAATAGAGGATGCACAATGGGGGTGATTTTTAAAAGGAAAGACAATTGGGAGTGTAAGTTTTATTATTTCCTTTGCACAATAAAAAAAATAATATCTAAAAATGAAAGGCCATGAACCAAAGATGAGCAAATCAATTCGTAACAAATCAAATTTGGAAAGATTTTCCCAGTAATTTAGGAATTCGAACTGTTTGGGATTTGATTTATACGTATCCAGTGGAATTTGAAATTTTTCTAAATACTTTAAAGGTTCAGTAAGGGGTTAGAAAAAACATATTATACTACACAAAGGCCTTCAGTTTTCCACGCTGGGGCCAGGGATTGGCATCACATGTCGCCCCTCACATGATTGCCTAAGACGAGTGACTGGCCTCAGTATCTGAAGGACCAACAACCGGCACTGAGGAGGGAGGCGCTGCGGTGAAGAGGTCAGGTGAGGGCCTAGGACAAGTATACTGGGGTTTTCTTAACCACTTCCCTTTCTATTTATTATCTGGAGAGAGCTCACATCATATTAAACATCTTTTCACAGCAATCGGGGCACTGTCATTCAGAACGAATCGAATCTGGAAGTAGAATCGAATGAATCTGCTGAAATGAATTTCTTTGTGCATGAAAAATCAAGAAACATATACCTTACAAAATTTCCATAACCAAAAAAAAACATTATTGTGATTTTTATATGAGCATTCCTTTACATGTTTTCAGAAACCCTCATAGCTGTTTTCCTCTTCTACTTTTTCTTTTTTTCGGCCTTTTTTTTTTTGGTGCGCTTTTTATTGCAAATTTTCAGCTGCATTTTATAAAACCAGCAAAGTCTATAAGATTTCAGAAATCTCATGCACACAAATATTTTTTTTTTATCCCCAATGTTTTGTGCTTTTCTTGTTTTTTTTTTTTTGTTTTTTTTCACAATAAAGCATGTTACTTATTTCAGCGTTTTTTCCACATTGAAAGTAATGGGTAGTTAAAAAATGTTGAAAAAAACACTGAAAAAGAGCAGGCGTCAGGTTGCGCAGTGTAGTTTGTGACAAAACCTGATGTGGTAGAATCACATTTTTTTTTTATTTTGCACTAAACTTTATCAGCATGCACAAGAGACACATGTAGCATGACAAAAACACAGCAAAAACAGCACAAAAAATGCAGCCAAAACACAACAAGAAAAAACAAGCAAAACCTGCTTTTTTTCTGCAGCTTCTTTGCTGCCAAGAGAGTAGGTTTGGCTGCAGAAAAAAAAAACCCACTGAAAAAGCGCCTAGTTTGAATATGGTCTAGGAGTATCCTTATAACTGGTCATATAATATCATTGTTTCGCCGACCCTTGTCACATAGTATCTTTATTTTGACTGCACTGGCCACATGGTATTATTGTTTCGCCAGCATTGGCCACATGGTATCTTTTTCTTTTCCCACACTAGTATTTTTGCTTCTTCAACACTGGTCACATGGTATCTTTATTTCGCCAGCATTGGCCACATGCTCTTTTTGTTTTGCCTGCACTGATAACATAAAACTCTTGTTTTGCCAGCACTGGCCATATAGTATCTTTATTTCTCCAACATTGGTCACAGTTTTTATTTTCCTTCCAGCATTGGTCACATGGTATCTTTCTTTTGCCCACACTAATATCTTGATATCTTTACTTTACCAGCACTGGTAACATAGTAACATAGTAACATAGTAAGTAAGGCCGAAAAAAGACATTTGTCCATCCAGTTCAGCCTATATTCCATCATAATAAATACCCAGATCTACGTCCTTCTACAGAACCTAATAATTGTATGATACAATATTGTTCTGCTCCAGGAAGACATCCAGGCCTCTCTTGAACCCCTCGACTGAGTTCGCCATCACCACCTCCTCCATGGTCACATGGTATATTTTGCTTTGCTTTCAATGGTCACATGCAGTGCTGCCACTAGGAATTTCAGGGCCCCATACTCATACTGGCAACATTTTGGGCCCCCGTGAGACTCTGCCCAGGCTCCACCTCAGCTCCGCCTCCACATCTCGAACCTTCCACAGTCCCACCGCCCACTCTTCGAAAAACTTATTTTCTGCACCACATCCTCACCAGTCAGATATTATCAGTTCCAAGCAGACACCAGATCACATACATAGCTAGCAGCTTTTGTATTGGCCAAAATAATTTTTAACTGCGACCACGACAAGGTTGACTCTTTTGATTGGGCCCCACTCTACTCTAACCTATTAAAAATTTCTTAAAATATCCAATACTCTCTTTAGGTATATTTTTCTCTATTTTTCTTTAAGTGAATGAGTCACATGCAGTACAGACCAAAAGTTTGGACACACCTTCTCAAAGATTTTTCTGTATTTTCATGACTATGAAAATTGTACATTCACACTGAAGGCATCAAAACTATGAATTAACACATGTGGAATTATATACTTAACAATAAAGTGTAAAACAACAGAAATTATGTCTTATATTCTAGGTTCTTCAAAGTAGCCACCTTTTGCTTTGATGACTGCTTTGCACACTCTTGGCATTCTCTTGATGAGCTTCAAGAGGTAGTCACCGGGAATGGTCTTCCAACAATCTTGAAGAGATACTTAGGACTTGTTGGCCCTTTTGCCTTCACTCTGTGGTCCAGCTCACCCCGAACCATCTCGATTGGGTTCAGGTCTGGAGACTGTGAAGGCCAGGTCATCTGGCGTAGCACCCCATCACTCTACTTCTTGGTCAAATAGCCCTTACACAGCCTGGAGGTGTGTTTGGGGTCATTGTCCTGTTGAAAAATAAATGATGGTCCAACTAAACGCAAACTGGATGGAATAGCATGCCACTGCAAGATGCTGTGGTAGCCATGCTGGTTCAGTATGCCTTCACGGTGGGAACCAGGCAAATAGAGTCCATCCGTTCACCTTTTCTGGAACCAAAGATCTCAAATTTGGACTCATCAGACCAAAGCACAGATTTCCACTGGTCTAATGTCCATTCCTTGTGTTCTTTAGCCCAAACAAGTCTCTTCTGCTTGTTGCCTGTCCTTAGCAGTGGTTTCCTAGAAGCTATTTTACCATGAAGACCTGTTGCACAAAGTCTCCTCTTAACAGTTGTTATAGAGATGTGTCTGCTGCTAGAATTCTGTGTGACATTGACCTGGTCTCTAATCTGAGCTGCTGTTAACCTGCGATTTCAGAGTCTGGTGACTCGGAGAAACTTATCCTCAGAAGCAGAGGTGATACTTGGTCTTCATTTCCTGGGGTGGTCCTCATGTCAGACAGTTCCTTTGTAGCGCTTGATGGTTTTTGCAACTGCACTTGGGGACACTTTCAAAGTTTTCCCAATTTTTCAGACTGACTGACCTTAATTTCTTAAAGTAATGATGGCCACTCGTTTTTCTTTACTTAGCTGCTTTTTTCTTGCCATAATACAAATTTTAACAGTCTATTCAGTAGGACTATCAGCTGTGTATCCACCAGACTTCTGCACAACACAACTGATGGTCCCAACACAATTTATAAGGCAAGAAATCCCACTTATTAAACTGGACAGGGCATACCTGTGAAGTGAAAACCATTTCCGGTGACTACCTCTTGAAGCTAATCAAGAGAATGCCAAGAGTGTGCAAAGCAGTCATCAAAGCAAAAGGTGGCTACTTTAAATAACCTAGAATATAAGACATATTTTCAGCTGTTTCACACTTTTTCATTAAGTATATAATTCCACATGTGCTAATTCATAGTTTTGATGCCTTCAGTGTGAATGTACAATTTTCATAGTCATGAAAATACAGAAAAAACTTTAAATGAGGAGATGGGTCCAAACTTTTGGTCTGTACTGTATATGTTTGCCACATACAAGGAACAAATACGATCACACCATGACAAGACGACATATCACCACCACATAGTGATGGAATAATACCACACACAAGGAACAAATACCTCCATACAATGACCAGACCACATATTACCACCACATAGTGACCAAATAACACCACTTGCAGGGAGAAATATCTCCACAGCAAAACCAGATCACATACTACACCACATAGTGACCGAATACTACAATACCGATCATTAAAAAAAACCCACAACACTAATACCATTATACACAGGAGCTCTGTATATAATGTCAGTGTACAGATAATACAGTGATCACCAGTGACATTATATACAGGAGCTCTGTATATAGTGTACAGTGAACAGGTAATAGAGGGTATAATATCTGCGTACAGGTAACACACTGACTCACCAGTGATGTCTGTAGCTGAAGTCCTTCATCTTTGCTTTTCTTTTTCATGCAGCGCAGACTGCCATCATCTCTTCCAGCCAGGACTCGTCTCTGCATAAAATAACACAAAGTTACCTAGAGCCCCGCTTCCAGAGCACGTTCCCCACTTTTTCCCTTTCTTCTACACTTCACATCCGAATACAGATCTGCACCCACCATTAATATATAATTAGTTATTATTAATCCACCACTGCACCCCCACCAACTATAAATATCCATTGTCCCCACTTAATAAATATATACATTAATTAGCCCCTGTACTCTTTTGCCCAATTCATTACCAGTCACTGCATCCTCAACAGCCCCCACTATGTGCCTCCAACTCCCGATTCATTATATTTACATTCCCCTTCCACCCCAATTCTTTGTCATTTCTCCTCTCGCCCACTCCCACCCTCTATTTATTATCAACTGCTACCCCAACATTCAATTCATTATTTACTCCCACCATCCTCAAAATTCATAATTATTTGCCCCTCAGGTCCTCATTTTCTCCCCCGTCCCCCACCTTCAATTCAATTGCTTTCTCTGTCCCTCACTTCATCATTTGCTGTCCCCATTCACCCCTCACTTCATCATGTGCAGTCCCTTTCTGTTCATATGCAGTCCCCATTCCCTCCCTCACATCATCATTTGCAGCCCCCCTCCATCGTGTGCAGATCGCCCCTTCATCATGTGCAGATCCCCCTTTCATCATGTGCAGAACCCCCTTTCATCATGTGAAGATCCCGTTTTATCATGTGCAGACCCCCCTTTCATCATGTACAGACCCCCCCTTTCATCATATGCAGGCTCCCCTTTCATCATGTGAAGATCCCCCCCTTTTATCATGAGCAGATTCCCCTTTTTTCATCATGTGCAGACCCCATTCCATCCTGTGCAGACCCCCCTTTCATCATGTGCAGACCCCCCTTTCATCATGTGCAGACCCCCTTTCATCATGTGAAGATCCCGTTTTATCATGTGCAGACCCCCCTTTCATCATGTACAGACCCCCCCTTTTATCATGTGCAGGCTCCCCTTTCATCATGTGAAGATCCCCCCCTTTTATCATGAGCAGATTCCCCTTTTTTCATCATGTGCAGACCCCATTCCATCCTGTGCAGACCCCCCTTTCATCATGTGCAGACCCCCCTTTCATCATGTGCAGACCCCCCTTTCATCATGTGCAGACCCCCCTTTCATCATGTGCAGAACCCCCTTTCATCATGTGCACACCCCCTCCTCATCCATTTAATTCATTTTATAAAGAAAAAAAACATTTTTTTAACCCTTGTCAGGCTGCATAATTTTACAACCTTAACAGGCTGCATAGGTACAATTGTACCTTCACATATACCTCCACTGTGGGAAGACTTTACTTGGTTTCAGAAACTAAAGTTCATTCAGCTACAAATGTTATGCTGATATCTATTGTTCAGTGTTGTTACTGGTCACTTATGTTGCTGTCAATTAAGTTAATTCAAACTGGGAGTGGCTTCTACTTGTCTTCCTGCCTCCCTCCTCTCATTAGCCATTTTGCTGTTCATCTCATTGCTGTGAGCACACATTTCTAGGCTTGTGAAGTCTTCAATTTCTTGGAAACGAAGGTAGGAAAGTCTCACAGCATCTAACAGCCAGTTATACCTTTATTCTCATTATGTGGGGACAGAACAGTCAAATTGTCTTTCAGCCTGGACTTGGCTTACATATATTTTGTATGAAACTTATCACTATAGGTATAATTTTTATACGAAAAATGGATAATAATTAGTATCTACATATTGTTTTACGATGTTTTATTTATATTCAGCACAAAATACGAAGCCAAAATTCATCTAGCAAGTCATCATGAGTGATAGTAATGCTGGATCTAGTTTCCGCCATAATCCAAGAAAACGTGTTTGCAGGTTAGTATAATTTTGTGAAAAGCCAATAATGTAGTATTTCGGAAAATTATTTATTTTACATTTTTTCATATTTACAGATTTACGTCTGACGAAATAATGCGAATGCTAGAAGAATCTGATTCTGAGCATGAGGATGAACCATATGTTCCATCTGATGATGAAAACTATGTACCACAAGTGGATGTTACTGAAGAAGATTCAGACATTGAACAAGAAATGGTCATAGAGCATGAAAATGAATACGAATCAGACGAAAGTGTTGAGGATGATTCTGTGCCTCAAAGTGCAGGCGACATTTGGACTGCTAAGGATGAAACTCAATGGTGCAGTAATCCACTGCCAAATGCACAAACAAAATCTCGTAATGTCCTACGACAAAGAGGTGGCCCTGCAGCAATCAGCAACCTATATACAGCAAAAGAGCTATTCAAGTCCATCATGACTCCCGAGATGTGTGACATCATATTACGGGAAACGAATCGAAAGGCCAAGAGAGTTTGTGATGCTTACAACAACGAACTGGTACAACGTTTTCCTGATTCTTCCAAACGGCCACCACAAAAAACATTCAAGCAATTTACTGAAACTGAACTTCATGCATTTTTGGGCATACTGATTGCTGCTGGTGTGCACAGAGCCAACAAAGAGAATCTGGAGGAAATGTGGAATGTTGCTGCTCTGCCTCTTATACGTGCAGCCATGTCTCGTGACCGCTTCAAGATGATACTCAGATTTATCAGGTTTGACAACGAAAATACACGTGCAGAACGTGTGCAAACAGATAAAGCTGCACCAATACGGGACATCTGGACAATGCTGAACAGTAATCTGGAGAGAGCCTACAAGCCATATCATTGTATCACCGTCGACGAGCAATTATTTCCATTTAGAGGTCATACTAAATTTACCCA
The DNA here is from genome assembly GCF_032444005.1 of Ranitomeya imitator. Lineage (NCBI taxonomy): Eukaryota > Metazoa > Chordata > Amphibia > Anura > Dendrobatidae > Ranitomeya > Ranitomeya imitator. The sequence continues at coordinate 666,698,183 of NC_091286.1, forward strand.
GTATATACCTTCAAAACCAGCTAAATATGGCATAAAGATTTTCTGGGCTTGTGACTCATCAAATGCCTACCCTTTACAAGGTCAGCTCTACACTGGGAAACCAACTGATGGTCCTCGACAAGTAAACATTGGAGAACGAACAGTATTGGACCTAGTGAGCTCGTATAAAGGCTCTGGAAGAAATGTCACCACCGATAACTTCTTTACAACCATGGAACTAGCTAAGGTATTGAACTCCTGGAACATGACACTAGTTGGTACAGTGAGAAAAAACAAAAGGTTCCTACCTAACAACATGCAGCCTGCCAAAGAAAGGCCTGTATACTCGACAAATTTTGCCTACAATCATGATGCAACAGTCTGTTCATATGTACCAAAGAAGAACAAATCAGTCGTGCTTCTATCATCTATGCACATGACGGGAGAAGTTGAAGAGACACTAGCAGCCAAGCCAGAGATAATAAAATACTACAACATAACAAAAGGTGGCGTTGATGTTATGGATAAAATGTTGGGAGAGTACACTGTGAAACGACGAACATCACGTTGGACTTTGGCATTTTTCTACAATATGATTGATGTCAGTGGGTTAGCATCCTACATCATCTACAGAGAACACAATCCAAGCTTCAGGGCAAAGGATCAACGAAGAAAGTTCCTGAAAGATCTCGCAAATCAGCTGTGTATGATTGCAATTGAAGATCGTAGTACAAACAAAATGATAATGAGAAACCATTTTCTTCGAGGTGCAGTAGAAATGGTGCTTGGACGATGCATTGTGGTAGCATCGCAGCCAGCAGCTGGCCCCAAAATACCTCATGGTAGTCGTGGACCCTCCCCTGTTGTTGGTAGTTGCTATGTCTGCAGAGACCTGAGGCGAAAACAACGCAAGACTAGAAAGTCTTGTGTGGTTTGTGTGAAACCCATTTGCGATGAACACTCTGTAGCAAAGCCAACATGCATTACTTGCAAAGAAAATCAATAAAAAAAAGTTTCTTACATTTTCTTTTATAATGTAAATGAACAGTTTTTTACTTGTTTATAATAGTTAAATAGCATTATCATTAAAAAAAAATTTATGCTTTTTCCCTTGCATTATCTTCATTCAAAATATATGAGGTACATTTGTACCTATGCAGCTTGTTATGGATGCAAAAAGATCTCGACCCCTTATCTCGGAAGCGGGTGGAGATATTTTATTGAAATTTGGCCAATATATTCTGGACCAAAAATGTAGAGATGTCACGAAATTTCAGCCCTCTACGTCTTTTCAAAAAAAAGTTATTGCAATTTTAAAACGGAATAGTTACAATTGTACCTATTCAGCCGGATAAGGGTTAATTGTGCACATGCTGACACCGGACCAGAAGTCCAGGGAGGGCAGAGGGAGTCGGAGCTGCGCAGCCATCAAGGTTAAGCTGGGTTCACATTGCGTTAAACCCATCCGTTAGACGGACTATGTTACACCGCGGCATAACGCGGTGTAACGCAGTCCGTTAACGCCGCCATTGAATCCAATGTCGGATGCATCGCTAGCGCACGCCCACAATGGGTGTGCACTAGCAATGTGTCGTCATTGAGTGACGGACCCCAAGACGCGGGCTGCAGTGTTTCCAGGTCCGTCACCGCTAGCGCAGATGGAGCTAGCAGATGCTCTATCTGCGCTAGCGCGCTGCCATACCGGTACTTGCGTTAACAGCAGCCCGTTAATAGATATTTTGAACAGGCTGCTGTTAACGCAATGTGAACCCGGCCTTAGACAGCCGTGCACAGCTTTGGGAGAGCTCAGGGGCCCCGACGCCGACATGTGCACCACAGGCGCACAGCGCCCAGCACATTAGTGCAGGATGGGGCCTGATGAGCGTAGCTCAAGAGGCGGACCCCCTCTGTGCCGCTAGTCATCGGGCCCCAAACTGCAGTAATGGCAGTAATGCCCTGATGGCGGACCTGGTCTCATTATATATTTGTTTTACCAGCAGTAGTCACAGGGTATCTTTGTTTTGCAGCATTAGCAACGTAGAATCTTTGTTTTGCCTACTCTGGTCACATCATATCTTTGCCTCACCAGCACTGGCTACAACGTATCCTTATTTCACCCATACTGGTCTAACAGTATTTCTTTTTAGTCAGATCTGGTCACATTTTATCTTCAACAGATGTTTTTATTCATCTTAAATAAGCAGAGCACCAGCTCAGCTCCCCAACCTTCTACACTTTCAAAGGCAGGTTTCCAAAACCCCATCAGCACAATGCTATGCAGAATGTGTGGCAGAGTTGCCAACTAGATGTTTTATCTTAGCAGAATAACTTATTCCAAATGATACAGGCAGTTGATATTTTTTTTAAAGCAAAATTAATATGGATTAGCAAATATGCTAAGTGATAATCAGATATCACTCGAGTGTCTGGGTGCTCAGATGTGCATGCCACTTGGCATGTTTGGCGCCTGTTACACAGCCAATAAGCATGCGGGGATTGCCTGGAAGTCACTGTAATGCTGTAGCCATCTTGGTAGTGGCATTACTGTGATTGGCTGGCACTATGACATAATCAGAGGTCATAAAAGGACAGGCTCTACCACTCTTGGCACACTGATGCCATCTCACTTCTCAGGGACAGTTCTTACTGGAGGGAGAGAGTACTTGCCCAGGCCTGTGTGTGTGACAGGCTCCCTTTAACAACAGGGCGGTTTAATTTACAGCAATTGTGAACTCCTCTCAGTGAGGTAATGGTTAATTGACAGTAGAATTATGAAAGAACGCAACAGTCTTATTAACCCCTTTATGACCGGAGCATTTTTCGGTTTTGCGTTTTCGTTTTTCGCTCCCCTTTTTCCATATTCATAAAAAAAAAAATTCCGTCAATATGGCCATGTGAGGGCTTTTTTTTGTGGGAAGAGTTTTACTTTTGAACAACATTATTGGTTTTACCATGTCGTTTACTCGAAAATGGGAAAAAATTAAAAGTGCGGTGAAATTGCAAAAAAAAGGTGCAATCCCACATTTGTTTTTTGTTTGACTTTTTTTGCTAGGTTCACTAAATGTTAAAACTGACCTGCCATTATGATTCTCCAGGTCAGTATGAGTTCAAAAACACCAAACATGTCAAGGTTCTTTTTTATCTAAGTGGTGAGAAAAAATTCCAAAGTTTGCTAAAAAAAATAAAAAAGTTGCGCCATTTTCCGATACCCGTAGCGTCTCCATTTTTTGTGATCTGGGGTTGGGTGTGGGCTTCTTTTTTAGCATGCCGAGCTGGCATTTTCAATGATACCACTTTTGTCCAGATATGATCTTTTGATTGCCCATTATTGCATTTTAATGCAATGTCGCGGCGAGCAAAAAAAATGTAAATCTACAAATATGTGTAGGTTTCATTTTATTGCTTTATTTTGAAAGGGGGTGATTTGAAATTTTATGTTTTGGTTTTTTTTTCATATTTTTAAACACATTCTTTTTACTTTTGCCAAGCTTCAATAGCCTCCATGGGAGGCTAGAAGCTGGGACAACTCGATCACCTCAGTTACATGGAGGCAATGATCAGTTCGCCTCTATGTAGTAGAATTGTAGTAGCATTGCTATGTGCGCCGACAACAGGGTGGCGCTCATAGCAATCTGGCATCAACAACCATAGAGGTCTCAAGGAGACCTCTGGTTGTCATTTCGATGCACCGCTAACCCCCGATCATGTGACAGTGGTCAGCGGTGCAAATATTTCTGGCCCAGTGGCCAGAAGCGCCTGTTGAATGCTGCTCTCAGAGTTTGACAGTGCCATTTAACTAGTTAATAGGTGCAGGTGGATCACAATTCCACTCGTGCCTACTGCAGGCACATGTCAGCTGTTGAAATCTGCTGACATGTTGCTGTTTTGAGGTGGGCTCACCGCCCACCCCAAAAATGACAATTCTTGCACTAAGAACGAACATTTTTCCAACTTAGCAGAAAGTTGATTCTCCCTAAGTCTCTGGAGAATGTTACACAAATGCCCCAAAAAAGCTTTTCTATCTGAGGAATAAATCAAGATATCATCAAGATATATAACCACAAAGTGACCGATGAGGTCAGAAAACACAAAATTTATAACATTTTTAAAAACGGCTGGAGCGTTTGTTAAAGCCAAAGGGCATATTTAGATTTTCAAAGAGACCTTCGGACGTGAGAAACGCCGTGTTCCACTCGTCCCCCTCTCAAAACCTGATCAAGTTATAAAAACTCCTCTTAAATCCAATAAAAAAAAACTATTTTGCTCTGGAAAACTGGTTACATAGATCAGGAATGAGAGGGAGCGGGTACATGTTTCTCACCGTGATTTTATTAAGTTCCCGAAAGTCAAGGCAAGGGCGCAAACCAACATCTTTTTTTTTTCAAACAAAAAACCAGCTTCCACAGGAGAAACAGAGGGCTGATATGAGCCTTATCATAAGAGCCTTATGAAGGCTCTTGGAAATATACTCCTTCATGGCAACCCCCTTAGGACTCAAAAGAATAAATAAACGGGCCTTGGGAAATGTTGCACCTGGAATTAAATGAATGGCACAATCAAAAGGCTGATGTGGCAAAACCTCAGCCTCGCTTTCGGAGAACATGTCTTCCAAATCCTTTAGGTATTCCGGAATACCGTCTGGACCAACAGATGAAACAGACACAGAATCACAACATTGGTTAACACTATTTGACCCCCATTGGACAATTACTCTGGTTTCTCAATTAATATCAGGATTATGACGTTGCAACCAATCATGACTAAGGGTGCTTGGTCACCAGAAACGCATTGATATCGCATTTTATTCTCTGTAATTGTTGATGTTTCTATCCTCCACTGAGCACATTTTCCAAGTGAATAAAGAAAAGGTTTTTTCCACTATCTCGTTGAGCTGGATTCCTCATCATTTTTTTCATTCTTCCACGCCCTGACACAGCGGTTCCATGCTCCGAGTCTCCAAGATGTCAACCATGGTGAGGTGGACTTTGTTTGATTTCACACACACTGATTACAAGCAAACAGGTCACAGGTGAGGATGTTACCTTTAGTCGCCACTCAAACCCATTTGTGTCAACTTCTCTGCATGTTATCAGACCACAATCATCAAGGTATGTGAACTTTTGATCAGGGACATTTGGATGTTTTTTTGGTTGTCATTATGATTTAAAAAGAGAAAACACAGTAGTTTGAAAATAAATGGCTTCACCTAGCCACTAACCAACCATTTTGGTGTTATTCATGCTCTCTGATAAAAGGCCAGCACAACTGTTAATGCGAAACGCGCGTTGAGGTACTGGGCAGTGTGGTTCCAGCCATCATGGCACATGGTCTGCATTAAAAATAATTCTAATGTAGGCACATCGATTTTCACATAGACATTTCAACTGTACAGGGGTATTATGTCTAATTATATGCCTGTGTCTTACTGACAATACTTTGATTACATTGCTTTACAACTGTGGAATCATGTTTATTGATAAATACATAATGAACTATATTGCCCCATATAGATTTTTATGGGTTTGATTTTGTATCTGGTCTCTTGTTTGTGTGATGTTTAGTAAAATTATTGTTATAAATATACCGTGATGACCGGGTATCTATGACAAGGAGGGAAAAAATGTAAAATTGTATAAAGATGGTCAAGCATTACCTGGTCGACCAAACCAGCATAACCCTAACTCCTCTGCAACCTTCATCTATTGGGTATCAAAGCTGGAGTCCTGTCATGAGCTGTCGGTCTATGCCTTGTAGGTGTTATGCTTCCCTGCCGCTAGCGTCTTGTGTGAGCAGGTTTTTAGTGCCACCCGTGGTTCATAACAGAATTGTGCTTTCGCATGTCAACATAAAGTGCTGACAGGCTCACTGTGATAAAAATTAACAAAGCCTGGATTAGATGCGATTTTTCCACAACACCAGATGACAGCAGTGCATAAAGTGTTTTTAACCTTCAATATTTGAATGAGGTCCTCCACTTGTTGCCTTCTAGTGTCTACGGATAACTGGATAAACCTACTTAAAAATTTTTCCTGGCTTTGCACTTTGTGCAAAGTCATTATGAGCGTATAACTGCCACATCTACAAGTTCTTAATTTTTTCATGAAGCAATTCAAGTTGGTGCCTTGAAGGGTGTATGAGTGACCCTGCTTTCATTTTTGGAAGGCTTTTCACTGTGCTTAGATCGTTTACAAGTGCTTCTCACTGAATTAGAATATCATCAAAAAGTTAATTTACTTCAGCTCTTCAACATAAAAGTGAAACTCGCATATTATATAGAGTTAATACAAACAGAGAGAGCTATTTCAAGTAGGGTTGAGTGAAACGGATCGGACAAATTCAAAAATCGCCGACTTTCGGCAAAGTCGGGTTTCATGAAACCTGACCCAATCCTAGTGTGGGATCGGCCATGAAATCGGTGATCTTCGCGCCAAAGTCGCATTTCGTATGACACTTTCAGTGCAATTATTCAGCCAATTAAGGAAGACGCAGAGTGTGGGCAGCGTGATGACATAGGTCTCGGTCCCCAACATCTTACAGTAGGGCATGACAGACAAAGTGGATCTACTGCAGTCCTGTTAGTTTTGTGTATGTCAGCCAGCCGATTTCTGCCACTTACATTGCATTGTTTTATACACGGGCCTGAGTTTTGGGTCAGTCTCCCCAAAGAAAGGAGTTTCAAATTGTCACAAAGTGGATCTACTGCAGTCCTGTTAGTTTGGTGTATGTCAGCCAGCCACTTTCTGCCACTTCGATTGCATTTTTATATACACTGGGCCTGAGTTTTGTGTCAGTCTCCCCCCAAAAAGGGGAGATTCAAATTCTCACAAAGTGGATCTACTGCAGTCATGTTAGTTTGGTGTATGTCAGCCAGCCACTTTCTGCCACTTAGATTGCGTTGTTATATGCATTGGGCCTGAGATTTGGGTCAGTCTTACCAAAAAAAAGGGAGTTTCAAATTCTCAACAAGTTTATACACACCTTCCACCTTGTTTTACAGTACCATATAACGGTTGTTATTTTGGTTAGATTTTCCAAAAAATGAGGAAGTCTCATGGAAGAGGCCGTGGGTGGTGGTTGCCATCTGGTAATGATGGTGGTGGTGGTGGTGCATCTGGTAGTATTGGCAAAAGCACAATAGCACCTAAGGCTGGAGGTGTTGAGCCAGCATCTTCATTTGGCTACACAAGGCCTGTAAGTCTCCCTTTTCTGGGAGTAGGAAAATGGCTTTTAAAGCCGGAGCAGCAGGAAAAAGTTTTGGCTTTCATTGCTGACTCAGCCCCTAGCTCTTTCGCCTCCTCTTCAGAAAGTTCCAAATATATAAGCAGCGAGTCATCGGTGGATGCTCCCGGTCAGGAACAAGACATTTCCTTGTTTCCTTCACCCAAACCAAAAGTGAAGGATGTGTCAGGCAACACTACAGGTTACTCCATGGAGCTCTTTACACATACCGTGCCTGGGTTAGAACGGGAAATTGTTAAAAGCCCATTACAAGATGAATCTGACATGGAGTGCACTGATGCACAGCCACAGCTAGATTATTAGATTATTATGCTGTTCCATTGACTCAGATCTACATTGCCCTCGCAGTGTACTGAGCCAGAATCTGACCCTGATGAGACTATGGTGCCCCGTCCCGAATGCTCTAGCACCTTACACGGTGACACAGAGGAAGGTGCACATGACATTGAAGAGGAGGTGATAGATGACCCAGTTGTTGACCCAGATTGGCAGCCATTGGGGAAAGAGTGGGGGCCGCTGCCAGTAGCTCTGAAGCGGAGGAGGATGATCCACAGCAGCAGCCATCTACATTGCAACAGCTGTCATCTGGCAGGCCCGTATCAGGCCAAAAACATTTGTCAAAAACAAAAACAGTTTTAGGACAGCGTGGCCATCCGGTGAAAGTAGCAAAGAATGCAATGCCTGAAAAGGTATTCCGTAGTAGGAAGAGTGCAGTGTGGCAATTTTTTAACCAAGATCCGAATGATCAGTCAAAAGTTATCTGTAAGAAATGCTCAAAGACCTTTAGCAGAGGGAAGAATCTTCAAAATTTAAATACAATGTGCATGCTTAGACATTTAACCAGCATGCACTTGCAAGCCTGGACTAACTACCAAACGTCCCGTACCGTTGGTGCACCTGCTCAGAATGAAGGTAGTCAGCAATGCTACATTGCAACCCTCACTGTAAGCCTACCAGTTAGGACACCACCAGCAGCAAATGTGGAGGTATTGTCGCAAGGCCAAAGCAGTCAGGGAATGACAAGGTTATTGGTAGGAAACACTGTATGTAGGCCAACATCAAGAATATCATCACCAACCCTCTCTCAATCCACCATGTCCACCACCACCACCACTAGTTCCACCATATGCACCTCTCCAGTCCAGCTCACCCTACAAGAGACTCTCGTTAGGAATAGAAAGTACTCATCCTCTCATCCGCGTACACAGGGTTTGAACGCCCACATTGCTAGACTAATCTCGTTAGAGATGATGCCCTACCGGTTGGTTGAAAGCGAAGCTTTCAAAGCCCTGTTGGCCTATGCAGTACCATGCTATGACCTACCCAGTCGACACTTCTTTGCGAGAAAAGCCATCCCAGCCCTCCACCAGCATGTCAAAGACTGCATTGTCCATGCACTGAGGCAATCAGTCAGTAGAAAGGTGCACCTCACAACAGATGCATGGACCAGTAGGCATGGCCAGGGACGTTACGTGTCCATCACGGCACACTGGGTTAATGTGGTGGATGCAGGGTCCACAGGGGACAGCCATAGTGGGACAGTTCTGCCTAGCCCATGGTCTAGGAAACAGTTGGCTGTAGGCGTTCGCCACCCCTCCTCCTCCTCCTCCAGAGGCGAAAGCTCGTCCACAGAGCCTCCATCCACAGCTGCCTGTGTTGCACACGAGGTGTCCCATTATCGAACAGCTAGTGGTAAGCATCAGCAGGCTGTGTTAGAAATGAAGTGTTTGGGCAACAACAGACACACCGCGGAAGTACTGGCCGAGTACTTGCAGCAACAAACTCAGACATGGCTGGGCAGTGTACATCTTGAGGCAGGCAAGGTATTCAGTGATAACGAAAGGAATTTTATGGCTGCCATAGCCCTTTCATAACTTAAACACATACCTTGCCTGGCTCGCACCTTGAACCTGGTGGTGCATTGCTCCCTCACAAATTATCCGGAGTTACCAGCCCTGCTACTGAAGGTGCGAAGACTTTGCTCGCACATCCGCCGGTCGCCCGTACACTCCAGCCATATGCTGAACCATCAGCGATCACTGAATCTTCTCCAGCAATGCCTAATAATTGACGTTGTAATAAGGTGAAACTCCACACTGCACATGCTTCAGAGGCTGTGCGAACAGAGGCGTGCTGTGAATTATTTGTGGGAGGATACACATACATGGGCTGACAGTTGGATGGCAGACATGGAGTTGTCTGGGGTGCGGTGGTCGAAGCTACAAGACCTCTGTCAAGTCCTTCAGTGTTTTGAGGAATGCACATGGCTGGTAAGTGCAGATGACACCATCATAAGCATGAGCATCCCACTAATGCGTCTGCTGATGCAAAGTTTGATGCACATTAAGGAGCTGGCGTCTGCAGCCGAGGAGGAGGGAAGCCTTGATGACAGTCAGCCATTGTCTGCTCAGGGAACTCTCCTGGATGAGGTGGTGGATGAAGAGGAGGAGGAGGAGGATGATGGGGATGAATATTTATGGGAGGAGGATGCTTCTAAGGGGGCAATAGGAACTGGTGGCATTGCAAGGTCAGGTACAGGGTTTTTGAGGGACACAAGTGATGTTGATTTGCAAGAAAGTGCTCCTCAACCCAGCACAAACAGTGAATTGACACCTGGAACATTGGCCCACATGGCTGAGTATGCCTTGCGTATCCTAAAAAGGGACCACCGCATTATAAAAATGATGACCGTTGACGATTACTGGTTGGCCTGCCTCCTGGTTCCACGATATAAAGGAAAATTACAAAATATCATGCCACATGAGAACCTTGAGCAAATATTGGCTACCAAACAAGCAACTCTTGTAGACCGTTTGGTTCAGGCATTCCCAGAACACAGCGGCAGTGATGGTTCTCACATGAGCAGTAGGGGGCAACATGGCAGAGGTGTTAGAGGTGCACAAATCTGAAGTGGCGTTGGACAGAGGGGATTTATGACCAGGTTGTGGAGTGATTTTGCAATGACCGCTGACACGACAGGTACTGCTGCATCGATTCAAAGTGACAGGAGACAGCATTTGTCCAGTATGGTTACGAACTACTTTTCCTCCCTTATTGATGTTCTCCCTCTCAGGTCTTTCCCCTTTTATTACTGGGCATCTAAAATAGACACCTGGCCTGAATTGGCAGAATATGCATTACAGGAGCTCGCTTGCCCTGCTTCTAGTGTGCTACTAGAAAGAGTCTTCAGTGCTGCTGGTTCAATACTGACAGAAAAAAGGACACGTCTGGCTACGCAGAATGTTGATGATCTAACCTTCGTTAAAATGAACCAATCATAGATTTCAAATTATTTTGCCCCACCTTCTCCTGCTGACACATAGCTTGCCTGAAAAATGTCTTGATTTTGGCCTCCTCTTACTGACTTCTCCAATTCCTCTATTTGCAGCTGCTGAATGTCCACCATAGGCCATTTTTATACCTCCCTACAGGGGCTGACTCCCCCCACAGGGCCGTCGTCACCACTTGGCGCAAGCACCCGTGCGAGTACCGTTTGCCTGGGCAGGTGGGTGCACCCACTCTTGGGCAACAGCACTGGCACAGGGACCCTCATAGTTCAATGGAGTGTCTCTTATGGTGGTGGTGCACAACCAACCTCAGACACACCGTCGTAATATGAGGGGCCCTGTGCCAGTACCGCCGCCCACGAGAGAGTGTTCCCCCCCAGCTCGAACAGTGCTCTACCACTTGCAATACTTACCTCTCCCTGCTCCACCACTGTGTAGTCTGTGCTGTTAAATCCTTCAATGGCACTGCCAATACAAATTTGTTGAAATGATAGATGATAGTTAAAATATACAGGGGCCCTGGCCTCCATTTAGACCAGTTAATACTTTGCGCTTACTACCACTGTCTGCTACTCAGCAGAGGAGCCCACCCAAGTACCTAGCTATGCTGCCTGTTTAGTCCTGTTACCAATTTTGAACTGCATTTAGTTTCCTTTTTTATTTTGGGCCTACTAACTGTGTCTGCGCCACTCATTACAGTTGTCCTCCACTGAACAAAGCAATGCCAACTGTTTAGTCCTGTTACCAATTTTGAACTGCTTTTAGCGCCACTCATTACAGTTGTCCTCCACTGAACAAAGCAATGCCAACTGTTTAGTCCTGTTACCAATTTTGAACTGCTTTTAGTTTCCTTTTTTATTTTGGGCCTACTAACTGTGTCTGCGCCACTCACTACAGTTGTCCTCCACTGAACAAAGCAATGCCGCCTGTGTACTCCTGTTACCAATTTTGAACTGCATTTAGCCTACTATATTATTTGGGCCTATATCTGTGTTTCCTCCTCATCCTGCCCATTGCCCAGCCACTGCTAGATGAGTCTGCTGGTACATTGACCCAGACCACTACATTCCCCTTGCACTCTACACAGCCAGAATCTGACCCTGCTGAAAGTCAGGTTCCCCTTCCCGCATATTATACCACCTTACATGGGGACAAAGAGGAAGGTGCAGATGAAAGTGCAGGTTCCTTCATCAGGTGTGGGGGGGCATACTCGTTTTCGACGTCACTGGCACAGGGCCCCTCATAGTACGCAAAAGTGTCTCTGCCAGTGGGAGGTGCCACCCGCTGTCAAACATACCGCCGTACTATGAGGGGCCCTGTGCCAGTGAAAACTAGTGGGCCCCCCCTGCTTGCTCAGGATCGCAGCACTTGCAAAGTTGAAATACTTACCTCTCCCTGCTCCACCGCCGCGACGTATTCCGTGTTTCCCGGGCCCACGAAAATCTAGAGCCAGCCCTACGCTCCACAACTTTAGCCAAATGACCCCCAGTTTTCAATGCCTAACTATTATTATAAAGTAAATTAAGATTGACAAGCTTAAGAAATAAGAATTGATGTTTTTGGCATTAAAATGGACACTGTAGGTGTTTTCCTGTCCTCCACTCACTGCCGACTTTGATTCCCCATTGACTTGCATTGAGTTTCGTGTTTCGGTCGGCCCCCGACTTTTCGCAATAATCGACCGATTTCACTCAACCCGACTTTTGACAAAGTCGGGTTTCGCGAAACCCGACTCGATCCTAAAAAAGTAAAAGTCGCTCAACTCTACTTACTAGTGTTGAACGATACCTTCCGATATCCGGAAATATCGGATCAGATTGGATCGGACTGATACTCAAAAAGTATCGGGTATTGCCGATACCGATACCGGAAACCAATGCAAGTCAATGGGACACAAATATCGGAATGAAAAAAACCCTTTCTGCAATGTACGGGCCTCTCAGGGGTCTGTACGGGCCTCTCGGGGGTCTGTTTGGGCCTGCCAGGACCTGTACGAGCCTCTCGGGGATCTGTGCAGGCCAGCCGGGGGTCTGTAGCGGCCTCTTGAGGGTCTGTGCGGGCCTGCCGGGCCTGTACGGGCCTCTTGGTGGTCTGTGCTGTCCTGCAGGGGGTCTGTACAGGCCTTTCCGGGGTCTGTGCGGGCCTGCCGGGGGTCTGTGCGGGCCTCTCGGGGGTCTTTGTGTCTGTGTGCAGGCATTGTCCGATGGGACTACAAGTACCATCGGGCTGTGCCTGCTACAATGACAGTGATTGACACATTAGCCAATGATGAATCAGTAGTAGTCGCATCATCATCACCGACTAATGTGTTGAATGTAAAAAAAAAAACATGCATACAACATACACACTACATACATACTACATACATACTACATACATACATACATACATACATACTACATACAACATACATACAACATACATACATACATACAAGATACATGCTACATAGACTTTGAACTATAGTAACCTCTCAGTGACATCACCCAATATCACTGTTCTATAGGGGAGATCGTCGTTGGACACTCGTTATTAATTGGACTACGGCGGACAGGGAGTATACGGTTTATTATTTTATGTTTTTGCAGGCGCTGAAGTATTGTAAGTATGGTTAAATGAAGAATATTAAAATAGTTTTATCTGGTTGCATCTTTATTTTTTTTTTTTACTTTTTCACTACACTAGGATTAATAATCGATAGGCGTCTTATTGATGTCTCTCCATTATTAACCCGGCTTAATGTCACCTTACAATAGCAAGGTGACATTAATCCCTTATTACCCCATATCCCACCGCTACACGGGAGTGGGAACAGAGGGGTTAAGTGCCAGAATTGGCGCATCTTACATGTCACTGCTCTATAGGACCTTCAGTGACACACTGACAGGAGACAATGGCACCTGCAGTGCATCACTTAGAGGTTACCTTAGTTCATAGTCTCACTTTAAGGCATTTGCTGCGTGGGAAATTTCTCCCACAGCAATGCCAAAAGTGAGACTAGGGACTTTTTTTTTCAGCGGCGGAGGAATACAGTGCGGAAGGATACCTTCCTCTTTTCATCTCTTCATTGTATTCCTGGAGCCCTTAGAGAGCGGTCACATCAGCTGATGCTGCCGTTCTCCACAAGAGATGATCGAGGGACACTCGTGGATTTCTGTGGATCAGGGAGTATATTGTTTGTTTGTTATTTTCATATTTTTTACAGATGTCACTGGCTTCGGGGAACAAAGTGACAAGTGATGGTGAGTATGTAATCTATGTTATATCTACTGTATGTCTATATGTATGTATTGTATATAATGTATGAATGTATTGTATGTAGTATGTATGTAGTATGTATGTGGTATGTTGTATGTATACAGTATGTATGTTGTATGTATGTAGCATGTATGTAGTATGTTGTATGTATGTATGTAGTATGTTGTATGTTTGTATGTATGTAGTATGTATGTAATATGCATGTAGTATGTATGCTGTATGTATATTGTATGTATGTATGTAGTATGTATGTAGTAAGTATGTATGTAGTATGTACAGTACAGACCAAAGGTTTGGACACATCTCATTTAAAGATTTTTCTGTATTTTCATGACAATGGAAATTGTACATTCACACTGAAGGCATCAAAACTATGAATTAACACATGTGGAATGATATACTTAACAAAAAATGTGACACAACTGAAATTCTGTCTTATATTCTAGGTTCTTCAAAGTAGCCACCTTTTGCTTTGATGACTGCTTTGCACACTCTTGGCATTCTCTTGATGAGCTTCAAGAGGTAGTCACTGGGAATATTTTTCACTTCACAGGTGTGCCCTGTCAGGTTTAATGAGTGTGATTTATTGCCTTATAAATGGTGTTGGGACCATCAGTTGTGTTGTGCAGAAGTCTGGTGGATAAACAGCTGATAGTGCTATGGAATAGACTGTTAGAATTTGTATTATGGCAAGAAAAAAGCAGCTAAGTAAAGAAAAAGGAGTGACCATGATTACTTTAAAATATGAAGGTCAGTCAGTCTGAAAAATTGGGAAAACTTTGAAATTGTCCCCAAGTGCAGTGGCAAAAGCCATCAAGCGCTACAAAGAAACTGGCTAACATGAGGACCGCCCCAGGAAAGGAAGACCAAGAGTCACCTCTGCTTTTGAGGATAATTTTATCCGAGTCACCAGCCTCAGAAATCGCAGGCTAACAGCAGCTCAGATTAGAGACCAGGTCAATGCCACACAGAGTTCTAGCAGCAGACACATCTCTACAACAACTGTTAAGAGGAGACTTTGTGAAGCAGGCCTTCATGGTAAAATAGCTGCTAGGAAACCACTGCTAAGGACAGGCAACAAGCAGAAGAGACTTGTTTGGGCTAAAAAACACAAGGAATGGACATTGGACCAGTGGAAATCTGTACTTTGGTCTGATGAGTCCAAATTTGAGATCTTTGGTTCCAACCACCGTGTCTTTGTGCAATGCAGGAAAGGTGAACGGATGCACTCTACATGCCTGGTTCCTTCTGTGTAGCATGGAGGAGGAGGTGTGATGGTGTGGGGGTGCTTTGTTGGTGACACTGTTGGGGATTTATTCAAAATTGAAGGCATACTGAACCAGCATGGCTACCACAGCATCTTGCAGCGGCATGCTATTCCATCCGGTTTGCATTTAGCTGGACCATCATTTATTTTTCAGCAGGACATTGACCCCAAACACACCTCCAGGCTGTGTAAGGGCTATTTAGCCAAGAAGGAGAGTGATGGGGTGCTACACCAGATAACCTGGCCTCCACAGTCACCAGACCAGAACCCAATCAAGATGGTTTGGGGTGAGCTGGAGCGCAGAGTGAAGGCAAAAGGGCCAACAAGTGCTAAGCATCTCTGGGAACTCATTCAAGATTGTTGGAAGATCATTCCCAGTGACTACCTCTTGAAGCTCATAAAGAGAATGCCAAGAGTGTGCAAAGCAGTCATCAAAGCAAAAGGTGGCTACTTTGGAGAACCTAGAATGTAAGACATAATTTCAGTTGTTTCACATTTTTTTGTGAAGTATATAATTCCACATGTGTTAATTCATAATTTTGATGTCTTCAGTGTGAATGTACAATTTTCATAGTCATGAAAATACAGAAAAATCTTTAAATGAGAAGGTGTGTCCAAACATTTGGTCTGTACTGTATGTATGTAGTATGTATGTATGTGGTATGTATGTATGTAGTATGTATGTATGTATGTTTGTAGTATGTATGTAGTATGTATGTTTTTTTTGTTTGTTTTTTTTTACATTCAACACATTAGCCGGATGATGGGACTACTACTGTCCCATCATTGGCTAATGTGTCAATCACTGACATTGTAGCAGGCATAGCCCGATTGGACTTTTAGTCCCATTGGACGATGCCTGCACACATACACAACCCCCGAGAGGCCCACACGGACCCCCGACAGGCCCGCACAGACCTCGGCAGCCCGCACAGACCCCCAGCAGGCCCGCACAGACCCCAGGCAGGCTCTTACAGCCCCCAGCAGACCCGTACAGACCCCCAGCAGGCCCGCACAGACCCCCCATGATCACGCACAGACCCTGCCCGCACACACAGACAAGCAGTCTCCACCCACGCACCACCCACACTCCATTATAGTGCATCATTGCACTGTGGGAACTTCCGATTACGGTATCCGATATCGTAAAAGTATCGTAACTCAGTATCGGAAATACGATACAGCGAATATCGGCCGATACCCGATATTTGCAGTATCGGAATGCTCAACACTAGTTCTTACTTTTCAGCATGTTTTCCACACCTGCCTGTAACTTATGAAATATAGTAACTTTTAAGATGAAGCTTTTACATTGGAGATATGTGACCTACTTTATATGTGATTAGGTTGTTACACAGCAAAAGGAGCAGAGTGGTCATGTACCATTTTGTGGAAGAAAATTCAGTATGACTTGAAATGTATTTGTTTTTTATTGCAGCTCATTTTGGTCCTAAAAATTCAGTAGGAGGTCCTCTAGACATCTAATTACCAGTATGAGGATGGATTTAAATCAGTGGATGGATTTAAATCAGTGTTCCCCAACTCTGGTCCTCAAGGCCCACCAACAGGTCATGTTTTCAGGATTTCCTTAGTATTGCCTAGGTGATAATTGCATCACCTGCACAGGCAACAATTTCATCACCTGGGCAATAGTAAGGAAATCCTGAAAACATGACCTGTTGGTGGGCCTTGAGGACTGGAGTTGGGGAACACTGATTTAAATGAACAATTTACACTTAAAATGTAAATTAAAAAATGATGAGTTACACTGAATCTTTTCTCAAAAAGCTTCATACCAGTCTACTCCTCTTCACCTGCTCCATACATGTTGCTTGTACATCATGTTCAATATTACAAAGGTTGAACTTAATGGACCTATATTATTTTAAACTTATGTAAGTAAACAAGTTCCATTGAAATAACATCTTACTTGAAAAAAAAAATGACTTGGTTGTTGTTGAGATTTTATTCAAACACTTCCTAAAATGGTTCCCAATGCGCTCTTGAACGCAAAATGGAAAGTGATGAAATTGTGCAAACTTTTTAATTCTGAAGCACATGCTGGTGTCAGCAATAATATGATTCTTTTCAAACAAACATGGTCCCTTCTAAACTTAAAAATATTAATGATAAGCCTAATTTTAATTTTATTTTTAACAAAGTCCTTTATAGTATAATCATTAATCCCTGTAAAATTAATCTTCAAAGATTGCTCAACTTGGAGGATATTGGTATAAGGACATTGAGATGAAGAACGTTGTGAAACAGACATTGAGTTGTAGATGGAATACATTGACTTAGAATATAGTGTGGGATTTGGGCTTAGATGTTAGCTTGCCAGATGCTGGTATGGAACATGTTGACTTGGAAGATTTTTGTTTGGAAGACATGGGCTTGGAGGATGTTGGGATAGAGACAACAGCTTAGAAGACATTTTGGCTTAGAGAATATTAACTTGACATATGTTGGCATGGAAAATATTGCCACAGAAAATATATTAAAATTCATTTTATTCAAGGACTTTGGAATGGAAGACATTGACTTGGCAGACGATAGTGTTGAGATTGTTAATTTGACTGATGAGGACATCTACAATGTTGAGTTGGTAAATGTTTGATTCGAAAATAAAATCTTTCCATAAGAGTTTTTTCTGGATTCAGGCAATTTCACCTCAAACATTCCTTAGTAATAATTTGGTCCAGCAGACCAGTTCAAGGTAACATTTTCCCAGTGTCCTATGAACCATACATGCAGGCAATAATAATAATAATTTGCAGTTCTATAGCGCCAACATATTTCTCAGCACTTTACATTGTAGAGAAGACTTGTACAGACAATAAAAGACATTACAGAATAACACATACCTGAACAGATACCAAAAAGAATTAGGGCTCTGCTCGCAAGCGTAAAATGCATGCTATCATATGTGGTTTTAATTAATTAGACAAGAAAAACACTTGATGAGAAGGTGGGATACAGTTCATTGTAACAAAAGAATGTTTCAACAAAAATCTATTTAGACAATTATTAAGGTTTTTCAATTTAGGAAACACTCATAGGTTACACACGAGGTATAGCACATATCTCATGGGCCAGTGGACCAGCTGTTAATCCAACCGCAGGAGTCAGGTCTAGTGTAGCCCCAGGAGGAGCCTTGATGGTGAAGTTCTGCAGCAGTCTTGTGAAGAACATAAACAGCTCCATTTTGGCCAAGCTCTCTCCAGCGCAGCTTCTCTTACCTAGAGCAATAAAATATATGTCAAGGATAAAAAGATACAGGAAAGATATATATCTTGGTACCGTGTTAGCCAGTAGATAGAAAAATATTTAGAACTAGATGGTGGCCCGATTCTAACGCATCGGGTATTCTAGAATATGCATGTCCACGTAGTATATAGCACAGCCACGTAGTATATTGCCCAGCCACGTAGTATATTGCCCAGTCACATAGTATATTGCCCAGCCACATAGTATATTGCCCAGTGACATAGTATATTGCCCAGCCACGTAGTATATTGCCCAGTGACGCAGTATATTGCCCAGCCACGTAGTATATTGCCCAGCCACGTAGTATATTGCCCAGCCACATAGTATATTGTCCAGCCACCTAGTATATTGCCCAGCCACGTAGTATATTGCCCAGCCACGTAGTATATTGCCCAGTCACGTAGTATATTGCCCAGTCACATAGTATATTGTCCAGCCACGTAGTATATTGCCCAGTCACGTACTATATTGCCCAGTCATGTTGTCACAGGGCTACCACGACACAGAGGTTCCTGAGAACCGCAGCGCTCTGGGCCTCGTTTACACACAGTGAACAGAAGCTCTTCACCTGTTTTCTGACCTAGCTGCTTTGTGCCAGCAGTGCAGGAGTTAACACGTATTTCTGAGTTGCTGAGAGCTGGGCCTCTCAGCTGTAATGGATCTTGCAATCTGATCCTCTATATAGACCCAGTCCTGACTTCAGCTAGTGTCAGTGATCAATTCTACTGCCTGGTTTGGAGGTTGATGGAGAGAGGTCTTGGTGTTGGAGGTTTATTTACAGAGAGTGGTGTCTGCAGTTTTGGTTGCATGTTAAACCTGTTTTCCTTCCTAAGTTTATTCCTTCTCTTCCCTTCTCTGTGTTTCCTCTGTGGTTGTGTGAGCATTTGGTGAGTTTGAATCTTTTAGTTACCTTGTCTGTTTACCCTGTTGTTTGTTGTATAATTACACTGGTGCAGTCCACCTCCTTTGTGGGGAGAGGGGGCCACTAATAGGGCCTGTACAAGAGACAGGGATACGCTGGTGGCTCGGGCCTCCGGACCTTCATAGGTACCCCCGAGATAAGGGAAAGCCAGGGCCCCATTAAAGTGGTAGGGACAGGTGCAGGTCCCAGTATGCTGTCCTGCCCCTTTAACACTGCTTACGGCGTGACACACGTAGTATATTGCCCAGCCACGTAGTATATTGCACAGTCACGTAGTATATTGCCCAGCCACGTAGTATATTGCCCAGTAACGTAGTATATTGCCCAGTGACGTAGTATATTGCCCAGCCAAGTAGTATATTGCCCAGTAACGTAGTATATTGCCCAGTCACGTAGTATATTGCCCAGCCACGTAGTATGTAGTATATTGCCCAGCCACGTAGTATATTGCCCAGCCATGTAGTATATTGCCCTGTCACGTAGTATATTGCCCAGCCACGTAGTATATTGCCCAGTCACGTAGCATATTGCCCAGCCACGTTGCCCAGCCACGTAGTTTATTGCCCAGTCGCGTAGTATATTGCACAGCCCACGTAGTATATTGCACAGCCCATGTAGTATATAGCACAGCCCATGTAGTATATTGCACAGCCCATGTAGTATATTGCACAGCCCACATAGTAAATAGCAATGTGGGCATCATATCCCTGTTAAAAAGAAGAATTACAATAAAAAATAGTTATATACTCACCTTCTGGAACCCCCGGATTCAAGCGAAGCGGTTACCGACGCTCCTCGCACGCTCCGGTCTCAAGAGTGCATTGCGATCTCGCGAGATGATGACGTAGCGGTCTCGCGAGACCGCTACGTCATCATCTTGCGAGATCGCAGCATGGACCGGTTACCAGAGGAGGAAAGGCCTGTTGTGGATCCGAGGGGCCAAAGGACGGTGAGTATATAAAGATTTTTAATTTTTTTATTATTTTTAACATTAGATCTTTTTACTATTGATGCCGCATAGGCAGCATCAATAGTAAAACGTTGGTCACACAGGGTTAATAGCAGCGTTAACCGAGTGCGTTACACCGCGGCATAGCACGGTCGGTTAACGCTGCCATTAACCCTGTGTGAGCGCTGACTGGAGGGGAGTATGTGGGCGCCGGGCACTGACTGCGGGGAGTAAGGAGCGGACATGTTGCCGCCGGACTGTGCACATCGCAGATTGGTCGTGGCTGTTTTGCCGCGACCAATCAGCGACTTGGATTTCCATGACAGACAGAGGCCGCGACCAATGAATATCCGAGACAGACAGAAGGACAGACAGACGGAAGTGACCCTCAGACAATTATATAGTAGACTAGATTGTGGCCCGATTCTAAAGCATCGGGTATTCTAGAATATGCATGTCCCCGTAGTATATGGACAATGATGATTCCAGAATTCGCGGCAGACTGTACCCGTCGCTGATTGGTCGAGGCAACCTTTATGACATCATCGTCGCCATGGCAACCATTATGACATCTATGTCGATACTGTGCCCGTCGCTGAATCAGAAATGTGAGATGTCTACGTCCTTTATGACACCATCGTCGCTGTGCCCGTTGCTGATTGGTCGAGGCCTGGTGGCCTCGACCAATCAGCATCGTCGCTGTGCCCGTTGCTGATTGGTCGAGGCCTGGCGGCCTCGACCAATCAGAGACGCGGGATGTCTACGTCCTTTATGACATCATCGTCGCTGTGCCCTTTGCTGATTGGTCGAGGCCTGGCGGCCTCGACCAATCAGAGAGCCGGGATTTCCAGGGCAGACAGACAGACAGACAGACAGACAGACGGAAAAACCCTTAGACAATTATATATATAGACTAGATGGTGGCCCAATTCTAACGCATCGGGTATTCTAGAATATGCATGTCCACGTAATATATTGCCCAGCGACGTAGTATATTGCCCAGCCCACGTAATATATTGCCCAGTGACATACTATATTGCCCAGCGACGTAGTATATTGCCCAGCGACGTATTATATTGCCCAGTGACGTAGTATATTGCCCAGCCACGTAGTATATAGCCCAGCCACGTAGTATATTGCCCAGTCACGTAGTATATTGTCCAGCCACGTAGTATATTGCCCAGTGACATAGTATATTGCCCAGTCACGTAGTATACAGCACAGAGCCACGTAGTATATTGCACAGCGACGTAGTATACAGCACAGAGCCGCGTAGTATATTGCACAGCGACGTAGTATATTGCCTAGTCACGAAGTATACAGTACAGAGCCACATAGTATATTGCACAGCGACGTAGTATACAGCACAGAGCCACGTAGTATATTGCACAGTGACGTAATATACAGCACAGAGCCACGTAGTATATTGCCCAGTCACGTAGTATATTACCCAGCCACGTAGTATATTGTCCAGCCACGTAGTATATTGCCCAGTGACATAGTATACAGCACAGAGCCATGCAGTATATTGCATAGCGACGTAGTATACAGCACAGAGCCACGTAGTATATTGCACAGCGACATAGTATATTGCCCAGTCACGTAGTATACAGCACAGAGCCACATAGTATATTGCACAGCGACGTAGTATACAGCACAGAGCCGCGTAGTATATTGCATAGCGACGTAGTATACAGCACAGAGCCACGTAGTATATTGCACAGCGACGTAGTATACAGCACAGAGCCATGTAGTATATTGCACAGCGACGTAGTATACATTACAGAGCCACGTAGTATATTGCCCAGTCACGTAGTATATTACCGAGCCACGTATGTCACAGGTTAAAAAATAAAAAATAAACATACTCAACTAACGATCCGAGGGCCCCTTGTAGTTTAACATACTCACCATTCTGGTCGCGGCTCCTCAGCGTCCCGTCTCTCCGCCTCCTGGGATCCAACAGCGCTGTGCCGATGGGCGCGCAGCTGCCACCATCTTCCATTCCCAGGATGCTTTGCGAAATTACCCAGATTACTCACGAGACCGCTAGGTCTTCTGGGTAATTTTGCAATGCATCGCTGGGAAAGGAAGATGGCGGCAGGCGCGAGCGGACAACGGAGGGTGAGTATAGCAGGTTTTTTGTTTTTTTACTATTTTTAACATTACTTTTTTTACTATTGATGCCGCAGAGGCAGCATCAATAGTAAAAGGTTGGGGACACACAGGGTTAATAGCGGCGGTAACAGAGTGCGTTACCCGCGGCATAACGCGGTCCGTTGCCGCCGGCATTAATCCTGTGTTAGCGGTGACCGGAGGGGACTATAGAGCGGGTGCCGGGGACAATGACTCCAGGGAGCATGGAGCGGAGCACCGGGGACTTTTTCTTCCAGACTGTGCCCGTCGCTGATTGGTCGCGGCAGCCATGACAGGCCGCTGGCGAGACCAATCAGCGAATGAATAACCGTGACAGACAGAAGGACAGACAGACAAACGGAAGTGACCCTTAGACAATTATATAGTAGATTTAGAGTCCTCAGTGGTTGATACCTTTTAATGGCTAACTGAAAAGATGATAACAAATTGCAAGCTTTCGAGACTACACAGGTCTCTTCATCAGGCAAAGACTAAAAGAAATTCTGAAGAATCACATATTTAAGCACAACATAGCTCAGAAAAAAAAACATGGATAAGACAGGTGACATGAAGCAGAAGTACCATGAGTAAAAAACAGTTATGTCCATAAATATTGGACCAGTTCTTAGATAAGGAATGTTTTATTGTCCTCTGAATGGCGTCTGGTTTTGTTGTGATGACCCCTCGTAGTCTGAGGGGCAAGTTCCTTAGCTGATGTAAAAAGACATAAATCCATGCGACACATTCATTCCTGCACTAAGGCTGTCAAAGGTCATCATCAGTTTATATTCCCAGACTCTTCTGTCTCTCTGAGATTTGAAGTTACCTTTTAACACAAGTAATTTCATGTCCATAATGTTATGATTTGGGAGACAGAAATGTATTGCCACAGGTAGATCCATTCTTTTTTCTCTTATTGTGTGGCGGTGAGAATTCATTCTTGTTCTAAGCATTTGCCCTGTCTCCCCCACATACAGACCCCCAGTTGAATATTTAGTACAAATAATTTGGGACACCACATTAGAAGTGTTGTAGCTGAAAGTACCTGGGATCTTGTAGTCCTGATGTGAATTGGGGATCTTTATCTTGTACGTGGTCATTATAAATGACCAGGTTTTACATTTTTTCTGATTGCAAGGAAAGGCACCTGCAGCTGTCGGAGAGGACAGGGAGTTTCTGACAATGATGCTTCTTAGATTTGGGGGCTGCCTAAAACACAGTAGTGGGGGGTCTGGAAAAATGGATTGTAAGCGGGCATCTTTTTGTAGTAAATGTTTTAAATGTCCGTGCAGCTCCCCTTAGCACCTCCAGATTTGGATTGTAGGTGACTACTAGAGGTACCCGGTTATTTTCTTCTTTAGCTTTGTAATGTAGCAGGTGATTCCATGATATTCTGGTAGCTCTTGTAATCTGGTTTTCAATTGTTTTTGGATGGTAGCCCTGATTCAAAAAGGTCTTTCTGGGGCGGCCAAAGTGTTCATCCTTATCCCTTGGGTTGGAACATATACGATTGTATCTGATTGCTTGGCTGTAGACAATAGAGTTTTTTATGTGTTTTGGATGGAAACTGTCCCATTTAAGGTATGTTGGACGGTCGATTGGCTTCTGATACAGGGAAGTCTCTATTTTATTGTTCTTCAGCTTAATGATGGTGTCCAAAAAGTTAATTTCAGTGCAGGAGTAGTTGAGTGTCAAGTTGATGGTGGGATGAAATTGATTAAACTGTTCATGGAACGTCTTTAGCTGTGGCTCAGACTCCGTCCAGATGATTAAAATATCATCAATGTAGCGGTAGTACGCCAGAGGCCTGATGGGACATGAGGACAAAAAGCTGCTTTCAAGCTTGGCCATTAAAAGATTTGCATACTGTGGGGCAATTTTACTTCACATTGCCATGCCAGTCTCCTGTAGATAGATCTTCTTGTCAAATTCAAAGTAATTGTGGGTGAGGATGAATTTTATAAGTTTCGCCAGAGAATTTGCATCAGTCCCTGTGTTATCCAGGAAGAATTTGTAGGCATTTAATCCATCCTGGTGTGGGATATTGGAGTACAAAGATTCCACATCCATGGTGGCCAGGATGGATGGTTCCTTCTGGTAGAGGACCTATTGCTGATAGTTTATTCAATAGGTCAGTTGTGTCCTGAGTGAAGCTGGGTGTATCCTTTACCAGGGGTTTAAGAATACCCTCTACCCATCCAGATACCTGCTCAGTAAGGATAACAAGTACATTTACTTTTATTGAAAATCTTAACATTTTCATACATTAAATAATTTTTCACATACATGCTTCTAAGGTGCCTGCCATCTGAGTCCCAGATGTACGAGTGTGTTTCCCTCAGGTGCTTCTAGACATGACTTGCCACCAAAAGTCCAGGTACTAATGGATTAACTAATGTGAAGAGGGACATAACTAGATTGTATGCCGATGTTGCAGTTGTACCAAGGCCTTGGAGCCTTGATTGACCATAAAGGTTCATTTGGACCATGTGAGATTATTAAAATAAAAGACACATGATAGCTTGGGGCCCTCTTGGAGATTTTGCATTGGGCCCATCAACGTCAAGTTATACCACTGAATATCAGTGAACTAGTTAGTATCAAAGCTGTTACTTACACCATTGTAATTTTCAAGTTCATATAGCATTTTACTGCTCTCTGATGGCATAGAAGTTATCTCATCTGCAATATTACTTCACCCTAAAAAAACACATCTGAGAGAATAACTCACCAGCTGAAAAGGGGATAAACGCTTCTTTCCGTACAAAATTTCCACTTGAATCCAGAAAATGTTCTGGGTAGAAGTCATTGGCTTTTATGAAATGATCCTTGTCATAAAGTACGGAGGTCAGCAGAGGCATCACATATGTCCCCTGAAATGTTCAACAGTTCCATAAATGACAATGGCAATGGAAATTTGATTTATTAAATTCATAATTAAACCTAAATTTGCAATGATATTTTGAGCCTCCATTGACAATTCTTGCAGATTTGATAGAAAAAGCAATACTGCATTCAGCATTATTCTCCCTGTCAAAGTGACAAAAACTATGGTGATACACCATTGCTGAGGTCTTTACTGCAGGGACCCTTTCCAGCACACTATAATAAGGGTCCCCAGTCTCTCGTTTCTCCTTGCTTTGTCTTTCAGACTCATAGATTTTGAATTGAACATTAGTGTGCATGTCTGACCATAGCTTATCCTGTGGATAGGTGTTGCACAACCTTTGTGTAAAACCCTTTTAAGCAATATTTAACATAAAACCCTTCAAAAAAGCGTGAAAAGTTTGCATTATGGATTAATCATATCATTTTGTGATTTCATGACTCATCATATCCCAATACCGAATCCTGAATTGACTGGCTGTCCACTTGTCCACTTGACCACTGCTTGTATACTACATGCCCAACTTCTAATATCATCTTGAATTTTCGGACTACTCTCCTGACCACCACAATAGACACAAGTATCCAACTTTCATGCTGATACATTACTACTTTCCTTCTAACATATGCTACTGGACCTTAATGACTATATGTCTAACTTCCTCAACCACCGGACTGATAACATTCAAGTCTTAGGACAAGCTTAACCAAAGTCATGACACATGAAGATATTAAAGTTGATATTGCCTGACTGTACCTGTCTTAGGCTATTGTGTTAACCCCTTACAACTAATAGGAGAGATATACATTGATATTTGCTTCTTACTTACTTTGGGCAGGAAATATCCCCTGAAGTTAACATCTTGAGTGGTAGCATGGGGCAGGTTGTTTGGAACAATGTTTCCGAAACGTTGGATCTCATGGATGACGGCATCAGTATACGGCATGTCTTTACGGTGAATCAATTGAGGTTCGGACAACCCAATAACTTTCTCAATTTCGCTTTGGACTTTCTCTATTTCCATCACAAAAATAAACCCATACGATAAAAAAAAAAAATCAGTAAAAAGTTATGTCATAACTTTTAATTCTGCCTTCTGGCCAATTGTTGGCTGTGATAAAGTCATGGGTTTCTACAACTGCCATGCAACTTTAATATATTCCATTGTCTGGAATTCTTTCCCCTGTCACAATTTTTTTCTCGCAGCTAGTAGGATAGTAACCTGGGATTTTACCATAAGAGTAATCTTGGAGTAAGAGCACCTTGGGCACACAGTAATGCTGCATTTGCCAATTTTACCTCCTCAAAGGGGATTTTTGTGATCATATTGGTTAGTAGAGTTTAGAATACGCAAAATAAAGTGGTATTTAAAAAAAGCATTTATGTACCACTAAGGATGTCCCCATTCATGAGCCAGAATTTGAGGCTACTAAGTGTATTAGCAAAATAGGCAAACTCAAGATGACTGGTAGCATCTTCCCATACCTCTATCCCCTGCTTAGCATGTCTCGCAGGTGTTATTTGTGGTCTTGCATGAGCCTTATGTACAGAATGACAATGTCATCTCAAGGAAAAATGGGATGACTATTCTTTTTGCAATCTCTTGCGACCAGCCGCAGCTGTGTGGAGACCATCAACACTTGCGTTTCATTGGAGAATATCTCCTAATAAGACAGTTTGAGATCAAAGTATGGGACCACTTGCAGAAGGAGAGGTTCTATTGATATTGGCTTCCTTACAATTGCCCTTCTGCTGACGCCTCCTGGAGACACCATTGAGGAAACGGTTTGCCAGGTCCCACTGTGTAGGTTATGTGACGTATGAAATGTATGGGGTTCATGGCATAAATCAGTGCACTCTAATAGTGAACAGTTCAACAGTCGCATGAATAAGTACAAAACTGCAGTAGAAACTAACAAGACAAATGTAGGACACTTACAGTTCATGATCCATACAAGTGTTAATTTAAAAAGGATAAGGAAGACCATCCTTCAAATATGGGAGACAAAGCGCTGTACAATGTTGCATACATACAGTGTTTACTATGTGCAATGGTGAAATACAACAAGAAGGTTTCTTACTTTGGATTTCTGGATATTTCATCATCAATAGGAGGCCCCATCTCAGGGTGGTGGAGGTTGTATCCATGCCAGCAGCAAAGAGATCCGTGACTAACACGGTTAGGTTTTTATTAGTAAAGTATAATTCCGTGTTTGGTTTTTCCTAAAAGATAAAGCAAATCACATACACGTTACAGACGTTATCCAGGACTTATACTACAGATTGATGATGTATCCTTAAGAGAGATCATCAATGTCAAAATGGTGGAGATCTGGCACCCAGAATCCCGACCAATCCCCACCAATCAACTGTTTGTAGCAACAGAATAAGTCAATAGTGTGCAGAGCTGAATAACACATGGTATGGTAGTGGCCAATCTTGAGTATTGCATTTTGGCTCTTATTCACATTAAAGGGAATCTGTCACCTCATTTTTTGCATATAATTTTCAGCCACCGCCATTAGGGGCTTATCTACAGCAATCTGTAATGCTGTAGATAAGCCCCGATGTAACCTGTAAGGTAAGAAAAACAAGATAGATTATACTCACTCAGGGGTGGTCCGGTGCGCTCCTGGACCGATGGGCGTTGCAGGTCCGGGTCCGGCGCCCCCCATCTTCATGCGATGACTTCCTCTTCCTTGCTTCTGTCACGGCTCATGGACAGGCGTAATTCTCTGCCCTGCTGAGAGCAGATTGAAGTACTTCAGTGCGCAGGGGCCGGGAAAGCTCAGAGTAGCCCAGCGCCTGCGCACTGCAGTTCTTTGCGCTGCCCTCAACAGGGCAAATAAGTATGCCTGTGCAGGAGCCGCAACTCGAAGCAAGGAGGATGATGACATCGTATGAAGATGGGAGGCGCCAGTCCCAGACCGCGATGCCCATCGGACCCGTGCCGCATCGGACCGCCCCTGGGTGAGTATAATTTAACTTGTGTTTCTTATCTTTCAGGTTACGTTGGGGGCTTATTTACAGCATTATAGAATGCTGTAGATAAGCCCTGTAAGACTCATGTCGGTGTGGTAGTTGGGGGCAGGTATATCTCGCCCAGGTATTTGTCCTATGTGAATTAGGCTGCTCAGTATCTTCAGGATGCGAATGGGTTAACAAGTGCAGGAATAAAGGATGACCAGCTGGGGGTTTCCAGCGTCAGCCTGGGGCACACAGATTGCCTGTCTGTGTGAGACAAATGTGAGTGAGAGCTGTGCTCAAGAATTGTGTAATGTTAGCTGGGTGGGGGAAGCTCCCCAGTTGTTGAGATAGCAACGTGTTGGTTTAGTTAGCGCCGGACAGGCTAGGATTTATTTTTATGTTTTGTTTTATCTATGTTGCTTTCACCTGCTGTACGCCTCAGATTCAATGCACAAACCACGTGGCCTTTGACCCCAGCAAAGGCGATCCCGGAGTGTTGTGTCACAGCCCCTAATGGCGGTGGCCGCAGCTTATATTCGAAAAATGAGGTGGCAGATTCCCTTTAATGTAGGCGGTAGTACTAAGAATAGCTATGTGAACATCAGCATAGTTTCCAGAGCTCCATACAGAGGATCAGTGGTAATGACGGTTGTTAGATCCCCATAGATCTGACAAAGTTGACCTATCCTAGTGATAGCCAAACAACATCAATGTCTGGAAAATCATTCTAATGCTTTCATCTGTTTTGTCAAAGTGTATAATCAGCCAATGTTCCATATCCCATAAGGCAGATCGCTCCATCATGTTTGCGTGAAGCACTAATGGTATTTTCTTAATTATTAATATTATGGAGCATATACCTTTCCCCTCTTTGTGGTGCTACATGCCGTTATATTTTTCATGTTAACACCTACAGGAATTGTGATGGAGGCTGCTGGTGAAGAAACCAACACATATACGATCATAGCCTAAATAGTAGTAATTAAAAGTAATGATAGTATGATAGAATAGAACCTAAATTTACTTTAAATCTTGTATTTTAATTAATGGTTGTTCCCATGTTCATAGATGGATATTGTCAAATAGTTCTAAAAAAAATAAGAACTTTTGCAATTTGTTGCTTATTAACATTTGCAGCCATTCTTGAGATATTAACACTTTTATTTATGGCTCATTGCCTAGGAGACCGACCACTGCAGCAGTTCATCTTGTAATCATTATGCTGAAGCTACCAGGGACTAAAAGGTAAGAAGGATGTCCAGAACAACCCGTCCATCGGTAAAAAATAATTCCATTTTATTAGTAAACAGATTAGAAGCAATTCAAGCTGGCTTCAAAACACTACTTCCAAGCCTAATAAAAAAAAAGCTGTAAGCATTGCGTATGTTGTGCGGTATAGCATAGGTGGTCGGGCTCCAAAGCAATGTTCTGTAAACAAAGAAAAAAAATTAAACTCTTCATAGCTCAAGAACGGATACAAATTTAGTAAAGCAGTAAATTGCTAAATTGTTAATGTTTGCAAACACTATCAAACAGCTCCTATTTAGGAGCATGAAAATGACTTTTTAAGGAATCAATATTGGGGAATAAACATGAAAAAATTTGTAACGTTACTTGTAATAATGTACACTCAAAAAAACATAAATAGTGCAGGGGTTTTACTTACTTGGGTGTGACGGGAGGAAAACAGGAGGCTTGTTCCTTTAAAAGTTCATGGGGGTTTATTACTTCATAAACCCAGAAGCACAAACACAAAAAATAAATAGCCTTTAGCTCAGGGAAAACAAAGTCACAATGTCCAAAATAGAGCTCTTCTCTGTCAGGCCTGTAGGCACACAGGCTGGGTTAGTGTCCAATTCTCAGGCTCAGTCTGGAGCTAAACACAGAGGAGGCCTTCTCCTTCCCAACACACAGACCATGTGCCAAACAACAGCCTCCATTATATAGGCTGTAACCACACACAGAGGTGATGTATGTCGGAAGCCAGACCCACCCATCTCTCATAGCTACCCACAACCCAGTTCCAGGTGCACCAAACGAACCTCCTAGTGCTTACGTACACTAAAGAAGACACTCCTGGTTGCATCACAAAGCGCAGCCATCTCTGTGACACATACCTCCCATCAACTACGCGGCCATTAGACTCCTTACACCCCTCCCCCTCTTCCTAAAGCTATGGGGCGTGGCACTTTCTATTACCAGACAAGGAATTCTTGAGAGGGCATCGGCATTACCATGTAGCTTCCCTGCTCTGTGTTCCACATGGAAGTTGGAATCTTGCAGGGCTAAGAACCAGTGGGTGACCCTAGCATTTCTACCCTTTGTTTCCCTCATCCATCTGAGTGGGGCATGGTCGGATATCAATCTAAACTTATGTCCCACCAGATAATACCATAACGTGTCCACCGCCCACTTTATGGCCAACCACTCCTTTTCTACTACTAGGTAATTTCTCTCACATTAGGACAGCTTCCTACTCAGGTAGAGAACAGGGTGCTCCTCCCCATGTACCTCCTGGGAAAGAACTGCTCCTATCCCAACATCTGAGGAGTCTGTTTGGAGAATAAACTCTTTCTTAAAGTCAGGGGCCAAACACACAGGAGGCCTTCTCAATCTCAACACACAGATCATGTGCCAAACATCAGCCTCCATTATATAGGCTGTAACCACACACATAGGCGAGGTATGTGGGTAGCCAGACTCGCCCATCTCTCATAGCTACCCACAACCCAGTCCCATGTGCACCAAACGAACCTCTTAGTACTTATGTGCACTAAAGAAGATGCTTTGGGATGCATCGCAGAGCGCGGCCATCTCTGTGACACATACTCCCATTGACTACATGACCATTAGCCTCCTTACAATAGGTATATACAGTACATCTGCTGCAGGATAGGGACACAGGAGACACTGGGTATAGCATGGTAACAGTCTCATCTGACGAAGGAAATTGAGTTTTCCGAAATGTATAAGGACTAGGACTGGCGGATTGCACCGGCTTCCGTGCTCCTTGGACTGTGTGACATCACACGCACTGTAACTGTGGCCACATTATCTTATTTTTTTGCATTCAGGCACGCTACCGACTGAGGCTGCCTGTTCGCTACATTACATCTACTTGAGTCTTTATTTCGCAAAGGACCTCCGTGCACCCACCGAGTGTGCTTCTTCTTTCAACTGAATGGACTGTATAGCTGTGAATAGGGTAATTACCTACTTTATTAGTGTATAGTGTTTCTCATTATGTTTTTTGAGTTTTTAATGTGTAATTGGATGCATATTGGCATATATGCTATGATGTAGGCTTATCTCCATACTTCAATTTTTATATATCACCAGTTCGCAGCCTGGTTTGCCACCTACCCCATAGTTTGCCATTCAGTGAACAGTGGACATATAATGCCTTTTTTTATTGTGTTTTTATTGGTGTTCATTAACTTATATATCTATTGTACTGTTGATATATGCATAAAGTTTTTTTTTCCAGTTTAGCTCACTTTCTGTGGGTTCTACTTGTTCCTGGGAAGGACATATAATCGCAAGAGTATATACCTATTTATGTGTTTTTCAGTGTATCTTATCTAAGTTTGCATGCATATGACCAGGTGACTGTAGACTGTGGTTCTCTGAAGGCTTTTAGCACAGGTGTCTCTCATTTTGTGACTTGTAATAACGTAAAACTACTAAAAACACGCCGTCAAAATGACATCACCAAGAGATATGCTAAATTAGAAACTAAGTCGTCTCACATTTCTGTACCTCCTTTTGTTTCACCAGGAATGAGTCGATGAGATTCCTTTGGTCATTGACATCCAGTTCTTTCTTCTGGTTGGTGAAGGTCTCTCGAATAAATGCGTGCATGTCATCCACATTCTGCATCACTCTTTTGTGGACCGTGGAAAACCAGCTCATCACTGTTGGAAATGCATTATATAGCTGCAGAGAAAAAAATAGATGAATCGATGAAGAAAAGTTACAAATGCTTAAAAAGGTACAAACTTGGAGGTAAAGTGGATGTAAAACACTATAGTATGAGATAAGAGGCAAGATGCAGTGTGGAGGCGGTTTATAGGTCAACGCTTTTCGAGGTAATCGCACCTCTTCTCTTGGACCAATAATGATGATTGTTCATTGTGGTTAGTCCTGATTAAGAGGTATGATTATCATGAAATGCATTGACACATAAAACCTCATCCATACTGCATCTCCCCTCTGATCGTATATTAAACCCTCGACATCGCGGGTTTACATCCACTTTACCTCCAAGTTTGTACCTATCATTTGGTGGATCTGCAGCAGCTAACTAAGTGTTTGTGACTGTCACAACCCTCCAAGGTGAGCAAATCCCTTTTTCCTTTCTCCTTAGTAATCCAGATAAGATCCTATAGCACTTATTGGCACTCCAGTTTTACTGCATACAAAAGTTTAAAAGCCATAGACCCCCATCCACTTGTATGACTACTATTTAGTGTTCATTTACTTCTTAAATACAACATTATACAACTCTTTAAACCTGTAAATTTTTTGCAGAGTTTTTTGCCCTTCTGTTTCTGATCAGCTTTGCAGGCTATCTCAGTATTTGTGACTCGGTTCACACTAATCTCCCCCAAAAATTCCTACTATAATTTAACACATTGCAGAAGATTGCATCAGAATCATAAAGCTCACATGATTTCAGGCACGACCATACAGGGTTCCCTATACTGCCTTCCTGCTATTATCTCATGTGGTATAGCATAGTCAGTCAGGATGGACCATCATCTACTATATCATTGTCTAAGGGTGACTTCCGTCTTTCTGTCTGTCCCGGATATTCATTGGTCGCAGCCTCTGTCTGTCAGGGAATCCAAGTCGCTGATTGGTCGTGGCAAAACGCCCACGACCATTGCCATGACCAATCAGCGACGGCCACAATCCGGCGGCAATATGGCCGCTCTTTCCTCCCCGCAGTCAGTGCCCGCTCCATACTCCCCTCCAGTCATTCAGTCAGCACTCACACAGGGTTAATGCCAGCGTTACCGGAGCGCGGTGTAACGCACTCCGGTTACTCAGCTATTAACCCTGTGTCACCAACTTTTTACTATTGATGCTGCGTATGCACCATCAATAGTAAAAAGATCTAATGTTAAAAATAATAATATTAAAAAAGTGTTATTGTCGCCCTGTCCTCAGCAGTGCAAGCTGCAGGCTAAGGTGCTAAGGATGGTATGCGAGAAGGACCTGCCATGACATCACGGTCATGTGACTGCGACGTCATCACAGGTCCTGTGCTCATACCAACCCTGGGACTGGAAGCTGCCGAGTGCACCACACACAGGCAGTATAACTACAAGGGGCCCTCGGAAGGTGAGTATATGTTTCTTTTTTATTTTTTAACCTGTTACATACCTGGCTGGGCAATATACTACGTAGCTGGGCAATATACTACGTGACTGGGCAGTATACTACATGGCTCTGTGCTGTATACTACGTCACTGTGCAATATACTACGTGGCTGGGCAATATACTACGTGGCTGGGCAATATACTACGTGGCTGGGCAATATACTACGTGGCTGGGCAATATACTACATGGCTGGGCAATATACTACGTGGCTGGGCAATATACTACGTGGACATGCATATTCTGGAATACCCGATGCGTTAGAATCGGGCCACCATCTAGTGGCCTATATAAAAGCTGAGGCAAGGAATACAGAAGCCATTTTAGAGTTATTCATGATAGTTGTAAGATGTCAATGCTCACAGCTCAGCAATAGATTTATTATGATGTTTACAAGATTTGTTAAAAAATTCTGTTAAATCTGATAGGTGCAGACTCTGCAATTAACACCAGGTGAATGAATCGGCTGTGTAAGAGTATATGGAACACCTTATAAGAACTGGGAGGTAAATGTGGGACTAAGCTGTGATAAAGATCTTAGTTGATCGAAAGGCGTTGCTTATACCGTTCTTGTCCGCTGCATATGCATCTACTTTGTGCAAGGATTTGCTGATGGTTATGAAGTTTTAACTTGGGAAATAAAGACTTTGAATGTTAAAAAGAGCTGGAACTACCACTTCACTCTACAGATTGTATTCACTAATCACTAGACGTCGGGTCAGGACGAGTTCCGCACACCTGTTGTATCGGTGAGCTGGCAGAGGCTAAGCCTCGTTTTTTTTTTTCTCTTATAATATATTGTCTATTATAACCTTGATATACACATTAATAGTCTTACTATCCTTATGCTACCTCACTTATATCATATTTAACATAGGGACATATGGTTGTCCCATTCAAGTTACTTTGCTTGAAGTACACTTACTATTTACATGAAATTTGTTTTTTGCATTTTTCAATAGAAATGTATATTTTTAAGGAAACTTTGGATTCTTTTCTTTTGAACTTCATGCGTTTATGCTCAGGGCATAAGATATAATTGTCTTAAAAAAGCATCCTTTCTTGACTCATCCTCTGTATCTAGCTATCGCCCTATATCACTTCTTCCTTATGCCTCAAAACT
This sequence comes from Ranitomeya imitator, assembly GCF_032444005.1. Taxonomy (NCBI): domain Eukaryota; kingdom Metazoa; phylum Chordata; class Amphibia; order Anura; family Dendrobatidae; genus Ranitomeya; species Ranitomeya imitator. The sequence goes on from NC_091286.1 coordinate 666,732,846, forward strand.
ACTAGAACAACACGTCCATCTTGAACTGTCCTCCCATCTCTCTTCCTGTTCCCTCTTTGACCACTTACAATCTGGCTTCCGGTCACACCATTCCACCGAAACTGCCCTAACTAAGGTCACCAATGACCTATTAACCGTCAAGAGCAAGCGACACTACTCTGTCCTCCTCCTCCTGGACCTGTCGGCTGCCTTTGACACAGTGGACCATTCCCTATTATTCCAGACCCTCTCATCCTTGGCATCACAGACTTGGCCCTATCCTGGATCTCATCATACCTAACAGCCCGGACATTCAGCATCTCCCATTCACACACCACCTCCTCACCTCGCCCTCTATCTGTCGCAGTCCGCAAGGTTCAGTCCTAGGGCTCCTGTTCTTCTCCATTTACATCTTTGGCCTGGGACAGCTCATAAAATCTCACGGTTTTCAGTATCACCTCTATGCTGATGACACACAGATCTACATCTCTGGACCAGATATCACCTCCCTACTAACCAGAATCCCTCAATGTCTATCCGCTATTTCATTCTTCTTCTCTGCTAGATTTCTAAAACTTAATATGGACAATGCAGAATTCATCATCTTTCCCCCATCTCACGCGACCTCCCCAACAAAACACACCACTCCATTACAGTAAACAGCTGCCCACTCTCCCCAGTCCCACAAGCTCGCTGCCTCGGGGTAATCCTTGACACTGATCTCTCCTTCAAACCACACATCCAAGCCCTCTCTACTTCCTGCTGCCTTGAACTCAAAAATATTTCACGGATCCGTACATTCCTAAACCAAGAACCTGCAAAACCTCATCATTAGGGTTGAGCGAAACGGATCGGCCAATTTCAAAAGTCGCCGACTTTTGGCAAAGTCGGGTTTTGTGAAACCAGACCCGATCCCACTGTGGGATCGGGTCGGCGATCTTCGCTCCAAAGTCGGGTTTCGTTTTTTATACATATATATATATATATATATATATATATATGTCATTGAGTAAATGGCGGCACTATATGGCGTACAATATGAATTCTTTGGTATGTAGTTGCATTGATACAATAGGTAGGGAAATCCGGCTGGTCTTCCCACTGTCCAGTATTGCACTAGGTCTGGTCTTTGTTTTATAACATCAGTCTATTTGATTATATTTGCCATTTTCTGTGTCCTTTGCACCACCAGTAAACTCTGCATTGGTTTATATATAGCCCTGTTGGCTTGATATAGATATACTTATTTTCCTGTTAAGACTACTAGTGACTGGTATATATGTATTGCATGCCTACAAATGTGGCCTGTATATGCTCATGTTACAAGGTCTGCTCCCCCTACTCTGGAACTCTCTACCACAACATAACAGACTCTCGACTACCAGCTAAACCTTGAAAGAACGTGAAGACCTACCTCTTCCGACAAGCCTACAACCTGCAGTAACCGCCGTTTGACCAAACTGCTGCACAAACAGCTCTACCCTCACCTACTGTATCCTCACCCATCCTTTGTAGATTGTGAGCCCTCGCGGGCATGGTCCACTCTCCTCCTGTACCAGTTGTGACCTGTATTGTTTAAGATTATTGTACTTGTTTTTATTATGTATACCCCTCCTTACATGTAAAGCGCCATGGAATAAATGGCGCTATAATAATAATAAATAATAATAATAATAATAATTTTCTAGTACAGTCCCAATCACTAAAATTGTACTTCCAAGCTTGAGGAACATTTGTTATTAACATTTGTTATTAGTCTACCATGCAAACATGCATGTTGCAAATACCATATTTTTCAGATTACAAGATGCACATTTTTACCCCAAATCTTGGGGAAAAATAGGGGTGTGTCTTAAAATGCTCATATACCTTTTTGACCATGGCAGAGCAGGGTCCTAGGGTTGGGGCTGGAGGAGGAAAGAGTGGAGCTTTGCTGCTGGCTGCAGGGGGAGTTCAGATGTGCGGCGTGCCGCTGCGGATGGTCTTGATGCCTAGATCTCCATCTGCACATGCACCGCACTCAGCAGCCATTTTCCCGGAGTCCACCGCATAGTAAACCATGGAACTGTGGGGGCTCTGGCCTCTCACAAAATGTTGACAGTGCCCACCACAGCTGCGTGCCGCACATCCAAACACTCCCTTATCCCTGCCTCCCTTATCCACTCTTGCCTCCTCCAGCAGCAACCCTGGGACCCTGCTCCACCGCTGCCACCACGCCTGTAAGCAATAAGACGCATGGATTATAAGAAGCACCACCAATTTATTAAATGCGTTTTTTTTCCTATTCTTCTCCTCCTCAAAATTTGGGGTGCGTCTTATAATCTGGAGCATCTTATAATCCAAAAAATATGGTAAACATTTTTTGTGCATGTTTGTTTTGCTAGTGAAATTTCACATCCATACATCTATTCACGCTACACTAATACAGCCCTGTGTGCTAGATTTTGGTGATGTACCTACATAGAATTTTATAATTTTAACATTTTTGGAATAAAAGTTCAATTTTAGTGAAGAAATAGAAAAGAAATGTAGATAGTTAACCTTGCATGTCTGATTTTGAACAGCTGTTTTATTAGTAAAATTTGACAATCGTACACTTGACACCTACACTGCAGCCTGCTGCCACATTTTGCTCTCTGTACGTGTACCTACCTATCAAGCATTTCTTAATTATGTTTTTTTTTTGTCAAGGGTTGTGGTTGTGGTTGAAAAGAGTGTAAAATGTTAATTACAATGTTGTATAAAATGTATAGAAAAGGAAACGTGGCAGTGGACAGGGTGTTGTAAAAGAAAAAAAATTACCCTGGCTAAGAACGTAGGCGATGCTTGCAGCTGCACAAGCATCACCACCAATGGCAACAACCATTCAGGCACTTGTACTATCAAATTCAGGCCATAATTAATGTTTATTGCCTCTAGCCAGTGTATTAATGGTAGAAAGTGGAGAGCATTATGGAATATATGGCACATTATTCGTCTTAGCCAGATGGTGTTACCTCTAACAGCAACACCATCAGTTTGAGTCAGTGTCTTGGACAGAACAGTCTGTCTGATCATAAATTACTAAGATGGATAATTTATGTATTGTTAGCAATAGAGATGATCAAATACTATGAGCAGAATTGAATTCTGCTAGATTTTCTAAAAATCTGTATTCACCAATAGACTGAAATTTGTGCAATTTGTTTCTGTGCAGATTGAACCAAAAAAAAGGCAGTCAAAAAGTTAAATATAAATCCTTACACTCATCTCACCACTCACTTCTCTGGCCTCTCCTTCCGATTTAAGCCATGAGCGATGAAATCCCCGGGTCTCCCACTTTGGGCTGGGACCTCCGGCTTTCATGAGGCCTGGGAGGGTTCTGAGAATGCTGGTGCATAGTCAATGCCCACATCGTGATGTCAATACATTGTGATCTTTCACTTGATTATGCAGAGCTCTCTCAGGCATCATCAGAGCCGTAAATCTCAACCCAACGTGCGAGGCATGGTTATTTCAACGTAAGTGGTGGCAATCTGAAGATGTGACGAGAATAGTATAGGTAGCAGTGAGCAGTGTAGGGGCCGGATCTTTCTTATTTTTTTCACATTAATTTTATTATGCTCTGGGGTCTTTTCAGACCCGAAAGCATAATAATGGACATTCAATTAGTGGAAAATAACTTATCCAAAAATCAAATTTCCCAGAAAATAACACACAGTCAACTTCAAATTTTTATTATCAGCTCACCTCTAGTAATTAATTTCCAAAAATATGTTCAAAGTGCATTGTGTTATTAAATTAGATGTTGGCTACTACCTTTTTCTATGGTGAGTGAGGTCACTAAAACAGATTGATTATGACCATGACAGCAAGTAATCCTACTTGGATATTGAGAAAGCATTCAGAGAGGAAAACTTTTTACTGGATGGTTTTAAGGTGGATGCAATGATCTAGTAATCACATGGTCCCTTCTTTCTGCTGACTGTTGGGGTGACCTGAGGCTCAGACCCTGGCCAATCACAAAATAAAGTTCTATCCCAAAAAATAGCAATTCAATGTTATTTTCTGAGAAACTTTTTAAATGCAATATGAAATTGGACACTCACCATTGCCATTGGAGTTCCAATTAATTGCATACTTTCATTAACAATCTTTAATAACTTCAGAAGTGTGGGATCTTCATAATCAAACCGATTACTCAGTAAGATGGAGACAATTATGTTGGCAACAGCAGCATTTATAATCTTGGTGTTATCGAAGGGTTTGCCTGGAAATGCAATAAAAAGACAAAGGTCTTCATGTTTTAGTTGTATCATGTAAAGGTTGGGGAGTATGTCAATGTCTTAGAACACTTCTAGTGTATGGCGTAAGTGTCCAACACATTCATAGCCAGTGGTCAAAACTGCAGACTTCTAAAAATTACTAATTGGTGTTGCCGATAGCAAAAAATATATCAATTTCTTAGGACTTAGCCAATCTTACTATTAGTAGTGATGAAAATATACAGTCTTAATCCCATAGAAAACTTATGGAAGGAGTTGAAGCTACAGCTTCAAAATCTTAATGATTTAGAGATGATCTGCATAGAGGAGTGGACCAAAATTCCTCCTGACGTGTGCGCAAACCTCATCATCTACTACAAAAAAAGTCTGACTGCTGAGCTTGCCACCAAGTAACAAGTCTTGTTTGCCAGAGAGGTAAAAACTTATTTCTCACTGCAAAATGCAAATAAATTTATATAATTTATACAATGCGATTTTCTGGATTTTATTTTTGATATTCTCTTTCTCAATATAGTACCGCCATATAGTCCGTCTTACTTAGCAGCAGGTACTTTCCTGCACAGTGGATCCCGGGTTGCGAACGCACCAATTCCATTTAATAAACTATATATTTGGTGCGTTCCGCCAACCTTAACACTGTTCATGTCTTTGTCAGTGAGCAAATTTACAAAATCAGCAAGGGATCAAATACTTATTTCCCCCACTGTAAGGCATAAAGAGGTACAGTAGCAGATTCATTCAAGTCCTGGTTTCTGAAAAAGTGTAGACACCATTATTATGAATAACAACTAGTAGGAGGGGGAGCTTGTTTTATCTTTTAATTGGTGCCATGGAGCTAAAGGTTATTCTTCTGAGTGGTTGTCAAGGTGGTCGGACCTTTACTGATCAGACTTTGATTGCATATCCTATCTATTTTAAACGCAATACTCCTCTGTTCTCCTCATTTTCATCTATCATGGAGTTGGTTATTCCCCTTGTTTTGGGCTTTTCATGCATGGGCTCCTCCATACATCTGTGACCTCGTCTCCCGATACTTTGCTGCACGCAACCTCCGATCCTCACAAGATCTCCTCTATTCCCCTCTTATCTCCTCTTCCCACAATCGCATACAAGACTTCTCTTGTTCATCACCCCTACTCGGGAACTCTCTACCACAACATATCAGACTCTCGCCTACCATCAAAACCTTCAAAAAGAACCTGAAGACCTACCTCTTCCGACAAGCCTACAACCTGCAGTAACCACCGATCAACCAAACCACTGCATGACCAGCTCTATCCTCACCTACTGTATCCTCACCCATCCCCTGTAGATTGTGATCCTTCGCGGGCAGGGTCCTCTCTCCTCCTGTACCAGTTGTGACTTGTATTGTTCAAGATTGTTGTACCTGTTTTTATTATGTATACCCCTCCTCACGTGTAAAGCGCCATGGAATAAATGGCGCTATAATAATAATAAATAATAATAATAATGACCTGAGAGCAATTTAGCTGCATTTAAAATGCAACCTGGTATTGTTCCTACTATCACAACATCAGTTTTTCCAATCTTCAGTGTGAATAAAGGTTAGAGTGAGTCCGTTACAGATGATGAAATGAATTAGCTGCATCCTAGATTAGATTCTAAGTCGAAATTTATGAAATTCGCAAGTCTTTGAGAATTATAACCACTTGCAATTCCATACGTATAAATTGAACCCCAAAATATATCTGCCACCTTTTTTACACAAAGCAAGAAATTGTATCAGACACAAGAGACTAACATGACCTTAGGACTTCCCCATAATGTTTTACAGATATGGGATGACATCAGGAGTGACTGTCTTAACCAATATAAAAGCTGAGGCAGGGAATGCCGACACCAGCCATTTTACAGTGATTTTATGATAATGAGGGGATGGTAGAGCTCAGGAAAGAATAAGAAGGGGTAATATCACCAACCTTTATAAGATCTGATCTTCTTTACCAAACATTCACTTTCTTCAGAAATCTTATTTTCGATGGCTTCCTTCCCCATTCCAAAATCACGAAGTGTTGCAAGAGTAAATCGTCTCATCACTTTCCAGATCTCATAGTGAGCAAAAATTACTCCTAAGGACATATTACGCAATAAATAAGACATTAATAACAGATATACAATGCTGCCACTAACATTTCCTAATCATACTGTTGAAGAGTCAAAAAATCTTCTATATTTATCTAATCCATTTATGAACCATAGTTTGTATGTTGCATTCTAAAAGTAATTGTTATTTTTTTCTTTTCTGCATTTCAACAAAATCTTATATACTGTTTATTTTCTGCAGGAAACAAAGGGATTTCTTATTATTTCAAATTGGTACTGACATTTCTTAATATTGTTGGATTTATTCAGAAGAATGAAGCATGAACATTTTAATATTTTAAAGCTTCATGTTGTAGTCGAGTAGGGACATGGCTCATTTTAAAATTAAAATGTTTGTTTCCTTTTCATTTATTCTCTCCTCTGGATGGAGTTTGCTATAAAAAAGTGCTCTGTACCCACTAGCGAGTCTCCGTTGCTTTTTCTAGTGTTGACATCACGTGTGGCAGCCAATCAGTGAGCTCAGTGGCTCTAGTGGGATGTTCCCGTGTAGACATAACGCCCCCGATCAGAGCTGACATTAGCTCTGATGCTGACATTACATCAACAGTTCGGCAACCATACCATGAGACTCGATAGTGGACCCAGGGAAGTAAGTAAATTTTTTTTTAGCAAACAACAGTAGTGAGAAACTTAATTGAAAAGGAACATCCCTTTTGATGAAACATTATTTTTTTTACTTGAATTGTTGGTTTTATTTATTTATTTATTTATTTATTTTTTTTTTGGGGGGGGATATTATTCAATAAAGAAACTTCCATAACCAAATCCCACAAATGGTATTTTCTACTTTTTGCAGTATAGTTCTCAAAACAATTACCATATATACTCGAGTATAAGCCGAGATTTTCAGCCCACTTTTTTGGGCTGAAAGTTCCCCTCTCGGCTTACACTCGAGTCATACCCAGGGGTCGGCAGGTGAGGGGGAGCGGGGGCTGTCTAATTATACTCACCTACTCCTGGCGCGGTCCCTGCATGTCTTTTCCCCGGCACCGGCAGCTTCTTCCTGTACTGAGGGGGTCACATGCTACCGCTCACAGTAACGGTGACCGCTCAGTACAGGATGAAGCTGCGGCGTCGGGGTAGCAGGGACTGCACAGCGCCAGGACCAGGTGAGTATAACGGGGAGCTCTGCGCGATATTCACCTGCTCCCCGTTCCGGGCACGGCTCCGTCTTCAGCAGTGATGCTCAGGTCAGAGGATGCGGTGACGTGGTTAGTGCACGCCTTCTGCCTGAACGTCAGTTCTGAAGACGCTGAAGATGGAGCGGTGCCGGAACAAGGAGCAGGTGACTATTGAAAGTGCCGGGGGCCTGAGCAACGGAGAGGTGAGTATGTGATTTATTTTTTATTATCGCAGCAACAGCAAATGGGGCAAGTGTCTGTGTGGAGCATCTATGGGGCCATAATGTTTGTGCAGCACTATATGGGGCAAGTGTTTGTATGGAGCATCTATGGGGCCGTAACGTTTGTGCAGCATTATATAGGGCAAGGGTCTGTATGGGGCATCTTATAGGGCCATAATCAAGGTTTGTGCAGCACTATATGGGGCAAATATCTTTACGGAGCATCTTATGGGGCTATAATCAACATTTGTGCAGCGTTATATTGGGCAAATGTGTCTATGGGGCATCTTATGGGGCCATTATTAACCTTTATGCAGGATTATATGGGGCATATTTTAATATGGAGCATCTTATGGGGCCATCATAAATTTTATGGAGCATTATATGGGGCTCCTGATTCAATATGGCCTCACCACCACCAGAGCCGCCGCCTCACCCCTACCTTCCTATCTCTTCCCCACTATCCCATAGAATGTAAGTCCGCAAGGACAGGGTCCTCTCCCCTCTGTACCAGTCTGTCACTGTAAACCTGCTTACTGTAAACGATATCTATAACCCTGTATGTAACCCCTTTCTCATGTACAGCACCATGGAATTAATGGTGCTATATAAATAAATACTAATAATAATATGGATATTCAAAAACACTTAGCCTACTGATGTCTCAATTAATTTTACTTTTATTGGTACTTATTTTTACTTTTGACATTTACCGGTAGCTGATGTATTTCCCACCCTAGGCTTATACTCGAGTCATTAAGTTTTCCCAGTTTTTTGTGGCAAAATTAAGGGGGTCGGCTTATACTCGGGTATATGCGGTATATGTTTTTGTACATTAGATGTTGTGCACATTGTAGCAATGGCTAATGGAGAAGATAATAAAAAATAAAGCCGGGGTGACTTTAGGTTCAGCTTGGAATGGCCGGTGAGATAGTGCGATTCTGCCGATGGCAACAACTACACGGGAGTATATTGTCATCAACCCACAATCAGAATTGACAATGTTTCTGAGTTGATCTGAACAAGGAAGGGAATTCCTTCCTTCCCCTTTACCGTGTCCTTTTGATATTTCCTGAAATATTGGCACTTTTGGTCTTCCAGAAAATTCTTCTGCGTGATTGACAAGAGCGTCTTTTACAGCCTCGTATCCGCAAAGCACAACGACTTTCTGCACTCCTAACTGTATGGTGTATATGGGTCCGTACTTCTTAGAGAGCTGTAAAATTAAAAGGATAATGCGTTATTCAAAATTCCAGAAATTCTGAGAATATGACTCTTAATTTTGGACTCAATAATTTGATTACCTAAAGATCTTTTTACCACCCGTTACATTTGCATAGGCAAAGGAGTCTACTCAGAATATAAGAGACGCTCACCATCCACAAAACTGCCAGTGCAATTATGCATAGTTATCAACATTTCTGTTGGAAAATTTGGGAAACTTTTGCCTTGCCCATAGGTCTGCCCCAATACATCCAAAACAAGCCATTTTCAGATTGGGATTGTGTAAACTCCTTCACTTTTTTTGGCCAGGTCGCCAAAAAATTCCCAGGATTGTTTTTAAAAATATGATGTGATAGTCCTGTCAAATGAAATGTATGCCTGCATTTCCTGCCATATGACAAAGCTTGGTGAAACGTGCGTTGGGGTGACAGGGCTGCACCACAACTAGGCTCAGCTACAGTAGCACTATGTAAGTCCTTTGATCAACCATGTTTGGTCTTTTTTTTTTCCACTGCAGCTTAGATTTTAAAAATTAATGTAATGTTACAGTTGAACAGTGCAAACAGGGTATGTGTCTGTAGTAACTGCAATCACAAAAACTTTCACATGCTAAACCCTTGAACGCCGCAAGCTACAGCCTTAAAATATAATCACAGATATGTTTTATGCTTTCACTGGCCAAAAGTCAATAATTTTTGGTCATTGTGTATTTACATATAGTCTGCTAAGGACGTGTCAACTGAAGCGCAACTCAAATATATTTTTAAAAATATATATTTTACCATCATCCAGGCACGCTCCACCTTTTATTAAGTTTTAAGTCCATGTGTTTAATAAGGTTGTACGATTTGTAAGAGGGGCCATCCTATTCAAGACCCTCATCTCTCCGTCAGAGTGAAAAATGGCTTCAGAACAGCATTTTGTTAAGGAGGACTCAGCATTTATGTGCATATTGGGACATCTAATTGGCTTAAATAAGAACTGTGTAATGCTTACCTTCCCCTGTGGTGGTGCTGTATGGAAATTAAACACTTACTGCCATATTGACCCACAAATTAAAGCTGATCACTGGAGATCCATAGAAAGGCCCATTGAATAATTCTCATTGGTGAGCTGACTTTTCTAACAATAAAGAGCAATAAAAAATGGACAGTTCCTTTAAAGGGAATCTGTCAGTGGGATCAACCCTCATACATCATCTATATGTGCACCACACACCTTGAAATCTGCAATCTTGCAATCTAATGTCTTATTTCAGAGAAATCCAAATTTTTCTTAATGTGTAAATGATCTGTAAAAATCTATGGGATGAACATAGATCTCCGTCAGAATCTGCCTCCGGATCATGTTTTAAATTAAATTGGGCATTTCAGGAACATACCATTGTGGCACCTGCACAGGGTCCCAATGGATAAAGTGCTCAAATTCCACCATTATCCTAGCATATACTGTATGTCCCCCATCTTTGTATATGTGTGCCCCATCCTGGACTTCTTCGCTGAATATACAACGGGGAAAATAAGTATTTGATACACTGCCAATTTTACAAGATTCCCCAACAGAGAATGAAGCGATCTGTTAATTTTATCGTAGGTAAAGTTCAACTGTGAGGGACAGAATCTAAAAATAAAACCTAGAAAATCACATTATATGATTTTCAAGTAATTACGTTGCATTTTATTACATGAAATAATTATTTGATCACCTACAAACCAGAAAGAATTCTGGCTCTCATAGACTTGTTAGTTATTCTTTAAGAAACCCTTCTACGCTGCACTCATTACCTGTATTAATTGCACCTGATTGAACTCGTTATCTATATGAAAGACACCTGTCCGCACACTCAATCAAGCACACTCAAACCTCTCTACATGTCCAAGAGCAAAGAGCTGTCTAAGGACACCGGGGACAAAATTGTAGACCTGATCAAAGTTGGGACAATAGGCAACCAGCTTAGTGAGAAGGCAACAACTGTTGGCACAATTATAAAAGAATGGAAGTAATACAAGATGACTGTCAATCTTCCTTGGTCTGGGGCTCCATGCAAGTTCTTGCCTCATGGGGAATGGATGACTTTGAAAAAGGTTAGGAATCAGCCCAGAACTACAGTGATGACCTGGTCAATGAGCAGAAGTGAGCTGGGACCACAGCCTCAAACACTACCATTATTAACACACTATGCTGTCATGGATTACATTTCTGCAGAGAATGCAATGTCCCCTTGCTCATGCCTGCACATGTCAAGGCATTTGAAGTTCGCGAATGACCATCTGTTTTATCCAGGGAAGGCATGGAAGAAGGTCATGTGGTCAGATGAGACCAAAATAGAACTTTTTGGTTATCAACTCCACTCGTCATGTTCGGAAGAAGAAGAATGAGTACAACCCGAAGAACACCATCCAGACTGTGAAACATGGTGGTTGGAATATCATATTTTCGGGAGGCCTTTCTGCAAAGGGGATAGGACAAGTGCACTGTATTGAAGGGAGGATGGATGGGGTCATGTATTACAAAATTTTGGAAAACAACCTCCTTCCCTTAGTAAGAGCATTCAAGATTGGTCATGGCTGAGTCTTTCAGCATGACAATGACCTGAAACACAGAGACAGGGCAACTATGGAGTGACTCTGTAAGAAGCATGTCAATGTCATGAAGTGGCCTAGCCAACCTTTAGACTTGAACCCAATAGAAAATCTTTGGAGTGAGCTGAAACTCAATGTTGCCGAACAACCGCCTTGAAACATGAAAGAGCTGAAGATGATCTCTATAGAGACATGGACCAAAGTCACTGCTGCAGTGTGTGCAAACTTGGTCAAGAACTACAGGAAACATCTTACCTGTGTAATTGCAACCAAAGGTTTCTGAACCAAATATTAAGTTCAGTTTTTCTATTGTATCAAATATTTGTTTCATGCAATAAAATGCAAATTAATTATGTAAAAAAATCAAACAGTGTGATTTTCTGGATTTTTTAAAAGATTTTCTCTCACAGTTGAAGTGTACCTACAGGAAAACTTGCTAAATCGGCAGTGTATTAAATATTTATTTTCCCCACTATATGTTTGGTACATACAGCTCTGGCAAAAATTAAGAGACCACTTTAAAATTTTCAGTTTCTCTGATTTTTCTCTTCATTGGTATATTTTTGTGTAAAATGTACATGTACATTGTTGTTTTATTCTATAAACTACTAACAACATGTCTCCGAAATTCAAAGCTAAAAAAATTATTTTTTTTGCAGCAAATGAAAAATCATCAAAATAATAAAAAATAAACTGATTTCAGACCTCAAATAAAGCAAAGAAAACAAGTTCTTATTCATTTAGAAACAACATTACTCATGTTCTAACTCAGGAAGAGTTCAGAAATTAATATTTGGTGGAATAACCATGATTTTTTATCACAGCTTTCATGCGTCTTGGCATGCGTCTTGATTAGGGTTGAGCGACTTTTCTTTTTATAGGATCGGGTCGGGTTTCACGAAACCCGACTTTTTCAAAAGTCGGGTCGAGTGAAATCGGCCGATCCTATAGAAAAGTCGGGGTCGGGGTTGGCCGAAACACAAAACCCAATGCAGTGCATTGGGTTTCTAATGGTTCCCAGGGTCTGAAGGAGAGGAAACTCTCCTTCAGGACCTGGGATCCATATTTAGGTGTAAAATAAAGAATCAAAATAAAAAATATTGATATACTTACCCTCGGACGTGCCCTGGTTCTCACCGGCAGCCTTCCTTCCTAAGAATGAGCGCCTGAAGGACCTTCAATGACGTCGTGGCTTGTGATTGGTCACGTGACATGAGCGGTCACATGGGCGTCACGTGACCAATCACAAGCCGCAACGTCATCTAAGGTCCTTCAGGCGCTGATTCTTAGGAAGGAAGGCTGCGGGTTAGAACCAGGGCACGTCCGAGGGTGAGTATATACCTATATATACCTATTAGGAATATACTCACTCTCAGACGCGTCCTCGGACGCTTCCTTCCTAAGAATTAGTGCCTGAAGGACCTTAGATGACGTCGCGGCTTGTGATTGGTCGCGTGACCGCCCATATGACCGCTCACGCGACCAATCACAAGCCGCGACATCATCGAAGGCCCTTCAGGCGCTCATTTTTAGGAACGCAGGCTGCCGGTTAGAGCCAGGGCGCGTCCGAGGGTGAGTATATCAATATTTTTTATTTTTATTCTTTACTTTACACTTAAATATGGATTCCGATACCGATTCCCGATATCGAAACATATCGGAACTCGGTATCGGAATTCCCATACCAGATCAGAAGATCGACGACCTCATGGCCGACCCCACACAGGGGTTGGGTCGGGTTTCATGAAACCCGACTTTGCCAAAAGTCGGCGACTTCTGAATCTGGCCGACCCGTTTCGTTCAACCCTAGTCTTGATCACCTAATCAGAAGTACATTAAGTAGAATGAGGTGTACTTTGGTTGGAATTCAGCTGACACTGGAATGGAATGGCCGTCAGACATGTAGAGATGGTGATTTTTAGAACTGTGCAGTGGTCTCTTAATTTATGCCAGAGCTGTATGTCCCCAATCATGGACCATTCCTGGTATAAATATCTCCCATTCTGGACCCCTTCCTGGATGATATGTACTCCTTCCTGAGCCCTTCCTTGTTTATATATCCCAAATCCTGTTATATGTCCCCCATCCTGGCATACCTGTTCCCCATCTGAAACCCCTCCCTTGTATATATGTCACCCATCCTGGATTTCCATCTGGTATATATATCCCACATTTTACCTCTGCATAAAAAAACATTCTTATCACCTTCCTCCACTCCCATAATGTGCGGCATCCTCTTCTGCAGCAGGCACGGAGGCACGGTCGAACATGGACCCTCTGTGACTGCAATCATTATGCCCCTGACTGTGTCCACCCCTGGGACATTACCAGTATGAGGCATGTAATGACTGACAGTCGGCTCTGCTAATCTATTTTTCTCATACTGGTAGCACCCCCTTTTGTTTAAGACTTATTCAGATGTCCATGCAAACTAGTCTGAGATTGGACCACAATGCAAAGACTGGCCATGGTTATCCTGACCCAAGCTTGACAGCTTCATAGAAATGAAAGTTTTTATTATTAATGGGAAAAAATTCAAACCTATAGGGCCCTGTGTGAAAAAGTGATTGCCCCTAAACCTTACAACTGGTTGGGCCACCCTTAGCAGCAACAACTGTAATCAGCATTTGCGACAACTGCCATTGAGTCTTTTACAACACTCTGGAGGAATTTTGGTCCACTCATCCTTGCTGAATTTTTGTAGTTTAGCCACATTGGAGGGTTTCCCAGCATCAACCGCCTTTTTAGGGTTAGGCAACAGCATTTCAGTTGGATTAAGGTCAGTATTTTGACTAGGCTACTCCAAGTCTTAATTTTGTTCTACTTAAACCATTCTGTGGTGGACTTGCTGATGTGTTTTGGATTATTGTCCTGCTGCATAACCCAAGTGCGCTTCAGCTTGAGATCACGAACAGATGGCCGGACATTCTCCTTCAGTATTTTTTGGTAGACTGCAGAAATCATGGTTCCATTTGCCACAGCGAGTCTTTTAGGTCCTGAAGCAGCAAAACAGCCCCAGACCATAACATTACTACCACCATATTTTACTGTTGGAGTGATGTCCCTTTTCTGAAATGTTATGTTACTTCTATGCCAGATGTAATGGGACATGTCCTTTTACTTGCACTGTCCCTGCCCTTATTACCTTGTCCATGAATTTATATTGGAAATAAAGGACTAAGGTTTCTTTGTCACATAACGGAAGTGTTGCTGCTTTCTTCTTCCTTTGGATTTATCTACATGTTTTACTTCTGGCAAGCACCCTCCACCAAGTGACTCCACTCCCACAATGTGCCAATGATTCAGAGTGTACCCCTCCATACCAGTAAGTAACTCATTACATTTGTCTCAGTGCCATTCATTTTTTCTTCTTTCTGGACTTGTAATGGGACATACACCTTCCAAAAAGTTCAACTTTTGCCTCGTCAACAAACATAGTATTTTCCCAATAGTTTTGGGGATCATCAAGATGTTTTCTGGCAAAACTGAGATGAGTCTTTACATTCTTATTCATTAGCAGTGGTTTTCATCTTGAAACACTGTCATGCAGGCTATTTTTGCCCAGTCTCTTTCTTTTGGTGGAGTCCTGACCTTAATGGAGGCAAGTGAGGCCTGCAATTCTTTGGATGATGTTGTGGGGTCTTTTGTGACCTCTTGCATGGGTTGTTGCTGCACTTTTAGGATAATTTTGGTTAGCCAACCACTCCTGGGAAGGTTTACCACTGTTCCATGTTTTTGCCATGCTATTTGTACATAAAGGCTCTCATTGTGGTACACTGGTTCTCAAAGCTTGAGAAATGGCTTAATAACTTTTTTCCAGACTGATAGGTCTCAGTTACTTTGTTTCGCATTTGTTTCATAATTTATTTGTATCGCGACATGATATCTTGCCTTTTTAGAATGTTTTGGTCTACGTCACTTTGTCATGCAGGTCATATTTAAGTGATTTTCTGATTAACAACAGGTATGGCAATAATCAGGCCTTCATGTTGTTGTTATTATTATTATATATTTTTATAGCGCCATTTATTCCATGGCGCTTTACATGTGAAAAGGGGGCAAGTATAGACAAATACAATAGACATGAGCAAAAAACAAGGCACTAACAGGTACAGAAAGAGGGAGGACCCTGGCCGTGAGGGTTCACAGTCTGCAGGAGATGGGTGAGGATACACTAGGAGAGGGTAGAGCTGGTTGTGCGGCAGTTCAGTAGGTTGAGGATCACTGCAGGCTGTAGAATTGTCAGAAGAGGTGAGTCTTCAGGCTCTTTTTGAAGGTTTCTATGGTAGGCAAGAGTCTAATGTGTTGGGGTAGAGAGTTCCAGAGTATGGGGGAAGCACGGGAGAAGTGTTGGATGTGGTTGTGGGAAGAAGAGATAAGAGTGGAGCAGAGAATGAGATCTTGTGAGGATCGAAGGTTGCGTGTAGGTAAGTACCAGGAGACCATGTCACAGATGTATGGGGAGACTGTTTGTGGATGGCTTTGTATGTTATTGTAAGGGTTTTGAACTGGAGCTTCTGGATGATAGGAAGCCAGTGAAGGGCTTGGCATAAGGGAGAGGCTGGGGAATAGCGGGGAGACATGTAGATTAGTCGGGCAGCAGAGTGTAGAATGGATTGGAGTGGTGCCAGAGTACTAGAGGGGAGGCCAGAGAGTAGGAGGTTGCAGTAGTCAAGGCTGGAGATGATAAGGGCGTGCAATAGTGTTTTTGTGGTTTTGTTGTTGAGAAAGCGTGGATCCGGGAAAAATTTTTGAGTTTGAAATGGCAGGAGGAGGCAAGGGCTTGGATATGTGGCTTGAAAGAGAGGACAGAGTCGAGGATCACCCCGAGACAGTGAGCATGTGGGACTGGGGACATTGAGCAGCCATTGACCTTGATGGATAGGTCTGGTGGAGGGGTAGAGTGAGATGGGGGAAAGATGATGAATTCTGCTTTGTCCATGTTCAGTTTTAGAAAGCGAGCATGAAAAGAAGGCCAAGATAGCACACAGACAATGTGGGATTTTGGTGAGTAAGGAGGTGAGGTCAGGTCCAGATAGGTAGATCTGCGTGTCATCGGCGTAGAGATGATACTGCAAACCGTGGGATTCTATGAGCTGTCTCAGGCCGAAGGTGTAGATGGAGAAGAGTAGGAGTCCCAGAACTGAGCCTTGAGGGACACCAACAGACAAGGGGCAAAGTGAGGAGGTGGTACGGGAGAGAGAGACACTAAAAGTTCGGTCTGTTAGATATGACGATGTTGCTAGGTAATTTTAATTCAGCTTCCCAAAGATGTGATAAACAGTTAATTTATGTTTTAAGGGGGGGTCCCTTTTCAAACAGGACCCTATAGGTTTGGATTTCTTTTTCCCATAATAACAATGACATTCATTTAAAAGTTGCATTTTGTGTTATGATTGTCTGATATTAAAATTTGTTTGGTGATCTAAAACCTTTTTTTGTGTGACAAACATGCAAAAATATAAGAAATCAGGAAGGGCAAATAGTTTCACACAACTGTGCAGTATGCAGCCTGTCCTTTAAGCTTTCTCGGGATACAAAAGAATAATTCAGTATAATAAAGTCATAAAAACTGAATGTTACCTGGTGCAATGTCTGATATGGTCTACTCCGGTCTAGAATATGCAAGTTACCAATGATTGGTAGCGGTCGTGGTCCAGGGGGCAGATTATTAGCTTTTTTTTGTCGTCCAAAGAAAAATAGGGCAGCAAAAATAATTAGAACCACAGACAGAAAGAATGTGATGGGATCCGAGACATCCATGGCTCCAGGAAATGTTTCTATAAAAAGACAAAAAGACAAATATAAACATGATTGAGTATGTAGCTGCCATTATCTGCTGAGTTTGTCATTACATATAGCCCACTAGGACAGCATGATGTGCTATTTTGGTTGTTCACAGATGATGCTTTGCAAAACTCTTTAACCTCTTGATGCCATCTGCTGAAATATACAAAGCTGAGGACAAGTAGACAAAGGCTAGAGATGAGCAGAACAATTTGAAGCAAATTAAATTAGCTACAACGTTTACCCAGAAATCAAATTACACATATTGTGGATTTTGTAAAAAATTGTGATTTTGTGTTAAAAAATAAAAAAATTAAGTTCATCTCGACCTTCACCTGTCTTGCACTGCAGCTCCCTGTCCAGTCGTCCACTGGTTCTCTCCCAATAGCTTCAGTCTTCTTCTCTTCAGCGCTTACCGCATTGACTAGTCCTCACATGTGACTTAGTCATCTCTGGAATGGCAAAAGAGTGAAGAGAAAAAATAGAGGTAAACCAGCAGAGGACTATGAATAGTGCTGTGGTGGTGGGACAGGAGACAGGTGAGTACAATATATTTTTAAAATATATTTTTCCAGCAGTCGGGACACATTCAATTTGCATTGAAAAAAATGTATGTTTATAAGTGGAATTGGAACATATCTGGTGAATTTAAATTTTGCCAGATTTGTTCATTTCTAATAAGGACAGGCACAAAATCTGCAACTGGAGCTGCATGTCCACATTGTGATGGTCTCGGCGTTACTTCCACAGCCTCTTAGCACAAGCTCTTAGCAGGGCTGAGACAAGTGGTAGGTGACCGCCATGGGTGCCACCTTAAATTACGTGGTGTGGGGTTCAGTTTCCTTACAGTTTTGAATACTTTTTGTCATGCTGTAGTATGGCTGCTCTGCTTATAAAAGAGAGAGTGCAAGGCAGGAGAACACTGCCCATGGAACAGTTCCAGCAACAGACTGGTGGAAGCTATCACTGTGGCCTGAGTTCCTGTTGTCCTTCATGGAACTCCTGTGAGGAGGACGAGGTAAAGGTAGAGAAAGGCCAACACTGAGCAAACAAAGCTATGAAACAAGCCGTGGTCTAAATACCTGTGTGTGCTTTCTTAGTTAATATAACAGAAGTGGCTTCTGTCCGCGCTGGAACAGCTTCTTCCTGCTCTTTTATACAGTCCAGACAGAAAACGAAAGGACGAGGGAGGGTGTCTGTTGGGACGGTGCCACTGAGGAAGCTGCGGAATTTTTGCATTATCTAAGCTTCCCCTCCTACTATCCTGTATAAATAAGTTTGTGCATCTAAGCTATTTGTTCTCAGTGCGCATATTTGTACATGTGGTATGCTCTTCTGCTTCGAGCACTGTCACCAGAGGCGTTGAATACTACTCTAAGACCACGTTCACACATTGAGTATTCCGTGAGCTTTTGTTATCTCAATGTATGTAAAACAATATCAGGAGTGGGCAAAAGATGCAGATGCAGTGCACATTTGTATTTCACTTTTCCTCTTATTGTTGCACTTCTGTTTTTGAATTACAAATACTGATGTAAAAAAAAACTCATCAAATGCTCAACGTGTGAACGTGGCCTAATTGCCTACAATGAACAAGAGGCATAAAGAATATCAGAGGATTGCAGGAGAACATAGGGCTCGTAGCGGAGGAGCGGTGCTGGTCTGGGAAGGTACAGTATAGACCAAAAGTTTGAACACACCTTCTCATTTAAAGATTTTTAAGTATTTTCATGACTATGAAAATTGTACATTCACACTGAAGGCATCAAAACTATGAATTGACACATGTTGAATTATATACTTAACAAAAAAGTGTGAAACAACTAAAAATATTCTAGGTTATTCAAAGTAGCCACCTTTTGCTTTGATGACTGCTTTGCACACTCTTGGCATTCTCTTGATGAGCTTCAAGAGGTAGTCACCGGGAATGGTTTCAATTCACAGGTGTGCCCTGTCAGGCTTAATAATTGGGATTTCTTGCCTTATAAATGGGGTTGGGACCATCAGTTGTGTTGTGCAGAAGTCTGGTGGATACACAGCTGATAGTCCTACTGAGTAGACTGTTAGAATTTGCTTTAAGGCAAGAAATAAGCAGCTAAGTAAAGAAAAATGAGTGGCCATCATTACTTTAAGAAATTAAGGTCAGTCAGTCCGAAAAATTTGGAAAACTTTGAAAGTGTCCCCAAGTGCATTGGCAAAAACCATCAAGCGCTACAAAGAAACTGGCTCACATGAGGACCGCCCCGGAAAGGAAGACCAAGAGTCACCTCTGCTTCTGAGGATAAGTTTATCCGAGTCACCAGCCTCAGAAATCGCAGGTTAACAGCAGCACAGATTAGAGACCAGGTCAATGCCACACAGAGTTCTAGCAGCAGACACATCTCTACAACAACTGTTAAGAGGAGACTTTGTGCAGCAGGCCTTCATGGTAAAATAGCTGTTAGGAAACCACGGCTAAGGACAGGCAACAAGCAGTAGAGACTTGTTTGGGCTAAAGAACACAAGGAATGGACATTAGACCATTGGTAATCTGTGCTTTGGTCTGGTGAGCCCAAATTTGAGATCTTTGGTTCCAAACACCGCATCTTTGTGCGATGCAGAAAAGGTGAACGGATGGACTCTACATGCCTGGTTCCCACCGTGAAGCATGGAGGTGTGATGGTGTGGGGGTGCTTTTCTGGTGACACTGTTGGGGATTTATTCAAAACTGAAGGCATACTGAACCAGCATGGCTACCACAGCATCCTGCAGCGGCATGCTATTCCATCCGGTTTGCGTTTAGTTGGACCATCATTTGTTTTTCAACAGGACAATGACCCCAAACACACCTCCAGGCTGTGTAAGGGTTATTTGACCAAGAAGGAGAGTGATGGGGTGCTACGCCAGATGACCTGGCTTCCACAGTCACCAGACCTGAACCCAATCGAGATGGTTTGGGGTGAGCTGGACCACAGAGTGAAGGCAAAAGGGTAAACAAGTGCTAAGCATCTCTGGGAACTCCTTCAAGATGGTTGGAAGATCATTCCCAGTGACTACCTCTTGAAGCTCATCAAGAGAATGCCAAGAATTTGCAAAGCAGTCATCAAAGCAAAAGGTGGCTAAATTCATAGCCATGAGTCTGACCAGACGTGTCTGACCATCTTAGAAATTGCATTTTTAAATTGCAGTTTTTTAATTGCTATGAATTAGACTAGAATTCCATGGGACATTTGAGCATTCATCACTGCTGTACTTTCATCATCCTCATCACCACCTGTATCCTCTAATCAAGCTGTTTTGTCTACCCACAGGTATGCTGCTGTCCATCTACTCTGCCTTTCCTGCAATGTGTGTTTATGTGAACTGCATATAATTCCCACCTGGTATGCTGCTGTCCATCTACTCTGCCTTTCCTGCAATGTGTGTTTATGTGAACTGCATATAATTCCCACCTGGTATGCTGCTGTCCATCTACTCTGCCTTTCCTGCAATGTGTGTTTATGTGAACTGCATATAATTCCCACCTGGTATGCTGCTGTCCATCTACTCTGCCTTTCCTGCAATGTGTGTTTATGTGAACTGCATATAATTCCCACCTGGTATGCTGCTGTCCATCTACTCTGCCTTTCCTGCAATGTGTGTTTATGTGAACTGCATATAATTCCCACCTGGTATGCTGCTGTCCATCTACTCTGCCTTTCCTGCAATGTGTGTTTATGTGAACTGCATATAATTCCCACCTGGTATGCTGCTGTCCATCTACTCTGCCTTTCCTGCAATGTGTGTTTATGTGAACTGCATATAATTCCCACCTGGTATGCTGCTGTCCATCTACTCTGCCTTTCCTGCAATGTGTGTTTATGTGAACTGCATATAATTCCCACCTGGTATGCTGCTGTCCATCTACTCTGCCTTTCCTGCAATGTGTGTTTATGTGAACTGCATATAATTCCCACCTGGTATGCTTTGCTTACCCATTGTTTTCTATCCATTCGTACTTCACTTCCCTTGCTTCTTGCTTGCATACCTGAGTGGCCATCTACCCCACCCCCTCTTTATGACCTGGCTTAACTGTGAACATGTGCTCTAGACACACACGCCCACATCCTCCCTCTCAGCTGTGAGCCCTTAGGTGCCCATAAATTCATAGCCATGAGTCTGACCAGACGTGTCTGACCATCTTAGAAATTGCATTTTTAAATTGCAGTTTTTTAATTGCTATGAATTAGACTAGAATTGGACTGGAATTGACTGGAAGGTAAAGGAATAGAAAACCACTATAATGTTTCGGTTTCTTTTCACATTCACCCCCATACTACTCTATTTCTTCCTATCTCCTGTAGTCCCTCCACCCAGTAAAGAACTAGTCATTTCTCCCTCCATCCTCCCCAGTCATCTCACCTCCTCCACAGAACTATTCCTCCACATACAATCCTTTCTCGCCAGGCACACACGGCCACATCATGACCTATCCAGCTCACACCTTCTAACGCTCTGTCTGCTGCTCCTCATTGCTGGCGACATATCCCCAAATCCTGGCCCTCCTCATCACATCCCCACACTCATTTCTAATCCCCTGCCACGATCCTCTACACGTCCTCGCAACCACAGTAACCTCATACCCATTCATCCTGCCCCCACTCCCCCAATTTCCCTATCTGGAGCACTATGGAACGCACGCTCTGTCTGCAATAAACTTCCATTTATCCATGACCTCTTTATCAATAACAAACTCTCCTTCCTCGGCATCACTGAAACCTGGCTCACCCCTTCTGACACAGCCTCCCCTGCGGCACTCTCTTACGGTGGCTTCCACCTTTCTCACACACCCCGCCCCAGCAGCAAGCATGGCGGAGGAGTTGGTTTTCTCCTGTCAGATAACTGCTCCTTCACCCCAATCCCACTGCCACCCTCTGTTATCCTCCCTTCCTTTGAGGTGCACTCTGTGCGCATCTACTCCCCCTCCAACCTCCATCTGGCTGTCATCTACCGTCCCCCAGGGCCAGCCACCACCTTCTTCGACCACTTCACCACCTGGCTACTCCACTTCCTCGCCGCTGACATCCCCACTATCATCATGGGCGACTTCAACATCCCCATTGACACTTCCCTCTCAGCTGCCACTAAACTTCTATCTCTCACTTCCTCCTTTGGCCTCACTCAATGGTCTTCTACAGCCACCCACAAAGATGGTCACACACTGGACCTCATTCTCACCCGCCTCTGCTCCCTATCTAACCTCTCAAACTCACCTCTTCCTCTTTCTGACCACAACCTACTTACATTCTCTTCCCTTTCCACTCCTTGTCTACAACCCCCACCCCACAAACTCTCACACCCTCGCAGAAATCTTAAACACCTTGATCTTCACTCACTCTCTGAATCCCTCCTCCCTCTCACAGACATAAGCTCCCTACACAATGCGGATGATGCTGCCACTCTATATAACACCACAATAGCTGCAGCTTTGGAATCTCTTGCCCCTCTCACACATACCAAAGCTCGCAAAATCAACAGACAACCCTGGCACACCAGCATGACAAAAGAACTGAGGCGAGCTTCCAGAGCTGCTGAGCGCAGATGGAAAAGATCCCACTCCATCGAGCACTTCATCGCATTCAAACAGTCCCTCACTGCTTTCAAAACCATGCTCGCCACAGCAAAACAAACCTACTTCTCATCTCTCATATCCTCCCTGTCTCACAACCCCAAACAGTTATTCAACACCTTCAACTCTCTCCTCCGTCCCCCAGCACCTCCTCCCTCCCCACTCATCTCAGCTGAAGACTTCGCCTAATTTTTCAAGCAGAAAATTGAGAACATCAGAGACAATTTTAGTAAACAACCCCCAGAACCCTTCCTCCCAACTACCCAGCCCTCCACCTCCAAAACCAACTTCTCCACCATTACAGAAGACGGACTCTCCACTCTACTCTCAAGATCGCATCTCACCACCTGTGCACTTGACCCACTCCCATCCCACTTCATCCCAAACCTCACCACAGTCTTCATCCCAACCCTAACCCATCTCTTTAACCTATCACTAACAACTGGCATTTTCCCCTCAAGCTTTAAACATGCCACAATCACACCTATCCTCAAAAAGCCCTCTCTTGACCCATCCTCTGTATCTAGCTATCGCCCTATATCACTTCTCCCCTTTGCCTCAAAACTACTGGAACAACATGTCCATATTGAACTGTCCTCCCATCTATCTTCCTGCTCCTTCTTCGACCGCTTTCAATCAGGCTTCCGGTCACACCACTCCACTGAAACTGCCCTAACTAAGGTCACCAATGACCTATTAACCGCCAAGAGCAAGCAACACTACTCTGTCCTCCTCCTCCTGGACCTGTCCTCTGCCTTTGACACAGTGGACCATTCCCTGCTGCTGCAGACCCTCTCATCCCTTGGCATCACAGAATTGGCCCTATCCTGGATCTCATCATACCTAACTGACCGTACATTCAGCGTCTCCCACTCACACACCACCTCCTCACCTCGCCCCCTATCTGTCGGAGTCCCGCAAGGCTCAGTTCTAGGACCCCTGCTCTTCTCCATCTACACCTTTGGCCTGGGACAGCTCATAGAATCTCACGGCTTTCAGTATCATCTCTATGCTGACGACACACAGATCTACATCTCTGGACCAGATATCACCTCCCTACTAACCAGAATCCCTCAATGTCTGTCTGCTATTTCATCCTTCTTCTCCACTAGATTTCTAAAACTTAACATGGACAAAACAGAATTCATCATCTTTCCCCCATCTCACGCGATCTCCCCAACGAACCTATCCATTACAGTAAACGGCTGCCCACTCTCCCCAGTCCCACAAGCCCGCTGTCTTGGGGTAATCCTTGACACTGATCTCTCCTTTAAACCACATATCCAAACCCTTTCCACTTCCTGCCGCCTCCAACTCAAAAATATTTCACGGATCCGCACATTCCTAAACCAAGAATCTGCAAAAACCCTAGTCCATGCCCTCATCATCTCCCGCCTTGACTACTGTAACCTCCTGCTCTGTGGCCTCCCCTCTAACACTCTTGCACCCCTCCAATCTATTCTAAACTCTGCTGCCCGACTAATCCACCTGTCCCCCCGCTATTCCCCGGCCTCTCCCCTCTGTCAATCCCTGCACTGGCTCCCCATCACCCAGAGACTCCAGTACAAAAGCCTAACCATGACATATAAAGCCATCCACAACCTGTCTCCTCCATACATCTGTGACCTCGTCTCCCGGTACTTTCCTGCACGCAACCTCCGATCCTCACAAGATCTCCTTCTCTACTCCCCTATTATCTCCTCTTCCCACAATCGCATACAAGATTTCTCTCGTGCATCCCCCCTACTCTGGAATGCTCTACCACAACATATCAGACTCTCGCCTACCATCGAAACCTTCAAAAAGAACCTGAAGACCCACCTCTTCCGACAAGCCTACAACCTGCAGTAACCACCGATTGACCAAACCGCTGCACGGCCAGCTCTACCCTCACCTACTGTATCCTCACCCATCCCTTGTAGATTGTGAGCCCTCGCGGGCAGGGTCCTCTCTCCTCCTGTACCAGTTGTGACTTGTATTTTTCAAGATTATTGTACTTGTTTTATTATGTATACCCCTCCTCACATGTAAAGCGCCATGGAATAAATGGCGCTATAATAATAAATAATAATAATAATAATAATACTTTGAAGGACCTAGAATATAAGACATATTTTCAGTTGTTTCACACTTTTTTGTTAAGTATATAATTCCACATGTGTTAATTCATAGTTTTGATGCCTTCATTGTGAATGTACAATTTTCATAGTCATGAAAATGCAGAAAAATCTTTTAATGAGAAGGTGTGTCCAAACTTTTGGTCTGTAATGTTAGTATGATTTTTTTTTAATTTAAGTACATTGGGAGCAAACACAATGGATTGTCCAATAGAGGGCAAGACCAACAACCGAGATGCAGAGTGTGCCAACTTGCTCCATTAATGTAAGTCAGTGCAGCTTTCAAAGCTTATAATGTCTGTGCACTGCTTACTGATAAAATTAGTTTCACAGAAATTCACAATCCTGTAAAAGCTGTGCTGACTCATGTCAGAAGGTGGTGTAGCGGGTGCAACGGCAGTGACTCTGGCATCAAAACCCCTTTTAGCTACGATCAATTTTTTGTCATCTGAGAAAGTTGGTCTAATTGTGCTAATCCCAATCTGATCAAAGTTTGATTAGTGACGATAAGAACGTGATCTGATTTTCTCAGATGTGGAGAAAATAAAAAAAATTCTCTATCTTCTACATGCTGTTGTCATCCAAATGCCGTCCGATGTTTTCCATGGATCCATAAAGACTAATGGTCAAGATTAATCGGAGACAACTTTTGCATGCTGAAAATTTTTTCTCCGCATGAATCGGTCCAAGGATAAAATCAGAGAGGGCTCTGGCTCAATGATTAAAATGGGGGCGAATGCTATTCATCAAAATGACGGATAGCACTCGCCCAAATATTACGCTTGAGTCTATGAGTCCTTACAATATCCAATTGTCCTTATGTTCTGCTTGTTTTCTTTAAAATAGTGTTTGTTAAGGTGCTTGATTGAATAATTATCAAATAAATCTACTGGATTGAATATTTAAATTTAAAGAAATGATAGTTGCACATAGGCCCTGGCTCATCAAGACCGGTGTTTTTCACGACGATCTTGATGAAGGGCTTGTTGGTTTCAGAAGCACCTGATTCATTAAGAGGTGCATGGTTCTTAACGGATCAGGTGCATCTGAAAAGTGGAGTGCGTCATAGACTGGAGTGATATTTCTGGCTTAAGAAATGTCCCAGACCATCAGGAATTAAATAAGCTGTGGCATCACGCCACTATTCATGCTCAGCGTGGCCCATTTTGAAACCACAAATGTCCACTCCATGTTGCACAAAACTTTTGCAGATTTTCATTGCAATTAATGTACTCATCAATTTGATAAAATGGGGCCTCAGTATTTGTGCACTTTATTTTGAAGGTCCATTTCATTGGATTAACAAGTGTCGATCAGATATATATAAGTCGAATAATTGTTCGCTTACTGACCAACTAGATGAGCCGATTATTGACAAACAAGCATCTAAACGGATACAGTATGATGAGTAAACTGTGTCTTTTTGCTGAGTCTTTTCTATAAGAAACTAAAAAAAACTCCACATTCATGAGGGCTTCGGAGTTATGCAGGAGGATTTTAAAGCGTTTTGGTTCAGTTTTTGCTAAAAAAAAAAACCTCAACGGGAAAACCCTCTGCCAATTCTCATTTCTAATTATTGTTAGGTGTAAACAGATTGCGTAAACCAGCCCGTTATCAGAAGTGAGCGCTCTTATAAATGCTTGTTTATCAGTTATCAGATAGTCTAAATGGGCCTTTAGTTCATATGATTTCAGATTTCATTGTTGTACATGAGGTAGGCACCATTTGCACCTTGTCTGCCAAGGGAACCAAAATACCTAATCACAGCCTCTTAAGGTACCGTCACACTCAGCAACTTTGCAACGAGAACGACAACGATCCGTGACGTTGCAGCAGCCTGGATAGCGATCTCGTTTTGATTGACACGCAGCAGCGATCTGGATCCCGCTGTGATATCGCTGGTCGGAGCTAGAAGTCCAGAACTTTATTTGGTCGTCAGGTCGGCGTGTATCGTCATGTTTGACATCAAAGGCAACGATGCCAGCAACGTTTTACATGGAGCTAACAACCAGCGAGAACGATAAGTGAGTCGCCGTTACGTCACTGGATCCCTCCTGCGTCGTTCTGGAGTTACTGTGTTTGACGTCTCTACAGCGACCTAAACAGCGACGCTCCAGCGATCGGCTCGTTGTCTATATCGCTGCAGCGTCGCTGAGTGTGACATTACCTTTAGTGCTCTTTACAGCTCCTCTCTTTGAGCAAAAAAAGGGAGAATACCATCACATAAATATTAAAGGGATCAACCTGCAGTATGTCTGAAGGACTTTGCAGCAATGTCTTCTAGTAGATTTGGTGAGACTTTTACTACATTACAGTCTCTAACGCCCAGGCACCGGTCTTCTTCTCGTGTCTGAGGCATCAATCCTCTTCTCATTCAGTATGGGCTTACAGACTCCTTCGATGTGGCTACTCTTTAGCCCTTGTGAACAAATATTTTATACGGTTGCAGGGTGGCTCAGTGGTTAGCACTGTTGCTGGAGCCCTAACTACTAATCATAAAAAGTACAACATCTGCAAGGAGTTTATATGTTCTCCTCTAGCGTGTGTACATTTCCTCCCACACTGATAAGGAATTTCGATTTGGCACTTCATTTGGAGAACAGTGCATATGATGTTTGCAAAGCGCTGTGAATTATGATGACACTATATCAGTAACTAAAAATAACTATCATGTTACGTGAAGATATTTGCTTTACTCATACCATACTACCACATGACCTAGTTGCCTCACTTGCAACTCAGTGTACTCGGTAAGCAGCAGCCTGTTTTACCACACTTAGTAGTTTAGGATTTTGTAGGCTGGTTATACTGTATAAACGGTCCAAAAATAATCAATATTTGGGGGCAGATGCATACATTGCTGTTGTCTATACATAGGCGGTGCAAACGGAAGAAGAGGTGGCATTTAAACACCGTTGAGTGCAAACCGTATCACTGTTTTGGAGGGTATCAAGAGCGTAGAAGTTCACTAAAAGAAGACTCAATAGCTTTTTCGCAAGCTGCCCAAAAATTATTCCTTTAATGAAGAAGACAAAACAGGTGTACTGTTTTCAATGTGAATACGTTCTTGTTTCTAAACTGGGATTGAAAGTTGATCTCTTTATTAGGGTCAATAACTGGTTTGGTAATCACAAAATGATAAGGCAATTACAAAGCCTTTTTATCAAATCATCCAAAAATTATCATTTTTTTTTTAGAAAAACAGGACTACTGTTTTCAAAGTGAATAAGTTATGACTTGTTGTCACCAAGCCTTTTTAACTATTAGCCTTATTTTGGGAGCTGTTTCGTGATTGTGTACTCCTGAGAGATCACCTCGGTATCTCAGCATCAGTAGTACTGTCGAGCAGTACAGAATATAGCAGGCAGTCAGGAAATGTGTGGCTGTAATGGCTGTGCAGTGGCTGTGGCAGGAGTACCTTGGTAGAGAGTTAGGGCAGGGCAGGCAAGTAGATATGTGGCAGTCTAGACCCCAACAGCTGAAGTACACTTAAGCAGTATAATATACAGTGGACAGCACGGAGATGTGTGGCTTAAATGACTGCGCAGTGGCTGTCACAGAAGAAACATGTTACAGAGCTAGAACAGGGCAAGAAAGGAGATGTGTGATATTAACCCTTTTAACAGCGGTACTACAGCATAGGTGATTCACAGATTCATGTGATAATCCATTCAATGAACAGCCTTTGGGCACCATTTCTCTACAAAGAGTGCACCATTCTTGACTGGTTATACATACACTACAGTATAGGTGACATGATGGACAGAGCATATTCTCTGCTGAGTAATGTCCATCAACACAGGTGGCAGCAAAATGCTGTTGAAGACAGCATGCACTGATCCGTGACTGAATAATATTGAAGAGTTAGGATTTCTATGCTCATGGTGGATAACCTGGTCGGCTTTGGTGTGGCAAATCCATCAATCATGCTAAATACCATTTCTGATGTGACACTGGAGGCTGGACATAACAGTACACCCATAGCCAGTTGCGTAGCTACAAAGTTATGGGCCCCGGTGTGAACTTTCAAATAGGGCCCCCATGGCAAATGTTTTCCACGCAAAATCACATTTTCCCTATTTATTTTGCCCACTATAGCTTTGTTGCAATGTCGTATAGTCTGACCTCAGTGGTGTAACTATGCGGGGCCCCATCCTGGTACATATTCCACATAGGCCTGTATAGTATAATGCACTCACCATAGGCCAGTACAGTATGATATACCCCCATAGGCCTGTATAGCATAATGCAATCCCCAAAGGCAGCCAGGACAGTATAATGATCCCCCATTAGGCAGCCAGTACTGTATAATGCGCCCCCATTAGGCAGTCTGTACAGTATAATGCACTCCCCATAGGCAGCCAGTACAGTATAATGCTCCCCCATTAGGCAGCCAGTACTATATAATGCGCCCCCATTAGGCAGTCTTTATAGTATAATGCACTCCCATTAGGCAGCCAGTACAGTGTAATTCACCCCATTAGAGAGCCTGTATAGTATAATGTATCACCATTAGGCAGCCAGTACCGTATAATTCACCCCATTAGAGAGCCTGTATATTATAATGTATCCCCATTAGACAGCCAGTACAGTATAATTCACCCCATTAGGCAGCCGGTACAGTATAATTCACCCCATTAGGCAGCCGGTACAGTATAATGCACCCCATTAGGCAGCCTGTATAGTATAATGCACCCCCATTAGGCAGCCAGTACAGTATAATTCACCCCATTAGGCAGCCGGTACAGTATAATTCACCCCATTAGAGAGCCGGTACAGTATAATTCACCCCATTAGACAGCCAGTATAGTATAATTCACCCCCATTAGGCAGCCAGTACAGTATAATTCACCCCATTAGAGAGCCGGTACAGTATAATTCACCCCATTAGACAGCCAGTATAGTATAATGCACCCCCATTAGGCAGCCAGTACAGTATAATTCACCCCATTAGAGAGCCGGTACAGTATAATTCACCCCATTAGACAGCCAGTATAGTATAATTCACCCCATTAGACAGCCGGTACAGTATAATTCACCCCATTAGGCAGCCGGTACAGTATAATTCACCCCATTAGACAGCCAGTATAGTATAATTCACCCCATTAGACAGCCGGTACAGTATAATTCACCCCATTAGGCAGCCGGTACAGTATAATTCACCCCATTAGACAGCCAGTATAGTATAATTCACCCCATTAGACAGCCAGTATAGTATAATTCACCCCATTAGACAGCCAGTATAGTATAATTCACCCCATTAGGCAGCCAGTACAGTATAATTCACCTCATTAGGCAGCCTGTATAGTATAATGCACCCCCATTAGGCAGCCAGTACAGTATAATTCACCCCATTAGGCAGCCAGTACAGTATTATGCACCCCCATTAGGCAGCCTGTATAGTATAATGCACCCCATTAGAGAGCCTGTATATTATAATGTATCCCCATTAGGCAGCCTGTATAGTATAATGTATCCCCATTAGGCAGCCAGTACAGTATAATTCACCCCATTAGGCAGCCTGTATAGTATAATGCACCCCCATTAGGCAGCCAGTACAGTATAATTCACCCCATTAGGCAGCCTGTATAGTATAATGCACCCCCATTAGGCAGCCAGTACAGTATAATTCACCCCATTAGACAGCCTGTATAGTATAATGCACCCCCATTAGGCAGCCGGTACAGTATAATTCACCCCATTAGACAGCCTGTATAGTATAATGCACCCCCATTAGGCAGCCAGTACAGTATAATTCACCCCATTAGACAGCCTGTATAGTATAATGCACCCCCATTAGGCAGCCAGTACAGTATAATTCACCCCATTAGACAGCCTGTATAGTATAATGCACCCCCATTAGGCAGCCAGTACAGTATAATGCACCCCATTAGGCAGCCAGTACAGTATAATTCACCCCATTAGGCAGCCTGTATAGTATAATGTATCCCCATTAGGCAGCCTGTATAGTATAATGTATCACCATTAGGCAGCCAGTACAGTATAATTCACCCCATTAGGCAGCCTGTATAGTATAATGTATCCCCATTAGGCAGCCTGTATAGTATAATGTATCACCATTAGACAGCCAGCACAGTATAATTCACCCCATTAGACAGCCTGTATAGTATAATGCACCCCCATTAGGCAGCCGGTACAGTATAATTCACCCCATTAGAGAGCCAGTACAGTATAATTCACCCCATTAGGCAGCCTGTATAGTATAATGTATCCCCATTAGGCAGCCTGTATAGTATAATTCACCCCATTAGGCAGCCAGTACAGTATTATGCACCCCCATTAGGCAGCCTGTATAGTATAATGCACCCCATTAGAGAGCCTGTATATTATAATGTATCCCCATTAGGCAGCCTGTATAGTATAATGTATCACCATTAGGCAGCCAGTACAGTATAATTCACCCCATTAGACAGCCTGTATAGTATAATGCACCCCCATTAGGAAGCCAGTACAGTATAATTCACCCCATTAGAGAGCCAGTATAGTATAATGCACCCCCATTAGGCAGCCTGTACAGTATAATTCACCCCATTAGGCAGCCTGTATAGTATAATTCACCCCATTAGGCAGCCAGTACAGTATAATTCACCCCATTAGGCAGCCTGTATAGTATAATGCACCCCCATTAGGAAGCCAGTACAGTATAATTCACCCCATTAGGCAGCCAGTACAGTATAATTCACCCCATTAGGCAGCCTGTATAGTATAATGTATCCCCATTGGGCAGCCAGTACAGTATAATTCACCCCATTAGGCAGCCTGTATAGTATAATTCACCCCATTAGGCAGCCGGTACAGTATAATTCACCCCATTAGGCAGCTTGTATAGTATAATGCACCCCCATTAGGCAGCCAGTACAGTATAATTCACCCCATTAGGCAGCCAGTACAGTATAATTCACCCCATTAGGCAGCCAGTACAGTATAATTCACCCCATTAGGTAGCCTGTATAGTATAATGTATCCCCATTAGGCAGCCAGTACAGTATAATTCACCCCATTAGACATCCTGTATAGTATAATGCACCCCCATTTGGCAGCCGGTACAGTATAATTCACCCCATTAGGCAGCCTGTTTAGTATAATGACTCCCCCATTAGGCAGCCAGTACAGTATAATTCACCCCATTAGGCAGCCTGTATAGTATAATGCACCCCCATTAGGCAGCCAGTACAGTATAATTCACCCCATTAGACAGCCTGTATAGTATAATGCACCCCCATTAGGCAGCCGGTACAGTATAATTCACCCCATTAGGCAGCCTGTATAGTATAATGCACCCCCATTAGGCAGCCGGTACAGTATAATTCACCCCATTAGGCAGAATGTATAGTATAATGCACCCCCATTAGGCAGCCAGTACAGTATAATTCACCCCATTAGACAGCCAGTACAGTATAATTCACCCCATTAGGCAGCCAGTACAGTATAATTCACCCCATTAGGCAGCTTGTATAGTATAATGCACCCCCATTAGGCAGCCGGTACAGTATAATTCACCCCATTAGGCAGCCTGTATAGTATAATGTACCCCCATTAGACAGCCAGTACAGTATAATTCACCCCATTAGGCAGCTTGTATAGTATAATGTACCCCCATTAGGCAGCCAGTACAGTATAATTCACCCCATTAGGCAGCCTGTATAGTATAATGTACCCCCATTAGGCAGCCAGTACAGTATAATTCACCCCATTAGGCAGCCTGTATAGTATAATGTACCCCCATTAGACAGCCAGTACAGTATAATTCACCCCATTAGGCAGCCAGTACAGTATAATTCACCCCATTAGGCAGCTTGTATAGTATAATGCACCCCCATTAGGCAGCCGGTACAGTATAATTCACCCCATTAGGCAGCCTGTATAGTATAATGTACCCCCATTAGACAGCCAGTACAGTATAATTCACCCCATTAGGCAGCTTGTATAGTATAATGTACCCCCATTAGGCAGCCAGTACAGTATAATTCACCCCATTAGGCAGCCTGTATAGTATAATGCACCCCCATTAGGCAGCCAGTACAGTATAATTCACCCCATTAGGCAGCCTGTATAGTATAATGCACCCCCATTAGGCAGCCAGTATAGTATAATTCAGCCCCATTAGGCAGCCTGTATAGTATAATGTACCCCCATTAGGCAGCCAGTACAGTATAATTCACCCCATTAGGCAGCCTGTATAGTATAATGTACCCCCATTAGGCAGCCAGTACAGTATAATTCACCCCATTAGGCAGCCTGTATAGTATAATGCACCCCCATTAGGCAGCCAGTACAGTATAATTCACCCCATTAGGCAGCCTGTATAGTATAATGTACCCCCATTAGGCAGCCAGTACAGTATAATTCACCCCATTAGGCAGCCTGTATAGTATAATGTACCCCCATTAGGCAGCCAGTACAGTATAATTCACCCCATTAGGCAGCCTGTATAGTATAATGTACCCCCATTAGGCAGCCAGTACAGTATAATTCACCCCATTAGGCAGCCTGTATAGTATAATGCACCCCCATTAGGCAGCCAGTACAGTATAATTCACCCCATTAGGCAGCCTGTATAGTATAATGTATCCCCATTAGACAGCCAGTACAGTATAATTCACCCCATTAGGCAGCCAGTACAGTATAATTCACCCCATTAGACAGCCAGTATAGTATAATTCACCCCATTAGGCAGCCTGTATAGTATAATGCACCCCCATTAGGCAGCCGGTACAGTATAATTCACCCCATTAGGCCGCCTGTATAGTATAATGTACCCCCATTAGACAGCCAGTACAGTATAATTCACCCCATTAGGCAGCCTGTATATTATAATGCACCCCCATTAGGCAGCCAGTACAGTATAATTCACCCCATTAGGCAGCTTGTATAGTATAATGTACCCCCATTAGGCAGCCAGTACAGTATAATTCACCCCATTAGGCAGCTTGTATAGTATAATGTACCCCCATTAGGCAGCCAGTACAGTATAATTCACCCCATTAGGCAGCCAGTACAGTATAATTCACCCCATTAGGCAGCCAGTACAGTATAATTCACCCCATTAGGCAGCTTGTATAGTATAATGCACCCCCATTAGGCAGCCTGTATAGTATAATGCACCCCATTAGGCAGCTTGTATAGTATAATGCACCCCCATTAGGCAGCCTGTACAGTATAATTCACCCCATTAGGCAGCCTGTATAGTATAATGCACCCCCATTAGGCAGCCAGTAAAGTATAATTCACCCCATTAGGCAGCCTGTATAGTATAATGTATCCCCATTAGACAGCCAGTACAGTATAATTCACCCCATTAGGCAGCCAGTACAGTATAATTCACCCCATTAGGCAGCCAGTATAGTATAATGCACCCCCATTAGGCAGCCAGTATAGTATAATGTATCCCCATTAGACAGCCAGTACAGTATAATTCACCCCATTAGGCAGCCAGTATAGTATAATGCACCCCCATTAGACAGCCAGTACAGTATAATTCACCCCATTAGGCAGCCAGTACAGTATAATTCACCCCATTAGGCAGCCAGTATAGTATAATGCACCCCCATTAGGCAGCCAGTATAGTATAATGTATCCCCATTAGACAGCCAGTACAGTATAATTCACCCCATTAGGCAGCCAGTATAGTATAATGCACCCCCATTAGGCAGCCAGTATAGTATAATGTATCCCCATTAGACAGCCAGTACAGTATAATTCACCCCATTAGGCAGCCAGTATAGTATAATGCACCCCCATTAGGCAGCCAGTATAGTATAATGTATCCCCATTAGACAGCCAGTACAGTATAATTCACCCCATTAGGCAGCCAGTATAGTATAATGTATCCCCATTAGGCAGCCAGTACAGTATAATTCACCCCATTAGGCAGCCAGTACAGTATAATTCACCCCATTAGGCAGCTTGTATAGTATAATGCACCCCCATTAGGCAGCTTGTATAGTATAATGCACCCCCATTAGGCAGCCTGTACAGTATAATTCACCCCATTAGGCAGCCTGTATAGTATAATGCACCCTCATTAGGCAGCCAGTACAGTATAATTCACCCCATTAGGCAGCCTGTATAGTATAATGTATCCCCATTAGACAGCCAGTACAGTATAATTCACCCCATTAGGCAGCCAGTACAGTATAATTCACCCCATTAGGCAGCCAGTATAGTATAATGCACCCCCATTAGGCAGCCAGTATAGTATAATTCAGCCCCATTAGGCAGCCAGTACAGTATAATTCACCCCATTAGGCAGCCTGTATAGTATAATGTACCCCCATTAGGCAGCCAGTACAGTATAATTCACCCCATTAGGCAGCCTGTATAGTATAATGTACCCCCATTAGGCAGCCAGTACAGTATAATTCACCCCATTAGGCAGCCTGTATAGTATAATGCACCCCCATTAGGCAGCCAGTACAGTATAATTCACCCCATTAGGCAGCCTGTATAGTATAATGTATCCCCATTAGACAGCCAGTACAGTATAATTCACCCCATTAGGCAGCCTGTATAGTATAATGTACCCCCATTAGGCAGCCAGTACAGTATAATTCACCCCATTAGGCAGCCTGTATAGTATAATGCACCCCCATTAGGCAGCCAGTACAGTATAATTCACCCCATTAGGCAGCCTGTATAGTATAATGTATCCCCATTAGACAGCCAGTACAGTATAATTCACCCCATTAGGCAGCCTGTATAGTATAATGCACCCCCATTAGGCAGCCAGTACAGTATAATTCACCCCATTAGGCAGCCTGTATAGTATAATGTATCCCCATTAGACAGCCAGTACAGTATAATTCACCCCATTAGGCAGCCTGTATAGTATAATTCACCCCATTAGGCAGCCAGTACAGTATCATTCACCCCATTAGACAGCCAGTATAGTATAATTCACCCCATTAGGCAGCCTGTATAGTATAATGC
This sequence comes from Ranitomeya imitator, assembly GCF_032444005.1. Classification (NCBI taxonomy): domain Eukaryota; kingdom Metazoa; phylum Chordata; class Amphibia; order Anura; family Dendrobatidae; genus Ranitomeya; species Ranitomeya imitator. The sequence goes on from NC_091286.1 coordinate 666,768,803, forward strand.
ACCCCCATTAGGCAGCCGGTACAGTATAATTCACCCCATTAGGCCGCCTGTATAGTATAATGTACCCCCATTAGACAGCCAGTACAGTATAATTCACCCCATTAGGCAGCCTGTATATTATAATGCACCCCCATTAGGCAGCCAGTACAGTATAATTCACCCCATTAGGCAGCTTGTATAGTATAATGTACCCCCATTAGGCAGCCAGTACAGTATAATTCACCCCATTAGGCAGCCAGTACAGTATAATTCACCCCATTAGGCAGCCAGTACAGTATAATTCACCCCATTAGGCAGCTTGTATAGTATAATGCACCCCCATTAGGCAGCTTGTATAGTATAATGCACCCCCATTAGGCAGCCTGTATAGTATAATGCACCCCATTAGGCAGCTTGTATAGTATAATGCACCCCCATTAGGCAGCCTGTACAGTATAATTCACCCCATTAGGCAGCCTGTATAGTATAATGCACCCCCATTAGGCAGCCAGTACAGTATAATTCACCCCATTAGGCAGCCTGTATAGTATAATGTATCCCCATTAGACAGCCAGTACAGTATAATTCACCCCATTAGGCAGCCAGTACAGTATAATTCACCCCATTAGGCAGCCAGTATAGTATAATGCACCCCCATTAGGCAGCCAGTATAGTATAATTCAGCCCCATTAGGCAGCCAGTACAGTATAATTCACCCCATTAGACAGCCAGTATAGTATAATTCACCCCATTAGGCAGCCAGTATAGTATAATGTATCCCCATTAGACAGCCAGTACAGTATAATTCACCCCATTAGGCAGCCAGTATAGTATAATGCACCCCCATTAGGCAGCCAGTATAGTATAATGTATCCCCATTAGGCAGCCAGTACAGTATAATTCACCCCATTAGGCAGCCAGTACAGTATAATTCACCCCATTAGGCAGCTTGTATAGTATAATGCACCCCCATTAGGCAGCTTGTATAGTATAATGCACCCCCATTAGGCAGCCTGTACAGTATAATTCACCCCATTAGGCAGCCTGTATAGTACAATGCACCCCCATTAGGCAGCCAGTACAGTATAATTCACCCCATTAGGCAGCCTGTATAGTATAATGTATCCCCATTAGACAGCCAGTACAGTATAATTCACCCCATTAGGCAGCCAGTACAGTATAATTCACCCCATTAGGCAGCCTGTATAGTATAATGTATCCCCATTAGGCAGCCAGTATAGTATAATGCACCCCCATTAGGCAGCCAGTATAGTATAATTCAGCCCCATTAGGCAGCCTGTATAGTATAATGCACCCCCATTAGGCAGCCAGTATAGTATAATGTATCCCCATTAGGCAGCCAGTACAGTATAATTCACCCCATTAGGCAGCCTGTATAGTATAATTCACCCCATTAGGCAGCCAGTACAGTATAATTCACCCCATTAGGCAGCCAGTACAGTATAATTCACCCCATTAGGCAGCCAGTACAGTATAATTCACCCCATTAGGCAGCCTGTATAGTATAATGTACCCCCATTAGGCAGCCAGTATAGTATAATTCAGCCCCATTAGGCAGCCTGTATAGTATAATGCACCCCCATTAGGCAGCCAGTATAGTATAATTCAGCCCCATTAGGCAGCCTGTATAGTATAATGCACCCCCATTAGGCAGCCAGTATAGTATAATGTATCCCCATTAGGCAGCCAGTACAGTATAATTCACCCCATTAGGCAGCCTGTATAGTATAATTCACCCCATTAGGCAGCCAGTACAGTATAATTCACCCCATTAGGCAGCCAGTACAGTATAATTCACCCCATTAGGCAGCCTGTATAGTATAATTCACCCCATTAGACAGCCAGTACAGTATAATTCACCCCATTAGGCAGCCTGTATAGTATAATGCACCCCCATTAGGCAGCCAGTACAGTATAATTCACCCCATTAGGCAGCCTGTATAGTATAATGCACCCCCATTAGGCAGCCAGTACAGTATAATTCACCCCATTAGGCAGCCAGTACAGTATAATTCACCCCATTAGGCAGCCAGTACAGTATAATTCACCCCATTAGGCAGCCTGTATAGTATAATGTATCCCCATTAGACAGCCAGTACAGTATAATTCACCCCATTAGGCAGCCTGTATAGTATAATGTACCCCCATTAGGCAGCCAGTACAGTATAATTCACCCCATTAGGCAGCCAGTACAGTATAATTCACCCCATTAGGCAGCCAGTACAGTATAATGCACCCCCATTAGGCAGCCAGTATAGTATAATGTATCCCCATTAGGCAGCCAGTACAGTATAATTCACCCCATTAGGCAGCCTGTATAGTATAACTCACCCCATTAGGCAGCCAGTACAGTATAATTCACCCCATTAGGCAGCCAGTACAGTATAATTCACCCCATTAGGCAGCCAGTACAGTATAATTCACCCCATTAGGCAGCCTGTATAGTATAATGTATCCCCATTAGACAGCCAGTACAGTATAATTCACCCCATTAGGCAGCCTGTATAGTATAATGTACCCCCATTAGGCAGCCAGTACAGTATAATTCACCCCATTAGGCAGCCTGTATAGTATAATGCACCCCCATTAGGCAGCCAGTACAGTATAATTCACCCCATTAGGCAGCCTGTATAGTATAATGTATCCCCATTAGACAGCCAGTACAGTATAATTCACCCCATTAGGCAGCCTGTATAGTATAATGCACCCCCATTAGGCAGCCAGTACAGTATAATTCACCCCATTAGGCAGCCTGTATAGTATAATGTATCCCCATTAGACAGCCAGTACAGTATAATTCACCCCATTAGGCAGCCTGTATAGTATAATTCACCCCATTAGGCAGCCAGTACAGTATCATTCACCCCATTAGACAGCCAGTATAGTATAATTCACCCCATTAGGCAGCCTGTATAGTATAATGCACCCCCATTAGGCAGCCGGTACAGTATAATTCACCCCATTAGGCCGCCTGTATAGTATAATGTACCCCCATTAGACAGCCAGTACAGTATAATTCACCCCATTAGGCAGCCTGTATATTATAATGCACCCCCATTAGGCAGCCAGTACAGTATAATTCACCCCATTAGGCAGCTTGTATAGTATAATGTACCCCCATTAGGCAGCCAGTACAGTATAATTCACCCCATTAGGCAGCCAGTACAGTATAATTCACCCCATTAGGCAGCCAGTACAGTATAATTCACCCCATTAGGCAGCTTGTATAGTATAATGCACCCCCATTAGGCAGCTTGTATAGTATAATGCACCCCCATTAGGCAGCCTGTATAGTATAATGCACCCCATTAGGCAGCTTGTATAGTATAATGCACCCCCATTAGGCAGCCTGTACAGTATAATTCACCCCATTAGGCAGCCTGTATAGTATAATGCACCCCCATTAGGCAGCCAGTACAGTATAATTCACCCCATTAGGCAGCCTGTATAGTATAATGTATCCCCATTAGACAGCCAGTACAGTATAATTCACCCCATTAGGCAGCCAGTACAGTATAATTCACCCCATTAGGCAGCCAGTATAGTATAATGCACCCCCATTAGGCAGCCAGTATAGTATAATTCAGCCCCATTAGGCAGCCAGTACAGTATAATTCACCCCATTAGACAGCCAGTATAGTATAATTCACCCCATTAGGCAGCCAGTATAGTATAATGTATCCCCATTAGACAGCCAGTACAGTATAATTCACCCCATTAGGCAGCCAGTATAGTATAATGCACCCCCATTAGGCAGCCAGTATAGTATAATGTATCCCCATTAGGCAGCCAGTACAGTATAATTCACCCCATTAGGCAGCCAGTACAGTATAATTCACCCCATTAGGCAGCTTGTATAGTATAATGCACCCCCATTAGGCAGCTTGTATAGTATAATGCACCCCCATTAGGCAGCCTGTACAGTATAATTCACCCCATTAGGCAGCCTGTATAGTATAATGCACCCCCATTAGGCAGCCAGTACAGTATAATTCACCCCATTAGGCAGCCTGTATAGTATAATGTATCCCCATTAGACAGCCAGTACAGTATAATTCACCCCATTAGGCAGCCAGTACAGTATAATTCACCCCATTAGGCAGCCAGTATAGTATAATGCACCCCCATTAGGCAGCCAGTATAGTATAATTCAGCCCCATTAGGCAGCCTGTATAGTATAATGCACCCCCATTAGGCAGCCAGTATAGTATAATGTATCCCCATTAGGCAGCCAGTACAGTATAATTCACCCCATTAGGCAGCCTGTATAGTATAATGTACCCCCATTAGGCAGCCAGTATAGTATAATTCAGCCCCATTAGGCAGCCTGTATAGTATAATGCACCCCCATTAGGCAGCCAGTATAGTATAATTCAGCCCCATTAGGCAGCCTGTATAGTATAATGCACCCCCATTAGGCAGCCAGTATAGTATAATGTATCCCCATTAGGCAGCCAGTACAGTATAATTCACCCCATTAGGCAGCCTGTATAGTATAATTCACCCCATTAGGCAGCCAGTACAGTATAATTCACCCCATTAGGCAGCCAGTACAGTATAATTCACCCCATTAGGCAGCCAGTACAGTATAATTCACCCCATTAGGCAGCCTGTATAGTATAATGCACCCCCATTAGGCAGCCAGTACAGTATAATTCACCCCATTAGGCAGCCTGTATAGTATAATGCACCCCCATTAGGCAGCCAGTACAGTATAATTCACCCCATTAGGCAGCCAGTACAGTATAATTCACCCCATTAGGCAGCCTGTATAGTATAATGTACCCCCATTAGACAGCCAGTACAGTATAATTCACCCCATTAGGCAGCCTGTATAGTATAATGTATCCCCATTAGGCAGCCAGTACAGTATAATTCACCCCATTAGGCAGCCTGTATAGTATAATGTACCCCCATTAGAGAGCCGGTACAGTATAATTCACCCCATTAGGCAGCCTGTATAGTATAATGTACCCCATTAGGCAGCCTGTATAGTATAATGTACCCCCATTAGACAGCCAGTACAGTATAATTCACCCCATTAGGCAGCCAGTACAGTATAATTCACCCCATTAGGCAGCCTGTATAGTATAATGTACCCCCATTAGACAGCCAGTACAGTATAATTCACCCCATTAGGCAGCCAGTACAGTATAATTCACCCCATTAGGCAGCCTGTATAGTATAATGTACCCCCATTAGACAGCCAGAACAGTATAATTCACCCCATTAGACAGCCAGTACAGTATAATTCATCCTATTAGGCAGCCTGTATAGTATAATGTATCCCCATTAGACAGCCAGAACAGTATAATTCACCCCATTAGACAGCCAGAACAGTATAATTCACCCCATTAGGCAGCCAGTACAGTATAATTCACCCCATTAGGCAGCCTGTATAGTAGAATGCACCCCATTAGGCAGCCGGTACAGTATAATTCAGCCCCATTAGGCAGCCTGTATAGTATAATGTACCCCCATTAGGCAGCCAGTACAGTATAATTCACCCCATTAGGCAGCCTGTATAGTAGAATGCACCCCATTAGGCAGCCAGTACAGTATAATTCACCCCATTAGAGAGCCTGTATATTATAATGTATCCCCATTAGGCAGCCTGTATAGTATAATGTATCCCCATTAGACAGCCAATACAGTATAATTCACCCCATTAGGCAGCCTGTATATTATAATGTATCCCCATTAGGCAGCCTGTATAGTATAATGTACCCCCATTAGGCAGCCAGTACAGTATAATTCACCCCATTAGGCAGCCTGTATAGTATAATGTATCCCCATTAGACAGCCAGTACAGTATAATTCACCCCATTAGACAGCCAGTACAGTATAATTCACCCCGTTAGAGAGCCTGTATATTATAATGTATCCCCATTAGGCAGCCTGTATAGTATAATGTACCCCCATTAGGCAGCCAGTACAGTATAATTCACCCCATTAGGCAGCCTGTATAGTATAATGTATCCCCATTAGACAGCCAGTACAGTATAATTCACCCCATTAGACAGCCAATACAGTATAATTCACCCCATTAGGCAGCCAGTACAGTATAATTCACCCCGTTAGAGAGCCTGTATATTATAATGTATCCCCATTAGGCAGCCTGTATAGTATAATGTACCCCCATTAGACAGCCAGTACAGTATAATTCACCCCATTAGGCAGCCTGTATAGTATAATGTATCCCCATTAGACAGCCAGTACAGTATAATTCACCCCATTAGGCAGCCTGTATAGTATAATGTACCCCCATTAGACAGCCAGTACAGTATAATTCACCCCATTAGGCAGCTTGTATAGTATAATGCACCCCCATTAGACAGCCAGTACAGTATAATTCACCCCATTAGGCAGCCAGTACAGTATAATTCACCCCATTAGAGAGCCTGTATAGTATAATGCACCCCCATTAGGCAGCTAGTACAGTATAATTCACCCCATTAGGCAGCCTGTATAGTATAATGTATCCCCATTAGACAGCCAGTACAGTATAATTCACCCCATTAGGCAGCTTGTATAGTATAATGCACCCCCATTAGACAGCCAGTACAGTATAATTCACCCCATTAGGCAGCTTGTATAGTATAATGCACCCCCATTAGGCAGCTAGTACAGTATAATTCACCCCATTAGGCAGCCTGTATAGTATAATGTATCCCCATTAGACAGCCAGTACAGTATAATTCACCCCATTAGGCAGCCTGTATAGTATAATGTACCCCCATTAGGCAGCCAGTACAGTATAATTCACCCCATTAGGCAGCCAGTACAGTATAATTCACCCCATTAGGCAGCCTGTATAGTATAATGTATCCCCATTAGACAGCCAGTACAGTATAATTCACCCCATTAGGCAGCCAGTACAGTATAATTCACCCCATTAGGCAGCTTGTATAGTATAATGCACCCCCATTAGACAGCCAGTACAGTATAATTCACCCCATTAGGCAGCCAGTACAGTATAATTCACCCCATTAGGCAGCTTGTATAGTATAATGCACCCCCATTAGACAGCCAGTACAGTATAATTCACCCCATTAGGCAGCCAGTACAGTATAATTCACCCCATTAGGCAGCTTGTATAGTATAATGCACCCCCATTAGACAGCCAGTACAGTATAATTCACCCCATTAGGCAGCCAGTACAGTATAATTCACCCCGTTAGAGAGCCTGTATATTATAATGTATCCCCATTAGGCAGCCTGTATTGTATAATGTACCCCCATTAGACAGCCAGTACAGTATAATTCTCCCCATTAGGCAGCCTGTATAGTATAATGTATCCCCATTAGACAGCCAGTACAGTATAATTCACCCCATTAGGCAGCTTGTATAGTATAATGCACCCCCATTAGACAGCCAGTACAGTATAATTCACCCCATTAGGCAGCCAGTACAGTATAATTCACCCCATTAGGCAGCCAGTACAGTATAATTCACCCCATTAGGCAGCCAGTATAGTATAATGCACCCCATTAGGCAGCCTGTATAGTATAATTCACCCCATTAGGCAGCCAGTACAGTATAATTCACCCCATTAGGCAGCCAGTACAGTATAATTCACCCCATTAGGCAGCCAGTATAGTATAATGCACCCCCATTAGGCAGCCTGTATAGTATAATTCACCCCATTAGGCAGCTTGTATAGTATAATGTATCCCCATTAGGCAGCCAGTACAGTATAATTCACCCCATTAGGCAGCCAGTATAGTATAATTCACCCCATTAGGCAGCTTGTATAGTATAATGTATCCCCATTAGGCAGCCAGTACAGTATAATTCACCCCATTAGGCAGCCAGTACAGTATAATTCACCCCATTAGGCAGCTTGTATAGTATAATGCACCCCCATTAGACAGCCAGTACAGTATAATTCACCCCATTAGACAGCCAGTACAGTATAATTCACCCCATTAGGCAGCCTGTATAGTATAATGTACCCCCATTAGGCAGCCAGTACAGTATAATTCACCCCATTAGGCAGCTTGTATAGTATAATGTACCCCCATTAGGCAGCCAGTACAGTATAATTCACCCCATTAGGCAGCTTGTATAGTATAATGCACCCCCATTAGAGAGCCTGTATAGTATAATGCACCCCCATTAGGCAGCCAGTACAGTATAATTCACCCCATTAGACAGCCAATACAGTATAATTCACCCCATTAGGCAGCTTGTATAGTATAATGTATCCCCATTAGGCAGCCAGTACAGTATAATTCACCCCATTAGAGAGCCTGTATAGTATAATGCACCCCCATTAGGCAGCCAGTACAGTATAATTCACCCCATTAGATAGCCAGTATAGTATAATGCACCCCCATTAGGCAGCCAGTACAGTATAATTCACCCCATTAGAGAGCCTGTATAGTATAATGCACCCCCATTAGGCAGCCAGTACAGTATAATTCACCCCATTAGATAGCCAGTATAGTATAATGCACCCCCATTAGGCAGCCAGTACAGTATAATTCACCCCATTAGGCAACCTGTATAGTATAATGCACCCCCATTAGGCAGCCAGTACAGTATAATTCACCCCATTAGGCAGCTTGTATAGTATAATGTATCCCCATTAGGCAGCCAGTACAGTATAATTCACCCCATTAGGCAGCCAGTATAGTATAATGCACCCCCATTAGGCAGCCAGTACAGTATAATTCACCCCATTAGGCAGCCAGTATAGTATAATGCACCCCCATTAGACAGCCAGTACAGTATAATTCACCCCATTAGGCAGCTTGTATAGTATAATGTATCCCCATTAGGCAGCCAATACAGTATAATTCACCCCATTAGAGAGCCAGTATAGTATAATGCACCCCATTAGAGAGCCAGTATAGTATAATGCACCCCCATTAGACAGCCAATACAGTATAATTCACCCCATTAGAGAGCCAGTATAGTATAATGCACCCCCATTAGACAGCCAATACAGTATAATTCACCCCATTAGGCAGCTTGTATAGTATAATGTATCCCCATTAGGCAGCCAATACAGTATAATTCACCCCATTAGAGAGCCAGTATAGTATAATGCACCCCCATTAGGCAGCCAATACAGTATAATTCACCCCATTAGGCAGCTTGTATAGTATAATGCACCCCCATTAGGCAGCCAGTACAGTATAAGTCACCCCATTAGAGAGCCAGTATAGTATAATGCACCCCCATTAGGCAGCCAATACAGTATAATTCACCCCATTAGACAGCCAATACAGTATAATTCACCCCATTAGGCAGCCTGTATAGTATAATGTATCCCCATTAGGCAGCCAGTACAGTATAATTCACCCCATTAGGCAGCCAGTACAGTATAATTCACCCCATTAGGCAGCCAGTATAGTATAATTCACCCCATTAGGCAGCCAGTATAGTATAATGCACCCCCATTAGACAGCCAGTACAGTATAATTCACCCCATTAGGCAGCTTGTATAGTATAATGTATCCCCATTAGACAGCCAGTACAGTATAATTCACCCCATTAGGCAGCCAGTATAGTATAATACACCCCCATTAGGCAGCCAGTACAGTATAATTCACCCCATTAGGCAGCCAGTATAGTATAATGCACCCCCATTAGACAGCCAGTACAGTATAATTCACCCCATTAGGCAGCTTGTATAGTATAATGTATCCCCATTAGACAGCCAGTACAGTATAATTCACCCCATTAGGCAGCCAGTATAGTATAATACACCCCCATTAGGCAGCCAATACAGTATAATTCACCCCATTAGGCAGCTTGTATAGTATAATGTACCCCCATTAGGAAGCCAGTACAGTATAATTCACCCCATTAGGCAGCTTGTATAGTATAATGTACCCCCATTAGGAAGCCAGTACAGTATAATTCACCCCATTAGGCAGCTTGTATAGTATAATGTACCCCCATTAGGAAGCCAGTACAGTATAATTCACCCCATTAGGCAGCTTGTATAGTATAATGTACCCCCATTAGGAAGCCAGTACAGTATAATTCACCCCATTAGACAGCTTGTATAGTATAATGTACCCCCATTAGGCAGCCAGTACAGTATAATTCACCCCATTAGGAAGCCAGTATAGTATAATTCACCCCATTAGACAGCCAGTACAGTATAATGCACCCCCATTAGACAGCCAGTACAGTATAATTCACCCCATTAGGCAGCTTGTATAGTATAATGTACCCCCATTAGGAAGCCAGTACAGTATAATTCACCCCATTAGACAGCCAATACAGTATAATTCACCCCATTAGGCAGCCTGTATAGTATAATGTATCCCCATTAGGCAGCCAGTACAGTATAATTCACCCCATTAGGCAGCCAGTACAGTATAATTCACCCCATTAGGAAGCCAGTACAGTATAATTCACCCCATTAGACAGCCAGTACAGTATAATTCACCCCATTAGAGAGCCAGTATAGTATAATGCACCCCCATTAGGCAGCCAGTACAGTATAATTCACCCCATTAGGCCGCCTGTATAGTATAATGTACCCCCATTAGACAGCCAGTACAGTATAATTCACCCCATTAGGCAGCTTGTATAGTATAATGTACCCCCATTAGGAAGCCAGTACAGTATAATTCACCCCATTAGACAGCTTGTATAGTATAATGTACCCCCATTAGGAAGCCAGTACAGTATAATTCACCCCATTAGGCAGCCTGTATAGTATAATTCACCCCATTAGAGAGCCAGTATAGTATAATGCACCCCCATTAGGCAGCCAGTACAGTATAATTCACCCCATTAGGCAGCCAGTATAGTATAATGCACCCCCATTAGGAAGCCAGTACAGTATAATTCACCCCATTAGACAGCCAGTACAGTATAATTCACCCCATTAGGCAGCTTGTATAGTATAATGTACCCCCATTAGGAAGCCAGTACAGTATAATTCACCCCATTAGACAGCTTGTATAGTATAATGTACCCCCATTAGGCAGCCAGTACAGTATAATTCACCCCATTAGACAGCCAGTACAGTATAATTCACCCCATTAGAGAGCCAGTATAGTATAATGCACCCCCATTAGGCAGCCAGTACAGTATAATTCACCCCATTAGGCAGCCAGTACAGTATAATTCACCCCATTAGGCAGCTTGTATAGTATAATGTACCCCCATTAGGAAGCCAGTACAGTATAATTCACCCCATTAGACAGCTTGTATAGTATAATGCACCCCCATTAGGCAGCCAGTACAGTATAATTCACCCCATTAGGCAGCTTGTATAGTATAATGTACCCCCATTAGGAAGCCAGTACAGTATAATTCACCCCATTAGACAGCTTGTATAGTATAATGCACCCCCATTAGGCAGCCAGTACAGTATAATTCACCCCATTAGGCAGCCAGTACAGTATAATTCACCCCATTAGGCAGCCAGTACAGTATAATTCACCCTTTTAGAGAGCCAGTATAGTATAATGCACCCCCATTAGACAGCCAGTACAGTATAATTCACCCCATTAGGCAGCCAGTACAGTATAATTCACCCCATTAGACAGCCTGTATAGTATAATGCACCCCCATTAGACAGCCAGTACAGTATAATTCACCCCATTAGGCAGCCAGTACAGTATAATTCACCCCATTAGGCAGCCAGTACAGTATAATTCACCCCATTAGACAGCCTGTATAGTATAATGCACCCCCATTAGACAGCCAGTACAGTATAATTCACCCCATTAGGCAGCCAGTACAGTATAATTCACCCCATTAGGCAGCCAGTACAGTATAATTCACCCCATTAGACAGCCTGTATAGTATAATGCACCCCCATTAGACAGCCAGTACAGTATAATTCACCCCATTAGGCAGCCAGTACAGTATAATTCACCCCATTAGGCAGCCAGTACAGTATAATTCACCCCATTAGACAGCCTGTATAGTATAATGTACCCCCATTAGGAAGCCAGTACAGTATAATTCACCCCATTAGACAGCCAGTACAGTATAATTCACCCCATTAGAGAGCCAGTATAGTATAATGCACCCCCATTAGGCAGCCAGTACAGTATAATTCACCCCATTAGGCAGCCAGTACAGTATAATTCACCCCATTAGGCAGCTTGTATAGTATAATGTACCCCCATTAGGAAGCCAGTACAGTATAATTCACCCCATTAGACAGCCAGTACAGTATAATTCACCCCATTAGAGAGCCAGTATAGTATAATGCACCCCCATTAGGCAGCCAGTACAGTATAATTCACCCCATTAGGCAGCCAGTACAGTATAATTCACCCCATTAGGCAGCTTGTATAGTATAATGCACCCCCATTAGGCAGCCAGTACAGTATAATTCACCCTTTTAGAGAGCCAGTATAGTATAATGCACCCCCATTAGACAGCCAGTACAGTATAATTCACCCCATTAGGCAGCCAGTACAGTATAATTCACCCCATTAGACAGCCTGTATAGTATAATGCACCCCCATTAGACAGCCAGTACAGTATAATTCACCCCATTAGGCAGCCAGTACAGTATAATTCACCCCATTAGGCAGCCAGTACAGTATAATTCACCCCATTAGACAGCCAGTATAGAATAATGCACCCCCATTAGGCAGCCAGTACAGTATAATTCACCCCATTAGGCAGCCAGTACAGTATAATTCACCCCATTAGACAGCCTGTATAGTATAATGCACCCCCATTAGACAGCCAGTACAGTATAATTCACCCCATTAGGCAGCCAGTACAGTATAATTCACCCCATTAGGCAGCCAGTACAGTATAATTCACCCCATTAGAGAGCCAGTATAGTATAATGCACCCCCATTAGACAGCCAATACAGTATAATTCACCCCATTAGGCAGCCTGTATAGTATAATGCACCCCCATTAGGCAGTGTGTATAGTATAATGCACCCCTATTATTCAGACAGTACAATATAATGCACCCCCATTAGGCAGCCAGTACAATATAATGCACCCCCATTAGGCAGCCTGTATAGTATGATGCACTCGATAAAAAAAACAATACTCACCTTTCTTCCTCCTCGTTCCCATGGTGTTCTGAGCGCCCGCACATCTCCTGACAGTGGGAGCCGGATATTGACGTCATCGCTACCCCCTGTCAGTGTTGGTGACGTCAGACGCTGACAGGGGGATGATGGGAGAAGGAGCGTAATGCACCCTAGCTCATCAAGCTGATCCTGCGATGACAGGTTAGGGGCCCACAGCTGGCACAGGCCCCCTACCACCTCCTAAGGGGCTGCACAGGGACCGCCGGCAGCAGAGCAGGGAGATCATGTCTCCCTGCTCTGCAGCAGAATGTAGCTGTAACGGGGTGCTGTGCATGCCAATACAGTTACAGTAGCGTAGCTCCGGGTGGGCCCCCTCAGAGTGCAGGGCCCTGGGCCACCACCCACTTTGCCCCCCGGTAGCTACACTACTGCTTGAAGGGCAGGTCTGTTTGTTGCCGTGCGGGAGGAATCTCCAGCACGGCAACAGATTTTAACATTTGCTGGTGTCGGCATGCATCTGACCCACCGGGCCCCAGATCCGCCAGGCCTGGTCGCAGTGGTGATCGCGGTAGTTACGCCCTTGCCCATAGCAATCTGGGCAAGATCTTGTAACTGGTCTAATTTGTAGATCCAGAAGTCCATGAGATTGGGAGCTGTCTATATATGACTGAACCTGACTGTTTAGATGGTGCCTCTGCGTTTGCTGAACTGCTCCTGGTTTCTCGCAATGGCAGATAAAACACCTGGAAGCTAACTGTTGTGTTTTCACCTTGTCTTTTTCGTGTTTGTCACTGTCCCTGTGTTAAACCATTTGCAGTGGTGAGGCTAGTGCCCTTGCCGGCCAGTGCACTAGCCAGGGCAGTGACAGTGCGAGGTGACAGTGAGGGCTGAGGTTCTTGACGGCGGTGGGGGAAAGGACCCACTTAGGGCATTACGGGAGTACAGGGTCAGGCTCAGGTTTGAGCAGGAGGTGATCATTCCCTTGTTCCCCTATTCATAGGGCCTTCCTTCCTCCTTTTTAGGTGAGCTGCAGAAAATTTCACTGCTCCCCACACCTGAGACTATTGGAGAGCAGTGAATATTAAGTTTCCTGAATAGCAGACACACCTGATCACCAGCCACTGCAGGAAACTGGTGGCTGCTTCTTACAAGTATTCCCAAATATCTACTACTCTCCACTCCCATAGTTCCGCTCACCTCTTGGTGCCACCTTCAGTAAAGGTGGGTGAGACTATGGGGGCAGTGAACATTAATATGCTTTGAAAGTGTTAGTCGCAGCCGCTGTCTCCTGCGACCCTCTCCTTCTCCGTTGCTGCCTCTCGCTTCAGCTACAGTTGGACTATAAGGTACATACGTACTACAAGACGCACCCCTCATTTTCCTTCAAAATTTTTGGAAGAAATGTGTTATAGTCCACAAAATATGGTAAGTAGAATTATGTACCAAAAGCGACATTTTTGAGTGCCAACTTTGATGGAATGTTCTGTGGGCATCATGCTGTGCCCACAGACATAAGGGTGAGTGCTCTTTCTTACGCTCGTGGTGCCCTCACACTGCAAATACAAGTTCACTCGTGCTCAGTATCTCTGCTTGATGACAGGCTGTATAGTCGCATCATGCAGCCTGCCATCTAGATGTAGCAGAGCTCGATCCGTCATGGGAGAAATGCATTAGTAGCAACTCTGCAGAAAGGTGAGGAATTTTGTTGTTTATTTTTTAAACTCTTTTGCAGATGACGAGGGCTTCAGGGGAATGGGCGAGGGCATAAGTTTGATTTAATTAAAATCTATTAAATGAGTCTGTGTCATTATTTCAGTTAAAGGACTTTCTCTGGGTGTCTGTGTTTTCACATACAATGTGACTATGGGGTCAGTAATAGGGGCGTCTTATTGACACCTCTCCATTACTAACCTAAGGGCTTGATGTCACCTGATAATACAAAGGTGACATCAACCCCACAACAATCACCTCACTTGCCACCGCTACAGGGCAAGTGTGTAGAGCGATGCTAAGTGCCAGAATTGGCCTTCTTAGAGATGTACCTTTTCTGGGGCAGCTGAAAGTTGATGTTTTTAGCCTGGGGAGGCCTGTATCCATGGTCCCTTCCTAAGCTATTAATATCAACCCGCAGCTGTCTGCATAGCCTTTGCTAGTTATTAATAATGGTGGACCCTATGTCATTTTTTTATTGTCCTCCATTTCCCTCTGCTGGTTATGAAAATTACGCAGGAGCCCACATCATTTTTTCAGAAAAACAATCTTTTATTCATTAAAAACATGTACAAAGCTGCACACACACACTGCACTAATTGCTTTTGTCACTGACTTCTGTATACTGTATCTACCTATTCTATTTGTATTTACCTTAGGTAATCCATATCTTCTATTCTGTCGGCTCCTGCTGTGATTTTACAGTACACGGCAGATGAATTGCCGGCTTCTCTTCTATTTAGCTAGCTATGTAAAATATATACATATTGTTTTAGAGCGGCTTTCTCGGCTGCACATGGAGGTAGACATGGGTAGACTGCGACTTTAAGAACTTCCTTTGGTTCATTACAGGCAGCATAAATCAAGGATAGTAGTAAAGAAAATACAGCCCACTGGGTCAAACAAGAAACAAAACAAAATGGTGGCAGAACAAACAGTCTTTCTGTGAGCGGGGTCCCTCCTGCTCATAGCTGACAGAACACACACAACTCAGGTTCACTAGTCCATGGAGCACTCTCCTGCAGTGTTCCTTGTCCAGGCCCACACACTGAACACTGAAAGATCGTTCCGTCAGTTATTTAAGCCCGGACCATGTGACTCCTCCATCACCTGACTGATCACATGACTGTGACCTCACCAAAGTCCAGTCAGCACGTCATGGTGCTAGCTCTGTAGGAGGAGATATTGGGGACACTCTCCCACCCACTCTATGAATGTCCCCCCAAAAACCAGCCCATAACATAACTTATCCCTCACAACACTTACTGTGCTGGAGGAAATACAACTCTGGATTTGATAACACTGATGCCATTAGGCATAGTGAAACATATCTCCCTTCTATTACATTATCAGTGACTCTATCACATAAGCCAGGTGTTTTGGCCCCTTCACTTGCTAAGCAGGGGAGTCTGGACAGCACACAGACTCAACATTCCCCACACATCACCGCTGCGGGCTTCGGGAATCCGATACTGCTTCTGATTCATCCTCACGTGGTGCAGTCAGGATTTCATACTCCACAACCTGTGTACAACCTGGTAGCTCCGTAAACAGGTCTCGGTTCCACTGAAGCAGCTCATGGCGCTGTTGTTTCCAGGTCGGTGACAGTGTTTCTGACACTGTAACATCCTCAACCTTGGCTTCAGGACTGGCCTCTAGGCATGGTGCTTCTACCGGATCCTTGTCTCACCATGGTTTCAGCAGGTTGATGTGGTACACTTGGTGCGGCTTCCTTCTCCCTGGTTGGTGGACATTGTAGTTGATGCCACTCAATTTCTTGACCACCTCGTATGGCCCTTGGCACTTCACCAGGAATTTACTTTCCATGGTGGGAATCAACACCGACATTCGGTCTCCCGGATTAAACTGTCTCAGCCTTGTGGCTTGATTTTAGACCCTCGCCTGGGCTTCTAGTGCTTGAAGGAGGCTCTCCTTCGCAATCAACATCACCCTTGTGATCCGGTCCTACATTTGAGCCATAAGCTCAATAACCCTCCGGTGAGGTGTAACTTCTGCCTCCCAGGTCTCCTTTGCAGCACCTAGAAGTTATGGGGGTGTCATCAATACAACAGTGCAAACGTGAGAATCTCATAGAGGACTGAGGTACTTCACTGATAGAGAACAGCAAGTACGGCATTAGGCAATCCTAGTCTCGGCCTTCCCTCTCCACAACCTTCTTAAGCATGGACTTCAATGTCTTGTTGAATCTCTCCACCAAACCGTCCATCTGCGGATGGTACACAGACATGCGGATTTCTGCAACGTGAAGAGACTTGCCCAACTCTCTCATCACTTTGGACATAAATGGTGTGCCTTGGTCCATCAGGATCTCTTTCAACAGGTCTGTTCAAGAAAAAATATGGACTAACTCTCAGGCTATGATTCTGGCAGAGGAGTTTCTAATGGGTACTGCCTCCGGGTACCGTGTTGCATAGTCAATCACCACTAGTATGTATTGGTGCCCCTTGGAGGACTAAACCAGGGGCCCCTGAAGGTCCATGGCAAACCTGTCAAATGGACCTCTGCAATGGACATTGGCACAAGGTGACTTTGATAATGGGACACAAGAACTGTAAGCTGACAAGTAGGGCAGGGCTGGCAATAGTTAATAATCTCCCGATTACACGCAGGACATTTGAACCTCCTAAGGACCCATTCTTGTGTTTTGTCTACTCCCAGATGTCCACTCAAGATATGTGAATGTGGCAGGTCTAATACTCTACACCTATACAGGCCCGGTACTAACAACTGCTCTACTACTTCATCTCTCAGCTTACTGACCTGATACAATAGCTCTCCATTTAATGCAAAATGTGGATACCTGGTGTCAGTCCCCAGTTCTTGGGCAACATTTTCCAAAGCCCTTTTAGGTTAAGATCCCACATTTCAGAAGTCCCAAAATTTCCCCCAGAAACCCCCAGCTGAGGAATCTCCACCTCATTGGTCAGCATCTCGTCCTCGTCACCTGCCAGGTATCCCCGACTTCCCCCACAAGTCCCAGAATAGTTTAAAGTCCCACCCTATTATCACCACATATAGCAAGTCCTTAACCACCCTGACCTCAGTCATTTAAGCTTGGACCATGTGACTCCACCAAAAGACTGATCACATGACTGTGACCTCACCAAGGTCCTGTCAGCATACCGTGGTGCTAGCTCTGTAGGGGGAGATATGAGGGACACTCTTCCACCCGCTCTATGAAGTCCCCCTAAAAACCAACCCATAACATAACTTAACAATCTCAACACTTACTGTGCTGGAGGAAATACAGATCCGGATTTTAAAACACTGATGCCATTAGGCGTAGTGAAGTATATATATATCTAATATATAAAGCTGAATGTGTGTGTGTGTATGTATGTATGTATGTATGTATGTCCGGGATTGGCATCTGCACCGTCGCAGCTACAGCCACAAAATTTTGCACAGTCACACGTCTGGACCCCGAGAGCGTCATAGGCTATGTTGTGAGGTGAAATTTTAACCCCGCGCGATCCAATTCACTAAACAATTTTGCCCCTATCTACATAATGGGGAAAAAGTGAAAGGAAAAGTGTTGGAGGCAAATTGACAGCTGCCAGATGTGAACAAGCGTGAGAGTGATGGCGCCAAAGAGTATATACCGTACAGTTGCTAAGGTGGGGCCCTGACATGGGATACTCACCACACACAGGGATATGAACACACACACACAAAAGGCGCCACAAACTACCACGTGCTTGAACACATATACCACCCTCAGCACACATTTCACCACATATACACCAACCTCGCCACATAAAAGTCGAAACACAAAAGTCGCCGCTCAAAACTTGCCACGCGCAAAACTCGCCACATGCAAAACTAGGGTCACGCAAAACTCGCCACACGTGCAAAACTCACCTCATGGAAAACTCGCCACACGCAAAACTTGCACACGCGGAAAAATTGCCACATGCACAAAAGTTGCAACACATGCAAAAGTTGCCTCACACAAAACTTGCACATACTCAAAACGCACCACACATAAAGCTCGCCACGCGCAAAACTTGCCATCCGCAAAACTTGCTGCACACAACTTGCTATACTAACCTGTCACATGCAACTCGACACACAAAAAGTTGCTACACGCATGTCGCCACACAAAACTCATCTCACAAAAGTCGCTACATGCATGTCGCCACACGCAACTCAACACACACAACTTGACACATGAAACTCGCCCTAAAACACACACAAGTCTGGTATTATCCTTCAAAAATAAAAATCTGATTAATAAGCAGACAAACTACAAGAGCAACAAATGTACCATATAGGAAATACGGCAGCTGTCAGTCACATGACCTGTCTATTATGTGTATGTGGGAGCTAATATATACTGCCAGGGGGAGGGCTACCTGTTGGCTGGGGATTTATCAGATTGTCAATTTAGCTTACAAATACTGAGGTAAAAATACTGACCAAATAATGTGTGAATGCGGTCTATTGAAGGAGGAGATGACACACAGATATATACTATATACAGGAGATTACACACAGGTATATACTATATACAGGAACAGATGGCACACAGGTATATACTATATACAGGAGGAGATGACATGCAGGTATATACTATATACAGGAGGAGATGACACACAGGTATATACTATATACAGGAGGAGATGACACACACATATATACTATATACAGGGGACATGACACACAGGTATATACTATATACAGGAGGAGATGACATACAGTTATATACTATATTCAGGAGGAGATGACACACAGGTATATACTATATACAGGAGGAGATGACAACCTGGTATATACTATACACAGGGGAGATGACATACAGGTACATACTATATACAGGGGCGATGACACACAGGTATATACTATATACAGGACATGACATACAGGTATATACTATATATAGGAAGAGATGACATACAGGTATATAGTATAAACAGAAGAGATGACATACAGGTATATAATAGAGGAGATGACACATGGGTATATACAATATACAGGAGGAGATGACATATAGCAGGTATATACTATTTACAGGGGAGATGACATACAGGTATATACTATATACAGGAGAAGACATACAGGTGTATACTATATATAAGGGAGATGACAAACATGTATATACTGAGGTGAAAATGAAAAGGTGTGAGTGCAAAATGAGAGGAGTGAGGGAAAATAGTGGAGTGATCGGAAAATGACAGATGTGAGGTTGAAATGACAAGTGTTAGGGGGGAATGAGAGGAGTGAGGGGGAAAATAAGAGGAGTGAGGGGGAAAATGAGAGGTGTAAGGCCTCTTTCACACTTCAGTTGTTTGGCGTCACTCACTACCGACATAGTGACGGATTGACGGATCCGTCACAATTGTTGAGAAAACGGTTCTAACGGATCCGTTTTTTTGACGGATCCGTTACTTGGGGGTTGTCTGGGAAAAGTATCTACTTTTTGGAGCATGCGCAATTGAAAAAACGGATTGGGGCAACGGATCCGCCGAAAAAATGGTTGCGGCGGATCCGTCGCCCATAGGCGGCCATTCTATGGAATGGCGGACGCGACGGATCCGTGGCGATCCGCCATTTCGATGTTGACAAAAGACGTTTCAATGTCCGTCTATTTTCAGAAAACGTCCGCCAAATTTTGACGGATCCGTCGCATGGCGGATGGAACGGACGACCATCCATCACAATACGTCGCTAATGCAAGTCTATGGGAAAATAACGGATCCGTAAAAAAAATTGACGGATCCGTTATTTGAGGAAAATGGCGGTTTTAGACTGACGCCAAACAACTGAAGTGTGAAAGAGGCCTAAGGGAGAAAATGAGAGGTGTAAGGGAGAAAATGAGAGGCATGATGGGAAAATAAGAGACGTGAGGTGCTATAACTAACCACAGATATCTACTGTGCCCAGGCAACGCCGGGCTCTTCAGCTAGTATATATATATATATATATATATATATATACATATATATAAGTGTGTGTGTGTCACTGACATCTATATATCTACAGTCATATGAAAAAGTTTGGGCACCCCTATTAATCTTAAACTTAATGTTTTATAATAATTGTTTTTTTTTGCAACAGCTATTTCAGTTTCATATATCTAATAACTGTTGGACACAGTAATGTTTCTGCCTTGAAATTAGGTTTATTGTACTAACAGAAAATGTGCAATCTGCATTCAAACAAAATTTGACAGATGCATAAGTATGGGCACCCCACCAGAAAAGTGACATTAATATTTAGTAGATCCTCCTTTTGCAAAAATAACAGCCTCTAATTGCTTCCTGTAGCTTTTAATGAGTTCCTGGATCCTGGATGAAGGTATTTTTGACCATTCCTCTTTACAAAACAATTCCAGTTCAGTTAAGTTTGATGGTCGCCAAGCATGGACAGCCCTCTTCAAATGATCCCACAGATGTTCAATGATATTCAGGTCTGGGGACTGGGATGGCCATTCCAGAACAATGTAATTGTTCCTCTGCATGAATGCCTGAGTAGATTTGGAGCGCTGTTTTGGATCATTGTGTTGCTGAATGATCCATCCCCTGCGTAACTTCAACTTTGTCACTGATTCATGAACATTATTGTCTAGAATCTGCTGATACTGAGAGGAACCCATGCGTCCCTCAACTTTAACAAGATTCCCGGTGCCGGCATTGGCCACATAGCCCCAAAGCATGATGGAACCTCCACCAAATTTTACTGTGGGTAGCAAGTGTTTTTCTTGGAATGCTGTGTTTTTTGGCCGCCATGCATAAAGCCTTTTTGTATGACCAAACAACTCAATCTTGTTTTCATCAGTCCACAAGACCTTCTTCCAAAAAGAAATTGGCTTCTCCAAATGTGCTTTTGCATACCTCAGCCGACTCTGTTTGTGGCGTGCTTGCAGAAACGGCTTCTTTCGCATCACTCTCCCATACAGCTTCTACTTGTGCAAAGTGCGTTGTATAGTTGACCGATGCACAGTGACACCATCTGCAGCAAGTTGATGCTGCCGCTCTCTGGAGGTGGTCTGAGGATTGTCCTTGACTGATCTCACCATTCTTCTTCTCTGCCTTTCTGATGTTTTTCTTGGCCTGCCACTTCTGGCCTTATCAAGAACTGTACCTGTGTTCTTCCATATCCTTACTATGTTCCTCACAGTGGAAATTGACAGGTTAAATCTCTGAGACAGCTTTTTGTATCCTTCCCCTGAACAACTATGTTGAATAATCTTTGTTTTCAGATCATTAGACAGTTGTTTTGAGGAGCCCATGATGCCACTCTTCAGAGGAGATTCAAACAGGAGAACAACTTGCAAGTGGCCATTTTAAGTAGCTTTTCTCATGATTGCATACACCTGGCTATGAAGTTCAAAGCTCAATGAGGTTAGAAAACCAAAAAAGGTACTTTAGTAAGTCTGTAAAAAGTAGGTAGGAGTATTTAAAACAAGAAAATGATAAGGGTGCCCATACTTACGTACCTGTCATATTTTGTTTGAATGCAGATTGCACATTTTCCGTTAGTACAATAAACCTCATTTCAAGGCAGAAACATTACTGTGTCCAACAGTTATTGGATTAATGAAACTGAAATAGCTGTTGCAAAGAAAACAATTTTTATAAAACAATAAGCTTAAGATTAATAGGGGTGCCCAAACCTTTTGATATAACTGCATGTATTCTATGTGTATGTATCTATTCTATCTATTCTATTCTAACCTGTTACTCTGTGATTTTACTGTACATGACACATGAATTGCTAGAAGTTAACTTGGAAAATCATCTTACGCTTTTACAAAGAGACCTGTCCAGCATATCCAAACATGAACCTTCTTGTTTAGGAAGAATCGTAACATACAAGATTTTTGTGCTTCCCAAACTCTTGTATGTATTTAGAACAATTCCTCTTTTACCTAGCAACGTATTGATTTCTAGATTTTAAGCAAAACTCTCTAGGTACGTATGGAAAAATAAAAACCCTCAGAGTCGCCAACAAAACTCTCCAAAGAAAGAACCTAAATGGTAGACTAGGAGCAAAAAATATATCAAGTTATCATCTAGCATCCTTGATAAAACAAAGGTTTCATTGGATTACCCTAAACTCAACTTCTAGATGGTCACTATTGGAAAAATCTAACAACAAGACTACTTAAAAAACTCTCATTCTAGCCCATTTACTAGATAATACCCTTCCCCTTCAAAAATCACAGATTATAGTTTCCTCAATACACGCTTGGAAAATACTATTTAAAGCATTAAAACTATCCCCATCACAATTTAAAAAATAAATAAATAAGTTTTAAAAATAATCATCTCCCAACTAGTGTTGAGCATTCCGATGCCGCAAGTATCGGGTATCGGCCGATACTTGCGGTATCGAAATTCCGATACCGAGATCCGATACTTTTGTGGTATCGGGTATCGGTATCGGATCCATAGTGAGGTGTAAAATAAAGAATTAAAATAAAAAATATTGACATATTCACCTCTCTGGCGGCCCCTGGACATCACGCTGGTAACCGGCCGGCTTCTTTGTTTAAAATGAGCGCGTTTAGGACCTGCGAATGACGTCGCGGCTTCTGATTGGTCGCGTGCCGCCCATGTGACCGTCACGCGACCAATCAGAAGCCGTGACGTCATTCGCAGGTCCTAAATTCCTAGAATTAGGAGTTTAGTGAATGAGAATGACGTCGCGGCTTCTGATTGGTCGCGTGCCGCATTTTAAACAAAGAAGCCTGCCGGTTACCAGCGTGATGTCCAGGGGCCGCCGGAGAGGTGAATATATCAATATTTTTTTATTTTAATTCTTTATTTTACACATTAATATGGATCCCAGAGCCTGAAGGAGAGTTTCCTCTCCTTCAGACCCTGGGAACCATCAGTATACCTTCCGATACTTGGTGTCCCATTGACTTGTATTGGTATCGGGTATCAGTATCGGCGATATCCGATATTTTTCGGGTATCGGCCGATACTATCCGATACCGATACTTTCAAGTATCGGACGGTATCGCTCAACACTACTCCCAACTCAATTTAAAACCCTGGAAAGTGAAGGGTATAAAATATATCTCAGATTTATTCCTTGACGAGGATAAGTATTTCTCGCCATTTTACCTTCTTCTGGAAAAATTCTAACTTGATGATATATGTTTTGTCTCATACCTCGATATTAAGAGATACATTACTAACATCAATAAAAAGAAAATCTTTCAGAATGTACCAATCCCAACAAAGATCTCCAGTTTACTTAGAGAACTCCTTCATTTGGAGTACTAAAAATCATTATAAACACGTTAATAGTGACCTAGAATTATTGAAATCCAACAATATAAATAATTGGGAGAAATATTTTAAAATTAACTTTTTAATACAGGACTGGAAAAAAGCTATAAAAATGTCATACAAGTCAAATCTTTGAGTTACTCTCCATGAAGCATACTACAAATTACTAGCCAGATGGTACCTCACCCCTCAAAGAATGCATGCAATTTCTTTATCTTACTCTGTCCTTTACTGGAGAGAATGTGGCTCCAATGAACACTTGAAACTTCTCTTTTGGGATTGTATACATATCAAACGTCTTTGGGGAAAATTGAATCTTATTTCATGATATCACAATTGGCATTACTCTCTTGGGCATAAATAATCTTTTAAAAGACCATCATTATATTATAGCAACTTTGAAACTCATCAAAGAGAATGAAGACTTTCTAGACAGAACAGAAGCATCTCTACTGGTCACAGAAGGTGCAAAAAGTGTCAGAGAACCTCCAAAAGCAGATGAGTGGAAGCATGTGACCAAAAGAAGCAAGAAGACCATGGAGAAATCACCAACCACACAACTGAAGAACCGATATCAAATCTTTGTAGAGGATGAAGATGGCACACCTAAGAATGAAGCAATACCAGCAAGCAAAAAAGAAAAGAGCACACAGCAACAAGTGACAGCAAAAAGTACAGCCAAGAAGCAACGAAGAGTGGTGGTGGTGGGAGACTCACTACTGAGAGGCACCGAAGCAGCCATCTGCAGACCGGACATAACTGCAAGAGAAGTATGCTGCCTTCCAGGTGCGATGATCAAGGATGTGACCGATAGGATACCAAAGCTCTTCAGCTCCAAGGACGTCCACCCATTTCTTCTGATACATGTTGGCACCAATGACACGGCAAGGAAGGACCTACCGACAATCTGCAAGGACTTTGAAGAGTTGGGGAAGAAAGTAAAGGAACTGGATGCACAGGTAGTTTTTTCTTCTATCCTTCCAGTAGACGGGCATGGCACCAGGAGATGGAACAGGATCCTTGATGCAAACAACTGGCTAAGACGATGGTGCAGACAACAAGGATTTGGATTCCTGGACCACGGTGTGAATTACTGGTATGATGGACTCCTCGCCAGAGACGGACTACACCTCAACAAACCTGGGAAACACACATTCGCCAGAAGACTCGCTACACTCATCAGGAGGGCGTTAAACTAGAAGAAGAGGGGACGGGAAGAAAAACATTAGACTCGAACAAAGACGACCCAGGAAAACATACTCAGAAGGGAGGTAAGAACATTTCTAAAACAATCCACAGTGAGGAGATTGGAACAAAACAAAATCCTCTAAACTGCATGCTCGCAAACGCCAGAAGCCTGACAAACAAGATGGAAGAACTAGAAGCAGAAATATCTACAGGTAACTTTGACATAGTGGGAATAACCGAGACATGGTTAGATGAAAGCTATGACTGGGCAGTTAACTTACAGGGTTACAGTCTGTTTAGAAAGGATCGTAAAAATCGGAGAGGAGGAGGGGTTTGTCTCTATGTAAAGTCTTGTCTAAAGTCCACTTTAAGGGAGGATATTAGCGAAGGGAATGAGGATGTCGAGTCCATATGGGTTGAAATTCATGGAGGGAAAAATGGTAACAAAATTCTCATTGGGGTCTGTTACAAACCCCCAAATATAACAGAAAGCATGGAAAGTCTACTTCTAAAGCAGATAGATGAAGCTGCAACCCATAATGAGGTCCTGGTTATGGGGGACTTTAACTACCCGGATATTAACTGGGAAACAGAAACCTGTGAAACCCATAAAGGCAACAGGTTTCTGCTAATAACCAAGAAAAATTATCTTTCACAATTGGTGCAGAATCCAACCAGAGGAGCAGCACTTTTAGACCTAATACTATCTAATAGACCTGACAGAATAACAAATCTGCAGGTGGTTGGGCATTTAGGAAATAGCGACCACAATATTGTGCAGTTTCACCTGTCTTTCACTAGGGGGACTTGTCAGGGAGTCACAAAAACATTGAACTTTAGGAAGGCAAAGTTTGAACAGCTTAGAGATGCCCTTAATCTGGTAGACTGGGACAATATCCTCAGAAATGAGAATACAGATAATAAATGGGAAATGTTTAAGAACATCCTAAATAGGCAGTGTAAGCGGTTTATACCTTGTGGGAATAAAAGGACTAGAAATAGGAAAAACCCAATGTGGCTAAACAAAGAAGTAAGACAGGCAATTAACAGTAAAAAGAAAGCATTTGCACTACTAAAGCAGGATGGCACCATTGAAGCTCTAAAAAACTATAGGGAGAAAAATACTTTATCTAAAAAACTAATTAAAGCTGCCAAAAAGGAAACAGAGAAGCACATTGCTAAGGAGAGTAAAACTAATCCCAAACTGTTCTTCAACTATATCAATAGTAAAAGAATAAAAACTGAAAATGTAGGCCCCTTAAAAAATAGTGAGGAAAGAATGGTTGTAGATGACGAGGAAAAAGCTAACATATTAAACACCTTCTTCTCCACGGTATTCACGGTGGAAAATGAAATGCTAGGTGAAATCCCAAGAAACAATGAAAACCCTATATTAAGGGTCACCAATCTAACCCAAGAAGAGGTGCGAAACCGGCTAAATAAGATTAAAATAGATAAATCTCCGGGTCCGGATGGCATACACCCACGAGTACTAAGAGAACTAAGTAATGTAATAGATAAACCATTATTTCTTATTTTTAGTGACTCTATAGCGACAGGGTCTGTTCCGCAGGACTGGCGCATAGCAAATGTGGTGCCAATATTCAAAAAGGGCTCTAAAAGTGAACCTGGAAATTATAGGCCAGTAAGTCTAACCTCTATTGTTGGTAAAATATTTGAAGGGTTTCTGAGGGATGTTATTCTGGATTATCTCAATGAGAATAACTGTTTAACTCCATATCAGCATGGGTTTATGAGAAATCGCTCCTGTCAAACCAATCTAATCAGTTTTTATGAAGAGGTAAGCTATAGACTGGACCACGGTGAGTCATTGGACGTGGTATATCTCGATTTTTCCAAAGCGTTTGATACCGTGCCGCACAAGAGGTTGGTACACAAAATGAGAATGCTTGGTCTGGGGGAAAATGTGTGTAAATGGGTTAGTAACTGGCTTAGTGATAGAAAGCAGAGGGTGGTTATAAATGGTATAGTCTCTAACTGGGTCGCTGTGACCAGTGGGGTACCGCAGGGGTCAGTATTGGGACCTGTTCTCTTCAACATATTCATTAATGATCTGGTAGAAGGTTTACACAGTAAAATATCGATATTTGCAGATGATACAAAACTATGTAAAGCAGTTAATACAAGAGAAGATAGTATTCTGCTACAGATGGATCTGGATAAGTTGGAAACTTGGGCTGAAAGGTGGCAGATGAGGTTTAACAATGATAAATGTAAGGTTATACACATGGGAAGAGGGAATCAATATCACCATTACACACTGAACGGGAAACCACTGGGTAAATCTGACAGGGAGAAGGACTTGGGGATCCTAGTTAATGATAAACTTACCTGGAGCAGCCAGTGCCAGGCAGCAGCTGCCAAGGCAAACAGGATCATGGGGTGCATTAAAAGAGGTCTGGATACACATGATGAGAGCATTATACTGCCTCTGTACAAATCCCTAGTTAGACCGCACATGGAGTACTGTGTCCAGTTTTGGGCACCGGTGCTCAGGAAGGATATAATGGAACTAGAGAGAGTACAAAGGAGGGCAACAAAATTAATAAAGGGGATGGGAGAACTACAATACCCAGGTAGATTAGCGAAATTAGGATTATTTAGTCTAGAAAAAAGATGACTGAGGGGCGATCTAATAACCATGTATAAGTATATAAGGGGACAATACAAATATCTCGCTGAGGATCTGTTTATACCAAGGAAGGTGACGGGCACAAGGGGGCATTCTTTGCGTCTGGAGGAGAGAAGGTTTTTCCACCAACATAGAAGAGGATTCTTTACTGTTAGGGCAGTGAGAATCTGGAATTGCTTGCCTGAGGAGGTGGTGATGGCGAACTCAGTCGAGGGGTTCAAGAGAGGCCTGGATGTCTTCCTGGAGCAGAACAATATTGTATCATACAATTATTAGGTTCTGTAGAAGGACGTAGATCTGGGTATTTATTATGATGGAATATAGGCTGAACTGGATGGACAAATGTCTTTTTTCGGCCTTACTAACTATGTTACTATGTTACTATGTATATTGTCATATATTTATTACTACCAACCATCTGATAGCTACCTATTGGAAGCGCAAAGATCCCCCTACAATAGAAGATATTATTGAAAGCATTGCGGCCCATAACATTTATGAACATATTTACGCTCTTAAAAGCTATAACATTGCAAAATACAAAAAAAAAAAAATGGTCTCTCTGGAATAGAAAACTTGGGACAACATTGATCTAATTGCTTAGCAGTACCACCTCTCAGTCAGTTAACAATCTTATATGTATCCTAGAAACATCACAATGTAGGTATAATTGTTTATTATAATATTTACTGGTCAATCGTTTGACCATAAAGTAGTTCTGACTCCCCTTTTCCCTTTCCCTTTTCCCCAACCTTATTAATTTGGTTATATCTTTATCCCCAACAACTTAGACATCTTTTTACTACACTACCAACCCTTTTATTTTATAGTTAAAATGTATTATTAATAGTTATGTTTGAAAATCTATTTTGTTACTGTTAAACCTAATTAAAAAGAAATAATTGAAAGAACTAGCGGGGCAATTTTATAGATCTGGTCGTATATCGCATTCTGTATGTGTACTTTGTTTATTTTTTGTTTTACGTTAATATATGTATTTATTGGCATAATATTTTTTTCATTTTTTGTGTGATTTGTTTAATATATTTTTACAATTTACTGAACCTTTATTTTCACTTTTTTACCTTGTCCAAGGATGGGACATCAACTTTCCCTGTCTTGATCGGTGTGAAGAAGAGTGTCTACTTCTTCTTTTTCACTGATAAGGAGGCACCAACTCACTAGGGGAATAAGGGCACATACCCGCAATAGCATTGACAACCACTCTACTCAACTGATGACATGTCATAACATCTGCTGCGGCAGACCTGAGTTTGATTAAGTGACAGCTTTCGCCTCTGGTCTCCAGCAGTCAATGTTGGTGGAAGGGCTGCACGGCAAACATTGAGTCTCAGTAGCAATAAAGAACATGTGGAAGCTTAAATCCATAGCTAATTAATAAGGCAAATGTTTGCATGCTATATAACAAAGAATTCAATCTCAACCCCGTTAGTACAAAAGTGCAAAAAATAACTTTATGCAAATCAGGGCAGATGAGTTATTAAAATCAGGCATACAGGTTACACCACACATATGGTGAAAAAAACACACTGTTTAAAACCAGAGAATAACAGTACAACCATGGTGCGACCACACAGGCATGAGAGGGTTAAATCAAGGATCAATATAAACTAATGACATGACAACCGTGTCAAATACCCTGATCTTAGACACATGGAAAGTAGGAAAAGCCACACAGGATGTACTAATGAATGTAAACTAGGTTATATATAGGACTTTATATAAATCATATAGACCATCCAAAGTTCCGTGTCCCATCGAAAAAAAACACCCACAGAAACGTATATCCAAATGAGGCAATTTGTATGAGAGTCAGTCAGTGCTGACATAAAAACAAATCAAATCCTCTTACCCATGTCTTAGATGCCTTAGGCCCCGACGCACGTTTCACCATCGCTTCCTCGGGGGGCTCATTGAGTCTTATTCCAAACACTTCTAGTAGCTTGCCTCTCAAATTCAAGTTTATATATAGTCTTTCTGCAGTGATGAGAGCGGACAGTATTATTATGGCATACACAGTCTGCTTTAAGCTATATTGGGGGCTTGTTCTTTCTCCCATCACATGTAGATGCCTGCTTGTGATTGGTGCAGCTGGCAGCCATTTGAGAGGATAGCTACTATTAGTATTTGTAGTGAGATAACTCACCAGCGCTGCCTCTCCCCCGACAATGGCTGCCAGAGATGAGAACTTAAAGGTGTTACAGTAGTTATTCACACTCAGGTCTGCTGTGCTTCAGCACATGTCAACCATCTGCAGCAAGTAGAGCAGACTAATTGCTAATGCATTTGTGGGGGCGTGTTCTACTTTCCCCATTGTGTTGTTGTCTGCTAACAATTGGTCAGCATCAGAAAAAGGAAGAAGCACACGCGTCCAGTAAAATCTCGCTGACAATGCCTACTTGGAGTTAAAGAAAATTAAATATTTAACCTCTTTCTGAACTCGGACGGGAGAGCACGTCAGAGATCAGATCCCCCTCTTTGATGCAGGGCTCCGGCGGTGAGCCTGCATCAAAGCCGGGACATGTCAGCTGTTTTGAACAGCTGACATGTGCCCACAATAGCGGCTGGTGAAATCGTGATTCACCTGCCGTTATTAACTAGTTAAATGCATTTAACTGGCGCTTCCGGCCGGGTGGCCGGAAATGAGCGCATTGCTGACCCCCGTCACATGATCGAGGGTCAGCAATGCTTCTGCATTGTAGCCATAGAGGTCCTTGAGACCTCTATGGTTAGTGATGCTGGCCTGCTGTGAGCGCCACCCTGTGGTCAGCGCTCATAGCGCACCTGCATTTTTGCGTTGTGCCAGCTTCTACCCTCCTATGCAGGCTATTGAAGCATGGCAAAGGTAAAAAAAAAAAAGTTAAAAAAATGTGAAAAAAATAAAAAATATATAAAAGTTTAAATCACCCCCCTTTTGCCCCATTCAAAATAAATAAATAAAAAAAAATCAAACCTACACATCTTTGGTATCGCCACGTTCAGAATCACCCGCTCTATCAATAAAAAAAAGGATTAACCTGATTGCTAAATGGCGTAGTGAGAAAAAAATTAGAAACGCCAGAATTATGTTTTTTTGGTCACCGCGACATTGCATTAAAATGCAATAACAGACGATGAAAAGAATTTATCTGCACCAAAATGCTATAATTAAAAACACCACCTCAGCATGCACAAAATACACCCTCGCCCGACCCCAGTTCAAGAAAAATGGAAGCGCTACGGGTATCGGAATATGGCGCAATTTTTTATTTTTTATCAAAGTTTGGAATTTTTTTTCACCACTTAGATAAAAGAGAACCTAGCCATGTTTGGTGTCTATGAACTCGAAATGACCTGTAGAATCATAACGGCAGGTCAGTTTTAGCATTTAGTGAATCTAGTAAAAAAGCCAATCAAAAAACAAGTTTGGGATTGCACTTTATTTGCAATTTCACCGCACTTGGAATTTTGTTCCCGTTTTCTAGTGCACGACATGCTAAAACCAATGATGTCGTTCAAAAGCACAACTTGTATCACAAAAAATAAGCCCTCACATTGTCATATTGACAGAAAAATAAATAAGTTATGGCTCTGGTAATAAAGGGAGCAAAAAACGAACACGGAAAAACGGAAAATCCCAAGGTCATGAAGGGGTTAAGTGCAAATTGTAAAATAATGAAAAAAAATTATGTTTCAGATTCAAAATGCAAAACATCAGTGTAAGGTCCTCTTTAAATACATACAGACAAATCAATGTTATAACAACTGAGCAAAGGTTCCTGCTTGTCTCTTGACCCCAATTCAATAAGTTAAGGTAGATGCATGTGACGTCTATAGCTAGTCTAGTCAGGTGTGGTAAAAAAATAAAATTACATCCCTCTAGGAGACTGCCATGGGGTCTAAGAACATAATTGCTTACCTCTCCGTTCTCTCTTATTTCTTTCACAATGTGTATGACCAGTGTGTTTTAAGTGCAGAGAATATTTATACCATTTGCTGACTTTGACTTTGTAATTTGAGTCAGGCTGCTCTTTCAACCTTCACAAGGAAATGATAATAATCTCTATGAACAGTCATCAGCCTTTCCCAGTTGTTGCATCACAGTTTACTTCTGACAAGTAATAGAAGCTGACTTGAAGTCTATTAATTTTCTGCAACGTTTCTAATTGTTTTCAGTTATACACACAATAGTTGGCTGGGATTACATCTTGCAGGGGGAAGGCAAAGAGGGTGAGATTCCTTTATTCTCAAAAATGACAGGGGTCCTACTGCTTGAACTTCCATTAAAGGGGCTCTGTCACCTGAATTTGGAGGGAACAATCGTCAGCCATAGGGGCGGGGTTTTCGGGTGTTTGATTCACCCTTTCCTTACCCGCTGCCTGCATGCTGGATGCAATATTGGATTGAAGTTCATTCTCTGTCCTCCGTAGTACATGCCTGCACAAGGCAATCTTCCAAGGCGCATCTGGGGTGGCTGGGGGCAGGCTGTAGCTGTTTCGTGTTTCGGCCGATCCCCCGACCCTGACTTTTCAAGATAATAGACCAATTCCACTAGACTCGACTTTTGAGAAAGTCGGGTTTCGCGAAACCCGGCTCGACCTCAAAAAAGGAAAAGTCGCTCAACCCTAACATACAGTATATAAATATATATATATTTATGTATTGTGTTATACTATATTGTCAAGTTATTGAAATGTAGAATTGGTCTTTTAGGTTTTTGTTGTATGCTGAGGAAAGCTATAGAGGAGAGGGTTTAATCCAAGAGCTTTTGATGAGGTCGACCTCAATAGGCATAACTACTTTATTTCCAGACTATGATGTTTGATTAGTTTCTTAGCCTAAGGAGGGAGATAAACCAAAGTCTTTAAGAGGATGCTTCTCAGAACATGGGCTGCAAACTGATGAGAGGGAAACAGAAGTGCTACACACTAGACATCTTGCTGATATTTGATTTGCCCAAGATGTCTCTTTTTTCCATTGAAATGTATTGTCAAGTTACACAGATGTTGCCAATGAAAATAATGTGCAAAATGGCGGTGCATAAAATATGTTACCAGACATGCAGGTTACATGTGATAAATTTGCCACTGCTCACCTAAATGACCCTTCTCTTGCTTGTGCTAAAGAAAATGTAAGATTAATAGATGGAGAAATGGTTTACTTAGGTGTAACTCTACCCTATTCTTTAATGGCAGACCAAGCAAGGTGAGGACGTTGTGGAACATCTAGTAGTTCCCAAGCAATATAGCAGAATGGTGTTAAATGTAACACAATGGCATCTAATAGGTAGACATCATGCTATTGAAAATCAAAAAGATAATATTTTAAAACAATTTTGTTTTTGCCTTTGTCAAATTGCTAATGTTAAAGATTACTATGCATCTTGCCATCAGTGTCAGTATACAGCACCTTTCCCAAATTATTGTTGTTCACTTGTGTCCTTAGCAATTACTGAAGTGTCATTTGAAAGGATTGCAATGGATCTAGTGGCACCTATTGTTAAGTTGCTTGGGGGCAGCAGTAAATTCTGGTAATAGTGGACTCTGCCACCAGAAGATATAGTAATAGAAAAAACAAAGTTCATAACTGCTCAGCGACCGATGCTGGCAACGATCCACTCGGGGTGAGGTGAATGGACACATTCTGGCTCCGGTTTCAGGTACAGTAAGTAGACATGAAGAGAAAAAAGCGAAACATTTCAGAACCACAAATTTTTTTTTTTAGAAAAACAAGTGAAAAGTTATATTTGAATGCTCTAAAAATAAGATAATACAACGTTAGGCCTACACATTTCGAGCGCTACCTACCAAAACAGTGTGTGGTTCCCGCATTGAGAAGCGAGGGCCAGGTGCAAGACTGTGGGGTGTGTTCCTCCTCACTGACAGGCATTTAACGAAGCATCCACTGCATAGAGGCTTCAGTAACACTTCTCACCCCGGATTTACAGATTAATGGACTAGGGGCTCAATAGGCAAAACTGGTGACCACCCGTTGCCGCCAGTAGCTGGATCAAATGTTGGTGGGTTACGCCTGAAGACTCTGCAGAGAAGTCACGATAAGTGGAGTTTATTAATAAGACTGTTGCGTTCTTTCATAATTCTACTGTTAACCAACCATTACCTCCCTGAGAGGAGCTCCTAGCACCTGATTACACACACACAGGCCTGGGCAAGCACTCTCTCCCTCCAGTAAGAACTGTCCCTGAGAAGTGAGATGGCATCAGTGTGCCAAGAGTGGTAGAGCCTGTCCTTTTATGACCTCTGATTATGTCATAGTGCCAGCCAATCACGTTAATGCCACTACCAAGATGGCTACAGCATTACAGTGACTTCCAGGCAATCCCCGCATGCTTATTGGCTGTGTAACAGGTGACAATCATGCAGGGCATGGATTTGAGTTTGGAATTCACGCACAGGCTAATGCTCGACAAGTGGCATGCACATCTGAGCACCCAGATACTCAAGTAATATCTGAGTATCACTTAGCATATTCGCTAATCCATATTAATTATGCTTTCTGAAAAATATCAACTCTCTGTATAATTTGGAATAAGTTATTCTGCTAAAATAAAACATCCAGTTGGCAACTCTGCCACACATTCTGCATGAACTTGTCTAGCATTGTGCTGAAAGGGTTTTGGAAACCTGCCTTTGAAAGTGTAGATGGCGGGAGAAATGAGCTTGTGCTCTGCTTATTTAACTTGAATCAAAACATCTGTTAAAGATAAAATGTGACAAGGTCAGGTTAATTTTTTTCTTATATTGATAGATCGGGCGATTTTGAAACACCAATGCCAAACGTGTATGTTTGTATTTTTTTCATTGATTTTGTTTTGAAAATGGTGATTTGGACTTTTATTATTATTTTTTTTATATATATTTTTAAAAACATTTGTTTTTTACTTTTGCCATGCTTCAGTAGTCTTCCCGGGAGACTACATGCTGCAGTACTTTGGTCAGCTCTGCTACATACAGGCGATGATCAGATCGCCTGTATGCATCAGAAATGCTCGATTGCTATGAGTACTGACCTCCGGGCGGTGCTCATAACAATCTGGTTTTGACAACTATACAGGTCTACTGGAGACCTCTGGTTTTCATGCCAAGGCATCGGTTACCCGCGATCATGTGATGGGGTCAACGATGGGTGGGATTTCCGGCACCCTTGCCATAAGTGCAAGTTAATTGCCACTGTCAGAGATTGACAGCAGCATTTAGCTACTTAACAGCTGCGGGTGGATCGCAATTCCACCCACGGCTGTTAGAGGCACATGTCAACTGTTCAAAACAGCTGACATATACCGGGAGAGATGTGGATTCAGCCCCCGAACCCCACATCAAAATGAGCAATTTCGACATCAGTGTACTTTTACGTCCGATGTCAGAAAGGGGTTAATTAGGAGTATACTGACATGTGGAAGGAAAGAAAAACTCAATGAATTATATCCTATCTAATGTTACATATTATGAGTCGTAATTTAGCAAAAACAGACAGCTGCAGGCTGATATACTGTCCCCTTTCCAGCTTAATAAGAGCAGCCAGAGCCAGGAGCGCCCTGGCCGGTGGCATCCCTGGTTACTCGGTGGGAGAAAAAAATGGCCAACAGTGTCTGACGGCATCTGAGGAGCTACAGTGGGAGCTTACTTTATCTAGGCAGCGCATATATATTCATAGAGTAAGGATGGAGGTGGTAATCCTGATGAAGAAGGATGTAACATGTTGGTTAGCTTTTTGGCCTCCCAGATGCTCTGTAGGCTGTAAGCGACATCACCTGCTGTCAGACACCTGTCTGCCATCCGGGCCTTCTCCTCCTGAAAACTACATGTTGATAAGCCTCAAAGCTTCTGGGAAAATGTCCTATGAACAGATGAGACAAAAATGGAAATTTTTGGCAAAGGCACATCAGCTCTAAGGAAAAAAAAAGTAGTTGTTCCAGCGACTGGTAAAATAGTTCTTTCTTTATTTTAAGTCCATTAAAAGTTTACAAAAATTACAAAGGCTGCATAGACAGGGCAAGGGAGATGAAAAAATGAAGCATATTAAGAAAAGAACATTGTCCCTACTGTGAAACATTGAAGAGGTTCTGTTATGTTCTGGGGCTGCTTTGCTGCCTCTGGCACAGGGTGTCTAGAAGCTGTGCAGGGTGCAATGAAATCTCAGTACTATCAAGGGATTCTAGAGAGAATTGTGCTGCCCAGGGTAAGAAAGCTTGGACTCAATCGCAGGTCATGGGTCTTGCAAGAGGATAATGACCCAAAACACAGATAAAAACATCCAAGAATGGCTAAGAGGAAATCATTGGACAATTCAGAATTGGCCTTCTATGAGCCCTGACCTAAATCCTATTGAGCATCTTTGAAAAGATCTGAAACATGCCATGTGTAAAATGCAACCTTCATACATGAGACAACTGGAGCAGTTTACTCTTCAGTAGTGTTGAGTAGTGTTGAGCGATACCTTCCAACATCCAGAAGTATCGGTATCGTATTGGATCGGCCAATATCCAAAAAATATCGGATATCGCCGATACCGATACCAATGAAAGTCAATCGGAATGTAAATAAGCCCTTTCTTTCCTTCTACATCCTGTTCCGGAGGGGGGAAGAGTGTAGGCGGTGCATGGGTGGACACTGTGCGTGTCTGTGTGTGCGGGCGGGGTCTGTGCGGGCTGCTGGAGGTCTGTACGGGCCTGCCGGGGCTCTGTGTGGGCTGCCGGGGCTCTTTGCAGGCTGCCAGGGCTCTGTGCGGGCTGCCGGGGTCTGTACGGGCCTGCCGGGGCTCTGTGTGGTCTACCGGGGCTCTGTGCAGGCTGTCGGGGCTTTGTGCGGGCTGCCGGGGTTCTCTGCATGTGTGAAGGCATCGTCCGATGGGACTACAAGTCCCATCGGACGATGTCTGCCACAGTGACAGTGATGGACACATTAGCTAATGATGGGTCAGTAGTAGTCCCATCATCCGGCTAATGTGTTGAATGAAAAAAAAAAACATACATACTACATACATACTACATACAGTACATTCATACTACGTACATACTGCATACATACTACATACATACTACATACAGTACATTCATACATTACATACAATACATACATAGAGACATACTGTACATTAAATATAGAGTACATACTCACCATTACTTGTCATTTTGATCCCCGAAGCCAGTGTCACCTGTAAAAAAGATTAAAATAACAAACAACCAATATACTCCCTGATCCGCAGAAATCCATGAGTGTCCCACGATGATCTCCCTTGGAGAATTGCAGCACCAGCTGATGCCACCGCTCTCCAGGGGCTCCAGGAACACAATGATGGGAGGAAGGTATCCGCTGTAAAAAATAGTCCCTAGTCTCACTTTTGGTATTGCTGTGTGAGAAATTTTCCCACGCAGCAATTGCCATAAAGTGAGACTTTGAACTATAGTAACTAGAGTTGAGCGACTTTTACTTTTTTCGGATCGATTCGGGTTTCGCAAAACCCGACTTTGTCAAAAGTCGGGTCAGGTGAAATCAGCCGATTATTGTGAAAAGTCAGGGGCCAACTGAAACATGAAACCCAATGCAAGTCAATGGGGAATCAAAGTCGGCAGTGAGTGGAGAACAGGAAAACACCTACTGTGCCCATTTTAATGCCAAAACATCAATTCTTATTACTTAAGCTTGTCAATCTTAATTTACTTTATAATAATAGTTAGGCATTGAAAACTGGAGGTCATTTGGCTAAAGTTGTGGGGGGTAGGGCTGGCTCAAGATTTTCTTGGGCCCAGGAAATGTGGAATACGTCACGGCGGTGGAGCAGGGAGAGGTAAGTATTTCATCTTTGCAAGTGCTGTAATCCAGAGCAAGCAGGGGGGGGGCACTCATTGGCCCTGGCACAGGGCCCCTCATAGTACAG
The DNA here is from genome assembly GCF_032444005.1 of Ranitomeya imitator. Classification (NCBI taxonomy): domain Eukaryota; kingdom Metazoa; phylum Chordata; class Amphibia; order Anura; family Dendrobatidae; genus Ranitomeya; species Ranitomeya imitator. Next base: position 666,806,498 of record NC_091286.1, read on the forward strand.
CGGTGTGTTTGACGGTGGGTGGCGCCTCCCTCTGGCAGAGACACTTTTGCATACTATGAGGGGCCCTGTGCCAGTGACGTCACCAACGAGTATGCCCCCCCCCCACCTGATGAAGGAACCTGCACTTTCATCTGCACCTTCCTCTTTGCCCGGGTGTAAGGTGCTATAGTATGCGGGAAGGGGAACCTGACTTTCAACAGGGTCAGATTCTGGCTGTTTAGAGTGCAAGGAGAAAGTAGTGGTCTGGGTCATTGTACCAGCAGACTCATCTAGCAGTGGCTGGGCAATGGGCAGGATGAGGAGGAAACACAGATATAGTCTGAAAGAATAAAGTAGGCTAAATGCAGTTCGAAATTGGTAACATGACTAAAAAGGCGGCATTGCTTTGTTCAGTGGTGGACAACTGGAATGATTGGCAGACACAGTCAGTAGACCCAAATAATAAAGTAGGCTAAATGCAGTTCAAAATTGGTAACAGGACTAAACGGGCGGCATTGCTTTGTTCAGTGAAGGACAACTGTAATGAGTGGCAGACACAGTTAGTAGGCCCAAATAATAAAGTAGGCTAAATGCAGTTCAAAATTGTTAACAGGACTGAACAGGTGGCATAGCTAGTTACAGGGGTGGGCTCCTCTGCTGAGTAGCAGACAGTGGTAGTAGGCGCAAAGTATTAAGTGGTCTAAATGGAGGCCAGGGCCCCTGTATAATTTAACTATCATCTATCATTTCAACAAATTTTTATTGGCAGTGCCATTGAAGGATTTAACAGCACAGACTACACAGTGGTGGAGCAGGGAGAGGTAAGTATTGCAAGTGGTAGAGCACTGTTCAAGCTGGGGGGGTACACTCTCTCGTGGGCGGCAGTACTGGCACAGGGCCCCTCATATTACGACGGTGTGTCTGACGTTGGGTGTACATCACCACCAAAAGAGACACTTCATTGTATTATGAGGGACCCTGTGCCAGTGCTGTCGCCCAAGAGTGGGCACACCCACCTGTCCAGGCAAACGGCACTCGCACGGTGCTTGTGCCAGGTGGTGACCACGGCCCTGTGGGAGGGATCAGCCCGTTTAGAGATTTATAAAGATAGCCTATGGTGGACATTCAGCAGCTGCAAATGGAGGAATTGGAGAAGTCAGTAAGAGGAGGCCAAAAGCAAGACATTTTTCCGTCAAGCTACGTGTAGGCAGGGGAAGGTGGGGCAAAATAATTTGACCTCCAGCCTTAGGTCCTATTGTACTTTTGCCACTACCATCAGATGCATCACCACCACCACCAACATCAGTACCAACTGGCAGTCACCGCCCACAGGCTCTTCCACCAGACTTCCTCATTTGTTGGAAAATCTAACCAAAATAACAACCGTTATATGGTACTATAAAACAAGGTAGAAGGTGTATATAAACTTGTTGAGAATTTAAATCTCCCTTTTTTTGGTGGGGGAGACTGAACCAAAACTCAGGCCCAGTATATAAAACAACACAATGTAAGTGGCAGAAAGTGGCTGGAAGATATATGAAAAATACAAGGACTGTAGTACAATTTCAATCTCCCTACAATGATCTCAGGAAAAGTATGGCAGCAATAAAAAGGACTGCTGCACACAAAAGTGTGGACAAAGAAACAAGATAACTGTGCAGAAAGGAGCAGCAGGATTTTTGCTTTTAAAAAAGCAGTTGGTTTGCACAGCGGCGTGCAAACAGCAATGCAGCTATCAGGGAGCCTTCTAGGGCAGCCTAATAAGCTACAGAGCTGATGCACAAAAATATAAACTCCACTGTCCCTGCAAAAAAATGGTGGTGTTGGACAGTGGAAATCGCTACCGCACAAGCAGTTTGGAAGTTAATCTTCCCTCCCTAACTATATCCCTTCTTCTGATGAAGCTGCAGCAACCTCTCCCTATGCTAAGATCGGCAGAAGTAAGATGGCGGCCGGCGAGCACGCCCCTTTATAGCTCCTGTGATGCCGCTGAAAGAAAGCCAATCACTGTCATGCCCTTCTCTAAGATGGTGGGGATCGAGACCTATGTCATCACGCTGCCCACACTCTGCATCCTCCTTCATTGGCTGAAAAATGGCGCTGAAAGCGTCATATGAAACGCAACTTTTGCGCGCAGATCGCCGACCTCATGGCCGATCCCACACTAGGATCGGGTCGGGTTTCATGAAACCCGACTTTGACGAAAGTCGGCGATTTTTGAATTTGTCCAATCCGTTTCGCTCAACCCTAATAGTAACCTCTCAGTGATGCACTGCAGGAGTCATTGTCTCCTGTCAGTGTGTCACTGAGGGTCCTATAGAGCAGTGATATCACCCGATGTCACTGTTCTATAGGGGAGATCGTCGTGGGACACTCGATATTAATTGGACTACGGCGGACATGTAGTATACCGTTTTTTATTTTACGTTTTTTGCAGGCGCTGAAGTATGGTAAGTATGGTTAAATGAAGAATATTAAAATACTTTTTTCCCTAATGTGTGCGTGTTTTATTAACCCTTTATTACTATTGGATTAATGATGGATAGGCGTCTTATTGACGCCTCTCTGTCATTAACCCGGCTTAACCTCATCTTACAATAGTAAGGTGACATTAACCCCTTATTACCCCATATCTCACCGCTACATGGGAGTGGGAAGAGAGGGGCTAAGTGCCGGAATTGGCGCATCTTACAGATGCTTCATTTCTGGGGCAGCTGCGGACTGGTATTTGTAGCCGGGGGGGCAATATCCATGGCCCCTCTCTAGGCTATGAATATTAGCCCACCGCTGTCTGCATAGCCTTTCTGGCTATAAAATATAGGGGGACCCCACATCATTTTTTTGGGGGTCCCCCTATTTTAATAGCCAGTAAAGGCTACGCAGACAGCTGCGGGCTGATATTCATAGCAGGCTACAAATATGGGCCCCCAGCCATCGGCTTTCCCCTCTGGCGCAAAAAATTGCGCAGGAGCCCAAGCCGTTTTTTTCCATTTTTAAAAAAAATTAAGCGCTCATTAAGGCCTCTTTCACACTTGCGTCAGTACGGGTCCGTCGCTATGCGTCGGGCCAATGTACCGACACACGTTGTGAAATTTGTGCTCCAACGTGAGCAGCAGATGCAGTTTTTCAACGCATCTGCTGCCCATTCTGAAGTCCGGGGAGGATGGGGCGGAGTTTTGGCCGAGCATGTGCGGTAGAAAATGGCGGATGCGATGGACAAAAAAACATTCACTTGAACGTTTTTTCATGCCGACGGTCCAGCAATACACGACGGATCCGTTGCATGACGGACGCAACGTGTGGTCAATCCGTCGCAATCCGTCGCTAATACAAGTCTATGGGTAAAAAAAACATCCTGTGAGCACCTTTGCAGGATCTGTTTTTTTTTCCCAAAACGACGGATTGCTAAGAATGCAAGTGTGAAAGTAGACTTAGAAACATTCTATTATATATCTATGGATATATCTATCTATAGATATATTTATAGATTGATATATCTATAGATAAGTAGATGTATCTATCCATATATCTGGCTGCTTTCACACATCAGGTTTTTGCTTTCAGACACAATTCGGCGAGTTATGAAAAAAATGCATCCGGCGGAAAAAAAATGGATCCGGCAGAAAGAAACGGATCAGGCGGAAAAAAACGGATCCGGTGGAAAAGAACGGATATGGCGGAAAAAAAATGGATCCGGCGGAAAGAATGGATCTGGCGGAAAAAAAACGAATCCGGCGGAAAAGAATGGATCTGGTGGAAAAAATCGGATCTGGCAGAAAAAATGGATCAAGCGGGAAAAAAACGGATCTGGCGGAAAAAAATCGGATCTGTTTTTTTCACAACTCACCGGATTGTGCCTGACGGCAAAATCCTGTTGTGTGAAAGCAGCCAGATATATGGATAGATACATCTACTGTATTTATCTATAGATATATCTATAGATAGATATATCCATAGATATATAATAAAAAGGCCGATGATTCTAAGGCTACTTTCACACTTGCATTTTTAGCAATCTTTCACAATCCGTCGTTTTTGGGAAAAAAACAGATCCTGGAAATGGGCTCTCAGGATGCGTTTTTTACCCATAGACTTGTATTAGCGACGGATCGTGACATTCAAGTGAACGTTCAATTGAAAAAAAAAACGTTCAAGTGAACGTTTTTTTTGTCCGCCGCGTCCACCATTTTCTACCACGCATGCGCGGCCGAAACTCCGCCCCATTCCTCCTGGACTTCAGAATGGGCAGTGGATGCATTGAAAAACTGCATCTGCTGCCCACATCGGGGCACAAATTTCACAACGTGCGTCGGTACGTCGGCCCGACACATAGCGACAGACCCGTACCACCGCAAGTGTGAAAGAGGCCTTAATGAGCATTTAATTTTTTTTTAAAAATGGCGTGGGCTCTCGCGCTATTTTCTGAGCCAGAGGGGGAAAGCCGACGGCCGGGGGCCAATATTTGTAGCCTGCTATGAATATCAGCCCGCAGCTGTCTGCGTAGCCTTTACTGGCTATTAAAATAGGGGGACCCACAAAAAATGACGTGGGGTTCCCCTATCTTTTATAGCCAGAAAGGCAACGCAGACCGCTGTGGGCTGATATTCATAGCCTAGAGAAGGGCCATGGATATTGGCCCCCCGGCTACACATACCAATTCGCAGCCGCCCCAGAATTGGCACATCTGTAAGATGCGCCAATTCCAGCACTTAGTCCCTCTCTTCCCACTCCGGTGTAGCGGTAGGATGTGGGGTAATAAGGGGTTCAAATCACCTTGCTATTGTAAGGTGACATTAAGCCGGGTTAATAACGGAGCGGCGTCAGTAAGACGCCAATCCATTATTAATCCAATAGTAATTAAGGGTTAATAAAACACACAGACATTAGGAAAAAAGTATTTTAATCTTCTTCATTTAACCATACTTACCATACTTCAGCGCCTGCAAAAAATGTAAAATAAAAAAACGTATACTACCTGTCCGCCGTAGTCCAATTAATATTGAGTGTCCCACGACGATGTAGTATGTATGTAGTATGTATGTAGTATGTATGTATTATGTATGTAGTATGTATGTAGTATATATTTTTTTTTCATTTAACACATTAGCCGGATGATGGGACTACTACTGTCCCATCATTGGCTAATGTGTCAATCACTGTCACTGTTGCAGGCATTGTCCGATAGGACTTGTAGTCCCATCGGATGATGCCTGCACACATGCACAAACCCTTGACAGCCCGCACAGAGCCCCGGCAGCCCGCACAGAGCCCCGGCAGCCCACACAGAGCCCCGGCAGCCTGCACAGAGCCCCGGCAGCCTGCACAGAGCCCCGGCAGCCTGCACAGAGTCCCGGCAGGCCCGTACAGACCCCCGGCAGGCCCGCACAGACCCCCGGCAGCTCACACAGAGCCCCGGCAGGCCTGCACAGACCCCCAGCAGCCCGCATAGAGCCCCGGCAGGCCCGTACAGACCCCCGGCAGCCCGCACAGAGCCCCAGCAGGCCCGCACAGAGGCCCAGCAGGTCCGCACAGACCCCCAGCAGGCCCGCACAGACCACCCATGGTAACGCACAGACCCCGCCCGCACACAGCCCACACTCCATTATAGTGCATCAGTGAACTATGGGAACTTCCGATTCCGGTATCTGATATCACAAAAGTATCGGAACTCGGTATCGTAATTCCGATACAGCGAATATCAGCCGATACCCGATATTTGCAGTATCGGAATGCTCAACACGATTGTTGAGCATTCCAATACTGCAAATATCAGGTATTGGCTGATATTCGCTGTATCGGATTTCTGATGCTGAGTTCCGATATTTTTAAGATATTGGATACCGGAATTGGAAGTTCCTATAGTTCAATGATGCACTATAATGGAGTGTGGGCGGTGTGTGGGCGGAGACTGCATCTGTGTATGTGGGCGGTGTTTGTGCGTGATCGTGGGGGGGTCTGTGTGGGCTGCCGGGGGTCTGTACGGGCCTCTCTGGGATCTGTGCAGCTTGCCAGGGGTCTGAGCCGCCTGCCGAGGGTCTGTATGGGCCTCTCTGGGAACTGTGCAGCCTGCCGGGGGTCTGTACGGGCCTCTCGGAGGTCTGTGCGGTCTGCCGGGGGTCTGTGCGGCATGCCGGGGGTCTGTACGGGCCTCACTGGGGTCTGTGCGGCCTACTGGGGGTCTGTGCGGGTGTGCAGGCATCGTCTGATGGGACTACAAGTCACATCGGGCTATGCCTGCTACAATGACTGTGATTGACACAATAGCCAATGATGGGACAGTAGTAGTCCCATCATCCGGCTAATGTGTTGAATGAAAAAAAAAATTCTACATACAACTTACATACAACATACTACATAGATACAACATACATACTAAATACATACAACATGCATGCATACTACATGCATACTACATACATACAACATACATACATACATACTACATACAACATACATATAACATACTACATACATACAACATACATACATACAACATACATACTACATACATACGTACATGCATACATACTACTTACATAATACATACATACTACATACAATACATTCATACATTACATACAATACATACATACATACAGTACATATAACATAGAGTACATACTCACCATCACTTGTCATTTTGATTCCCGAAGCCAGTGTCACCTGTAAAAAATATTAAAATAACAAACGACCAAGATACTCCCTGATCCGCAGAAATCCACGAGTGTCCCATGACGATCTCCTGTGGAGAACGGCAGCATCAGCTGATGTGACCGCTCTATAGGGGCTCCAGGAATACAATGACAGGAGGAAGGTATCCTTCCGCACTGTATTCCTCCGCCGCTGTAAAAAAAATAGTCCCCAGTCTCACTTTTGGCATTGCTGTATGAGAAAATTTCACATGCAGCAATTGCCATAAAGTGAGACTTTGAACTCTAGTAACCTCTCAGTGATGCACTGCAGGAGCCATTTTCTCCTGTCAGTATGTCACTGAGGGTCCTATAGAGCAGTGACATCACCTGATGTTATTGTTCTATAGGGGAGATCGTCGTGGGACACTCGTTATTAATTGGACTACGGCGGACATATAGTATTCGGTTTATTATTTTACGTTTTGTGCAGGCGCTGAAATATGGTAAGTATGGTTAAGTGAAGAATATTAAAATACTTTTTTCCTAATGTGTGTGTGTTTTATTAACCCTTTACTAGTATTGGATTAAAAATGGATAGGCGTCTTATTGACGCTTCTCTGTTATTAACCCGCCTTAACCCATGGATATTGCCCCCCCCCCCCTGGCTACAAATATCAATCCGCAGCCGCTGGACCACAGAGTGAAGGCAAAAGAGCCAACAAGTGCTAAGCATCTCTGGGAACTCCTTCAAGATGGTTGGACAACCATTCCCGGAGACTACCTCTTGAAGCTCTTTAGGAAAATGCCAAGAGTGTGCAAAGCAGTCATCAAAGCTACTTTGAAGAACCTAGAATATAAAAAATATTTTCAATTGTTTCACACTTTTGTTAAGTATATAATTCCACATGTGTTAATTCCTAGTTTTGATGCCTTCAGTGTGAATGCACAATTTTCATAGTCATGAAAATACAGAAAAATCTTTAAATGAGAAGGTGTGGCCAAACTTTTGGTCTGTACTGTATATGTGCATATTATTTTTAATAATATTGTTACACCATGTGTAAAATCTGTGGGGCGTGGAAGAATCCCATCGCAATCTCTTTTTTTTTTTTGCTCTGCATTTATTAGCATATACATATTTGCCACTTTTTTTCAGTTTCCTTAATTCTTTAGAGGAACAACATTGCTCAATTCTTTGGAAATATATCAGTGTATTTGGAATGGGACCATACAGGTCTATAGTATCTTTATGTCTGCAAGTGATATCTGCCAATTTATTCTACCGCTTATACAAATATACCATTGCACGGCAAATAGGCCTCCTTGCCTTGACATGCCAGAACTGGTATGTCACTCTACGAAAGGAGAAACGTTATCCTTAAACCTCAGTCCAGAGTCTCTCACCTAGTTCTCATACTTTGCACTGATATCTGCAAATTGAGATTCTGATTTGGCTGTTACCCTAAGTCACATTTCACTGATCGTTAAAGGGTCGATAATGACGTGTGGGAATGCTGCTTCCAACAGGTGGCGCTATAGAGTTCAAGTCATCATCCTCTCTGAAGAGGAAATTTGCATAGAAATCTATGTGACATTTTTATAGAGGATTTCAATTTACTCTATTTGATTCTAGAGGATCTATAAATTGTGGTAAATACACTTCATTAGACCTTCATACTCATTAGAGAAAATTAGAAGAAACAGCCAATTTTAACAGGAGGGTCTGAACTAATCTCCAATGCATGAGGGACTCCTGTGTTTTTTCCCAAGCAGATGATGAAGAAAGAAGGAGGTGTCGATCTAGTCTTTGTAATAGATTTCATATTGCTTGTGTTTTACATCATTTTACAAGATTTCTTTTTCTTCCCAGGTTTTAGCATTACATTCCTAATTATCATAAATGCAAGTAGGAAGTCATAGCCATTGTTTCTACAAGTTTGTTCACATGATTTGCTGTAATACTTGTCTCTTTACCTTTGCTTTACATGCACATCCACTCCTTAACATAATGACTAGTGTTGAGCGATACCTTCCGATATCGGAAAGTATCGGTATCGGTTGGGATCGGCCGATATTCAAAAAATATCGGATATCGCCGATACCGATACCCGATCCCAATGCAAGTCAATGGGACCAAAATATCGGAATTAAAATAAACCCTTTCTTTTCTTGTAGGTTCATTCTACATCAAGGAAAACAACTAAGAATAATGTAGGATGTATTGTGGGAGGTGGCGGAGACATTAAAGGCAATGAGGTTTAGCCCAATCAAATAGAATAGCATGTTTGGTTTTTTTTTAAGACGTTCGGAGTGAAAAAGATATTGAGTATGTAAATTTTTTTTTATTTTGTCAGATATTGATGTTTCACTATTCCACGCCCTTCCCCTTCTTTTTTTTTCTTTTTTTTTTTACTTTTCCCACACTTTCATCTTCATCATCATCAGCATCTTTGACGTCAACTTCTTCTTCACCTTATTCATCTTCTTCTTCATCTTCTACCTATTTTTTTTTTATTACATTCTTCATATTCATTTTATTCAACTATTATTATTCTTCCTATTCTACATATTCTTTTTATTCCACTGTTATTATTCTTCCTATTCTACTTCTTCATCATATTCTCATTTGTGACAGGCATTCCCGTAGTTGTTATCTATAAAAGTTGGAAGATTACACCTTCCGTTCTGCCAGTCACAAAAGTTACATTTGTCCGCGTTCAGTTTGGCCTGCAGCATCAGGCTTTATCCAGGGGCACCACGAGGAGGAATGGACTCACCGCCATACACTGCTTAGTCTTCTTCTGCATATAATTTAGATAATATCTTTTGCTCTGATATTAAGTCTTATGCTTAATGTTCTTCTGCTCTTTGTTCTGCAGCCTCTTGTTCTTCTGCTTCTCGGTCTTCCATGTCGTCGTCTCCAGGGTCGTCGTCTCCAGTGTCGTCATCTCCGCCGTCGTCGTCTCAGCCGTCGTCGTCTCCGCCGTCGTCGTCGTCATCGGGGTGGTCTTCCGGGTCGTCGTCGTCGTCATCGGGGTGGTCTTCCGGGTCGTCGACTTTAGGGTCTTCAACTTGGAAATGTAGCAGAAGGTACAAGAAGGCTGAGAAAATGCCAAGAACCAGCTGATGGAACTGGAACTCGGATGGCTACCCGAAGGTTCAAGAGCCTATGGAACTACCGAGGACCAGCTGACGTTACTGGAACCCGGTTACTAAGCAGGAGGTACCCGTGCTAAAAAGCACTACCAAGGACCGCCTGGCGTTGGCGGAACTCGGATACCCAGAAGGAGGCACCTAAGCCAAAGGCTCTGCCCGGAACCAGCTGACGTTACTGGAACCAGGATTGGGAGCAGAAGGTACAAGAGCAAAAGACACTGCCGAGAACCAGCTGACGGTACTGGAACCCGGATGGGTAGCCGAAGGTCCAAGAGCCAATGGAACTACCGAGGACCAGCTGACGTTACTGGAACCCGGTTACTAAGCAGGAGGTACCCGTGCCTGAAAGCACTACCAAGGACCACCTGACGTTGGTGGAACTTGGATACCCAGAAGGAGGCACCTAAGCCAAAGGCTCTGCCCGGAACCAGCTGACGGTACTGGAACCAGGATGGGGAGCAGAAGGTACAAGAGCAAAAGACACTGCCGAGAACCAGCTGACGGTGCTGGAACCAGGTGGTGGACCCGAAGGCCCACAGGAGAGGAGAGAACAGCTAGGCCGCGAGGCAGCCGCAGTTACCGAACCCCAACAGTCCTACAGGGGGAGCTGGGCCTACTGGCACTACAGAACCAGCCTTGACTACCAGTTCACGCAGCCCACATAGGAAGCTCCTAAACTGGAGGCACCCTGGAGTTGGCTAACCCGACTGCAACACGACGGGGCAAACATAGGCGTCTCAGCGAGTTTGACACACCCCGGAAACAGCTGACGGTGCTGGAACCAGGCTGGGCACGAGGGAGTACCCGTGACAAAAATACTGCCGAGAACCAGCTGGCGGTGCTGGAACCCAGATGCGTTGCCCCAGTGTGCAAGAGCCAATGGCACGACCGAGGACCAGCTGACGGTGCTGGAACACGGTTACTAAGCTGTAGGTGCCCGCGCTTAAAAGCACTACCAAGGACCGCCTGACGTTGGCGGAACTCGGATACCCAGGAGGAGGCACCTAAGCCAAAGGCTCGGCCCGGAACCAGCTGACGGTGCTGGAACCAGGTGGTGGACCCCAAGGCCCACAGGAGAGGAGAGAACAGCTAGGCCGCGAGGCAGCCGCAGTTACCGAACCCCAACAGTCCTACAGGGGGAGCTGGGCCTACTGGCACTACAGAACCAGCCTTGACTACCAGTTCACGAAGCCCACATAGGAAGCTCCTAAACTGGAGGCACCCTAGAGTGGCTAACCCGACCGCACCACGACGGGGCAAGCATAGGCGTCTCAGTGAGCTTGACACAACCCGGAAACAGCTGACGGTGCTGAAACCAGGTTTGGCACGAGGGAGTACCTGTGACAAAAACACTGCCGAGAACCAGCTGGCGGTGCTGGAACCCAGATGCGTTGCCCCAGTGTGCAAGAGCCAATGGCACGACCGAGGACCAGCTGACGGTGCTGGAACACGGTTACTAAGCTGTAGGTGCCCGCGCTTAAAAGCACTACCAAGGACCGCCTGACGTTGGCGGAACTCGGATACCCAGGAGGAGGCACCTAAGCCAAAGGCTCGGCCCGGAACCAGCTGACGGTGCTGGAACCAGGTGGTGGACCCCAAGGCCCACAGGAGAGGAGAGAACAGCTAGGCCGCGAGGCAGCCGCAGTTACCGAACCCCAACAGTCCTACAGGGGGAGCTGGGCCTACTGGCACTACAGAACCAGCCTTGACTACCAGTTCACGCAGCCCACATAGGAAGCTCCTAAACTGGAGGCACCCTGGAGTTGGCTAACCCGACCGCACCACGACGGGGCAAGCATAGGCGTCTCAGTGAGCTTGACACAACCCGGAAACAGCTGACGGTGCTGAAACCAGGTTTGGCACGAGGGAGTACCTGTGACAAAAACACTGCCGAGAACCAGCTGGCGGTGCTGGAACCCAGATGCGTTGCCCCAGTGTGCAAGAGCCAATGGCACGACCGAGGACCAGCTGACGGTGCTGGAACACGGTTACTAAGCTGTAGGTGCCCGCGCTTAAAAGCACTACCAAGGACCGCCTGACGTTGGCGGAACTCGGATACCCAGGAGGAGGCACCTAAGCCAAAGGCTCGGCCCGGAACCAGCTGACGGTGCTGGAACCAGGTGGTGGACCCCAAGGCCCACAGGAGAGGAGAGAACAGCTAGGCCGCGAGGCAGCCGCAGTTACCAAACCCCAACAGTCCTACAGGGGGAGCTGGGCCTACTGGCACTACAGAACCAGCCTTGACTACCAGTTCACGCAGCCCACATAGGAAGCTCCTAAACTGGAGGCACCCTGGAGTTGGCTAACCCGACCGCACCACGACGGGGCAAGCATAGGCGTCTCAGTGAGCTTGACACAACCCGGAAACAGCTGACAGTGCTGAAACCAGGCTTGGCACGAGGGAGTACCTGTGACAAGAACACTGCCGAGAACCAGCTGGCGGTGCTGGAACCCAGATGCGTTGCCCCAGTGTGCAAGAGCCAATGGCACGACCGAGGACAAGCTGGCGGTGCTGGAACCCGGTTACTAAGCTGTAGGTGCCCGCGCTTAAAAGCACTACCAAGGACCGCCTGACGTTGGCGGAACTCGGATACCCAGGAGGAGGCACCTAAGCCAAAGGCTCGGCCCGGAACCAGCTGACGGTGCTGGAACCAGGTGGTGGACCCCAAGGCCCACAGGAGAGGAGAGAACAGCTAGGCCGCGAGGCAGCCGCAGTTACCGAACCCCAACAGTCCTACAGGGGGAGCTGGGCCTACTGGCACTACAGAACCAGCCTTGACTACCAGTTCACGCAGCCCACATAGGAAGCTCCTAAACTGGAGGCACCCTGGAGTTGGCTAACCCGACTGCAACACGACGGGGCAAACATAGGCGTCTCAGCGAGTTTGACACACCCCGGAAACAGCTGACGGTGCTGAAACCAGGTTTGGCACGAGGGAGTACCTGTGACAAAAACACTGCCGAGAACCAGCTGGCGGTGCTGGAACCCAGATGCGTTGCCCCAGTGTGCAAGAGCCAATGGCACGACCGAGGACCAGCTGATGGTGCTGGAACACGGATACTAAGCTGTAGGTGCCCGCGCTTAAAAGCACTACCAAGGACCGCCTGACGTTGGCGGAACTCGGATACCCAGGAGGAGGCACCTAAGCCAAAGGCTCGGCCCGGAACCAGCTGACGGTGCTGGAACCAGGTGGTGGACCCCAAGGCCCACAGGAGAGGAGAGAACAGCTAGGCCGCGAGGCAGCCGCAGTTACCGAACCCCAACAGTCCTACAGGGGGAGCTGGGCCTACTGGCACTACAGAACCAGCCTTGACTACCAGTTCACGCAGCCCACATAGGAAGCTCCTAAACTGGAGGCACCCTGGAGTTGGCTAACCCGACTGCAACACGACGGGGCAAACATAGGCGTCTCAGCGAGTTTGACACACCCCGGAAACAGCTGACGGTGCTGAAACCAGGTTTGGCATGAGGGAGTACTTGTGACAAAAACACTGCCGAGAACCAGCTGGCGGTGCTGGAACCCAGATGCATTGCCCCAGTGTGCAAGAGCCAATGGCACGACCGAGGACCAGCTGACGGTGCTGGAACACGGTTACTAAGCTGTAGGTGCCCGCGCTTAAAAGCACTACCAAGGACCGCCTGACGTTGGCGGAACTCGGATACCCAGGAGGAGGCACCTAAGCTAAAGGCTCGGCCCGGAACCAGCTGACGATGCTGGAACCAGGTGGTGGACCCCAAGGCCCACAGGAGAGGAGAGAACAGCTAGGCCGCGAGGCAGCCGCAGTTACCGAACCCCAACAGTCCTACAGGGGGAGCTGGGCCTACTGGCACTACAGAACCAGCCTTGACTACCAGTTCACGCAGCCCACATAGGAAGCTCCTAAACTGGAGGCACCCTGGAGTTGGCTAACCCGACCGCACCACGACGGGGCAAACATAGGCGTCTCAGTGAGCTTGACACAACCCGGAAACAGATGACGGTGCTAAAACCAGGCTTGGCACGAGGGAGTACCTGTGACAAGAACACTGCCGAGAACCAGCTGGCGGTGCTGGAACCCAGATGCGTTGCCCCAGTGCGCAAGAGCCAATGGCACGACCGAGGACCAGCTGGCGGTGCTGGAACCCGGTTACTAAGCTGTAGGTGCCCGCGCTTAAAAGCACTACCAAGGACCGCCTGACGTTGGCGGAACTCGGATACCCAGGAGGAGGCACCTAAGCCAAAGGCTCGGCCTGGAACCAGCTGACGGTGCTGGAACCAGGTGGTGGACCCCAAGGCCCACAGGAGAGGAGAGAACAGCTAGGCCGCGAGGCAGCCGCAGTTACCGAACCCCAACAGTCCTACAGGGGGAGCTGGGCCTACTGGCACTACAGAACCAGCCTTGACTACCAGTTCACGCAGCCCACATAGGAAGCTCCTAAACTGGAGGCACCCTGGAGTTGGCTAACCCGACCGCACCACGACGGGGCAAGCATAGGCGTCTCAGTGAGCTTGACACAACCCGGAAACAGCTGACGGTGCTGAAACCAGGCTTGGCACGAGGGAGTACCTGTGACAAGAACACTGCCGAGAACCAGCTGGCGGTGCTGGAACCCAGATGCGTTGCCTATTAAAGATTGTCTTCCTAGAGCCCCAACTAGCGGTGTTGGAGCTAAGGGTAAGCAGGGGGAGCAGAGTGTAGGCCGAAGCCTGCACTGGAGGCAGCTTTGTGTCTGCGTTGCGTTTGCAGGACACTTTGCCGGCTACACAGTGGGGGAACAGCTGGCGTTGCTGAACCCCACTAACACAATGGCGTGTGTTTTTCTCTGTGCAGCTAGCACTTGCGGTCAAAAACTAGCGATGTTAGAGCCCGTGTTGAAGCAGGAGGAGGAGGAGAGGAGCAGAGTGTAGGCCGAAGCCTATTTGAACCAATTTCAAAGGATACCTTTAACCCCCCCTCAGGTGTTACAAAGTACAAGAGACACACCTTGTGCAGTATTAATGCTGCACAAGTGAAAGGTTGCTCTATTAATTTGTCTACTTGCACACGCTGAATGAAAGACGTACACAATTTAGCCCATTCTACAGTCAAACTGTAGTGGATGCGTGACTTGGCTTTTTAAGGAGACGCAGCACAGGTGTCCCAAATAACGCCTTGGTGCTTGGCGCAGCTTCCTGAGCGTTGTTATTTGCTGTACAGGAGTCTGCGCTCTTGTGTTATCCCTTGGCAATGCCCTGTTAGAGCTGCCCGTCTTATGACCTCATTTCATGTTGGCCGGTGCGGTTAACGATGGCCATAAATCCCAGACCCACAGTGCCTTTTCATAAAGTCACACTGCGGTGCTGTGATTCGTGGCCTTGAGCAGTAAATATTTTGGCCGCTCACACACGTCCTTACACCTGCTTCAGACTGGGCGGCCTCTGCTGATCCCTTCTCGCATGCCGCGGCCATGAGGCTGCACAGTCTGAAGAAGGCGGAAGGAGATGAGTTAAGACAGGTGAAGATATGCACTGCTCGTGCCCATCAATCACACCCTCGCAGTCAAAATAAGACAACGAGGAGCATTGTTTCAGGCAGGGCGGACGCACAGGCGCAACAAGCCAACCAATGATGTCAGAAGACGGGAAGCGCTACCAAGGGGGGTGCTGCGTATCATTAGAAAGGAAAGTCACACCTCAGGGACAGTGGAATGGTCTCAATGAGACACATTTTGTACGTTTTGAGTTCCACGTGGGCAAGGACAAAAAGTCAGCCACCTTGTACAAATGCAGCAGTACTGCTGTACAAGGTGGCTGTTATACATAGAAACACCTGGGGGTGGGGGGCAGGCTCCCTTCAATTTCAGTTCATGTGCCTGCGTGGCGTTTGCAGGACACGTTGCCAGCTACACAGCAGGGGAACAGCTGGCGGTGCTGAACCCCACTAACACATTGGCTGGTGTTTTTCTCTGTGCAGCTAGCATGTCCGGGCAGAAACTGGCGTTGTTTGAGCCCAGGGTCAGCAGGAGGAGGAGAGGAGCAAAGTGTAGGCCGAAGCCTGCACTGGTGGCAGCTTTTGGTCAGTTGTGCCAGCGTGGCTTGTGCTGGACACGATGCTGACTACACAGCAGTGGAACAGCTGGCGGTGCTGAACCCCACTAACACATTGGCTGGTGTTTTTCTCTGTGCAGCTAGCATGTCCAGGCAGAAACTGGCGTTGTTTGAGCCCAGGGTCAGCAGGAGGAGGAGAGGAGCAAAGTGTAGGCCGAAGCCTGCACTGGTGGCAGCTTTTGTTCTGTTGTGCCAGCGTGGCTTGTGCTGGACACGTTGCCGACTACACAGCAGGGGAACAGCTGGCGTTGCTGAACCCCACGAACACATTGACTGGTGTTTTTCTCTGTGCAGCTAGCAGTTCCGGGCAAAAACTAGCGGTGTTTGAGCCCAGGGTCAGCAGGAGGAGTAGAGGAGCAGAGTGTAGGCCGAAGCCTAGTTGAACCAATTTCAAAGGTTACCTTTAACCCCCCCCCTCAGGTGTTGCAAGGTACAAGAGCCACACCTTGAACAGCATTAATGATGCACAAGTCAAAGGTTGCTCTATTTAATTTTGCTCCTTGCACACGCTGAATGAAACACGTACACTATTTAGCCCATTATACTGTAAAACAGTAGTGGAGGCGTGACTACCAGTCTTTTTAAGGAGACGCAGCACAGGTGTACAAATTTACACCTAGGTGCTGTGCGCAGATTCCTTACCGTTGTTATTTGCAGTACAGGAAACTGCGCTCTTGTGTTATCCCTTGGCAATACCCTGTTAGTGCAGGCCGTCTCATGACCTCATTTCATGTTGGCCAGTGCGGTTAACGATGGCCATAAATCCCAGACCCACAGTGGCTTTTCCTAAAGTCACACTGCGGTGCTGGGATTCGTGGCCTTGTGCAGTAAATATGTTCGCCGCTCACACATGTCCTTACACCTGCTTCAGACTGGGCGGCCATAGCTGATCCCTTATCGCATGCCGCGGCCATGAGGCCGCACAGTCAGAAGAAGGTGGAAGGAGGGGAGTGAAGACAGGGGAACATATGCACTGCTCGTGCCCATCAATCACACCCTCGCAGTCAAAATATATGAGACAACGGGGGGCGTTGTGTCGGGCAGGGGGGACGCACAGGCACAGCCAGCCACCCAATGATGTCAGGAGACGGGCAGCGCTAACAATGGGGGTGCTGCGTGTCATTAAAAAGGAAAGTCACACCTCAGGGACATTGTAATGGTCTGTAATGAGACACATTTTGTACTTGTTGAGTTCCACGTGTGCAAGGAGAAAAAGTCAGCCACCTTGTACAAATGCAGCAGTACTGCTGTACAAGGTGGCTGTTATACATAGAAACACCTGGGGGTGGGGGGCAGGCTCCCTTCAATTTCAGTTCATGTGCCTGCGTGGCGTTTGCAGGACACGTTGCCAGCTACACAGCAGGGGAACAGCTGGCAGTGCTGAACCCCACTTACACATTGGCTGGTGTTTTTCTCTGTGCAGCTAGCATGTCCGGGCAGAGACTGGCGTTGTTTGAGCCCAGGGTCAGCAGGAGGAGGAGAGGAGCAAAGTGTAGGCCGAAGCCTGCACTGGTGGCAGCTTTTGTTCTGTTGTGCCAGCGTGGCTTGTGCTGGACACGTTGCCGACTACACAGCAGGGGAACAGCTGGCGTTGCTGAACCCCACTAACACATTGACTGGTGTTTTTCTCTGTGCAGCTAGCAGTTCCGGGCAAAAACTAGCGGTGTTTGAGCCCAGGGTCAGCAGGAGGAGTAGAGGAGCAGAGTGTAGGCCGAAGCCTAGTTGAACCAATTTCAAAGGTTACCTTTAACCCCCCCCTCAGGTGTTGCAAGGTACAAGAGCCACACCTTGAACAGCATTAATGATGCACAAGTCAAAGGTTGCTCTATTTAATTTTGCTCCTTGCACACGCTGAATGAAACACGTACACTATTTAGCCCATTATACTGTAAAACAGTAGTGGAGGCGTGACTACCAGTCTTTTTAAGGAGACGCAGCACAGGTGTACAAATTTACACCTAGGTGCTGTGCGCAGATTCCTTACCGTTGTTATTTGCAGTACAGGAAACTGCGCTCTTGTGTTATCCCTTGGCAATACCCTGTTAGTGCAGGCCGTCTCATGACCTCATTTCATGTTGGCCGGTGCGGTTAACGATGGCCATAAATCCCAGACCCACAGTGGCTTTTCCTAAAGTCACACTGCGGTGCTGGGATTCGTGGCCTTGTGCAGTAAATATGTTCGCCGCTCACACATGTCCTTACACCTGCTTCAGACTGGGCGGCCTCAGCTGATCCCTTATCGCATGCCGCGGCCATGAGGCCGCACAGTCAGAAGAAGGCGGAAGGAGGGGAGTGAAGACAGGGGAACATATGCACTGCTCGTGCCCATCAATCACACCCTCGCAGTCAAAATATATGAGACAACGGGGGGCGTTGTGTCGGGCAGGGGGGACGCACAGGCACAGCCAGCCAACCAATGATGTCAGGAGACGGGCAGCGCTAACAATGGGGGTGCTGCGTGTCATTAAAAAGGAAATTCACACCTCAGGGACATTGTAATGGTCTGTAATGAGACACATTTTGTACTTGTTGAGTTCCACGTGTGCAAGGAGAAAAAGTCAGCCACCTTGTACAAATGCAGCAGTACTGCTGTACAAGGTGGCTGTTATACATAGAAACACCTGGGGGGGTGGGGGGCAGGCTCCCTTCAATTTCAGTTCATGTGCCTGCGTGGCGTTTGCAGGACACGTTGCCAGCTACACAGCAGGGGAACAGCTGGCGGTGCTGAACCCCACTAACACATTGGCTGGTGTTTTTCTCTGTGCAGCTAGCATGTCCGGGCAGAAACTGGCGTTGTTTGAGCCCAGGGTCAGCAGGAGGAGGAGAGGAGCAAAGTGTAGGCCGAAGCCTGCACTGGTGGCAGCTTTTGGTCAGTTGTGCCAGCGTGGCTTGTGCTGGACACGATGCCGACTACACAGCAGGGGAACAGCTGGCGGTGCTGAACCCCACTAACACATTGGCTGGTGTTTCTCTCTGTGCAGCTAGCATGTCCGGGCAGAAACTGGCGGTGTTTGAGCCCGGGGTCAGCAGGAGGAGGAGAGGAGCAGAGTGTAGGCCGCAGCCTGCACTGGTGGCAGCTTTTGGTCGGTTGTGCCAGCGTGGCTTGTGCTGGACACGATGCCAACTACACAGCAGGGGAACAGCTGGCGGTGCTGAACCCCACGAACACATTGACTGGTGTTTTTCTCTGTGCAGCTAGCAGTTCCGGGCAGAAACTAGCGGTGTTTGAGCCCAGGGTCAGCAGGAGGAGTAGAGGAGCAGAGTGTAGGCCGAAGCCTAGTTGAACCAATTTCAAAGGTTACCTTTAACCCCCCCCTCAGGTGTTGCAAAGTACAAGAGCCACACCTTAAACAGCATTAATGATGCACAAGTCAAAGGTTGCTCTATTTAATTTTGCTCCTTGCACACGCTGAATAAAACACGTACACTGTTTAGCCCATTATACTGTCAAACAGTAGTGGAGGCGTGACTACTAGTCTTTTTAAGGAGATGCAGCACAGGTGTCAAAATTTACACCTAGCTGCTGTGCGCAGATTCCTGAGCGTTGTTATTTGCTGTACAGGAGTCTGCGCTATTGGGATCCCTTGGCCATGCGCTGTGAGCGCTTCCTGTCTTCTGACCTCATTTAATGTCGGCCGTTACGGTTAGCGATGGACATGAATCCCAGACCCACAGTGTGCTTTCAAAAAATCACACTGCGTGGCTGGGATTCGTGGCCTTGTTCAGTAAATATGTTTGACGCTCACACATGTCCTTACACCTGCTTCAGACTGGGCGGCCTCATCTGATGCCTTATCGCCTGCCGCGGCCATGAGGACACCCAGTCTGAAGAAGGCGGAAGGAGATGAGTGAACACAGGCAAACATATGCACTGCACATGCCCATCAATCACACCCTCGCTGTTCAAAAAAATAAGACACCGAGGGGCGTTGTTTCGAGCAGGGCAGACGCACAGGCGCAGCCAGCTAACCAATGATGTCAAAAGACGGGCAGCGCTAACAAGGGTGGTGCTGCGTATCATTAGAAAGGAAAGTCACACCTCAGGGACAGTGGAATGGTCTCAATGAGACACATTTTGTACGTGTTGAGTTCCACGTGGGCAAGGAGAAAAAGTCAGCCACCTTGTACAAATGCAGCAGTACTGCTGTACTAGGTGGCTGTTATACATAGAAACACCTGGGGGGGTGGGGCCAGGTTCCCTTTAATTTCAGTTCATGTGCCTGCGTGGCGTTTGCAGGTCACATTGCCGGCTACATAGCAGGGGAACAGCTGGCGTTGCTGAACCCCACTAACACATTGGCTGGTGTTTTTCTCTGTGCAGCTAGCATGTCCGGGCAGAAACTGGCGTTGTTTGAGCCCAGGGTCAGCAGGAGGAGGAGAGGAGCAGAGTGTAGGCCGAAGCCTGCACTGGTGGCAGCTTTTGTTCTGTTGTGCCAGCGTGGCTTGTGCTGGACACGTTGCCGACTACACAGCAGGGGAACAGCTGGCGGTGCTGAACCCCACTGACACATCACCTAGTGTTTTTTCTGTGTAGACAACACTTCCAGGTGGCAACTGACAGTGTTGAAACCCAGGGAATCAAAGAGGAGCAGAGTGTAGGCCGAAGCCTGCAGTGGAGCAAGTTGAAAGGGAACCTTTAACCCCCCCCCCCAGGCATTTGTTGCTGAAAGAGCCATCTTGTACAGCAGTAATACTGCACATGGAAAATGGTGGCTCCGAAAATTATGCTCCTTGCAAACGCTGAAGTACACACTCATATAATGTGTCCCCTCACACCGTCAAACCATCCCGGAAGTGGGACTTTCCTTTGTAATGTGACACAGCACAGCCGTCATTCCAACCCCCTTGGTGCCGGGCGCCACCTCCTCAACGTTGTTTGGTTCTGTCACGGAGCCCGCGCTGTAATGTTATCCCTTGGCCATGCACAGTTAGCGGTGCCCGTCTTCTGACATCATGTAGGTGTCAGGCTGGCAGTGCCTGTGCGTCCAAGCTGCCCGAGATCCAACCTTGCAGTGTCATCTAATGTAGTCCCACTGCGGGCCAGGGATCCATGGGCATGCGCAGTGTATATCATCGCCTCTCACTCACCTCCTTCCTGCTTCTTCAGACTGTGCGGCGTCACGGCCGTGGCATGCTATTAGGGATCAGCTGACGCCGCCTAGTCTGAAGAAGCGTGAAGAAGGGGAGTGAGAGGCTAGTACATGCACTGCGCATGGCCATGGATACCAGGCCCACTGTGGGATCACATTAGACGACACTGCGAGGTGTGATTTCGGGCAGCGTGGACGCACAGGCGCAGCCAGGACGACAACAAATGATGTCAGAGGACGGGCAGCGCAAACTGTGCATGGCCAAGGGATAACATAACAGCGCAGGGTCCATGACGGAATCAAACAACGCTAAGGAGGCAGCGCACGGTGCCAAGGGGGTAGCAATGACGGCTGTGCTGCGTCACATTAAAAAGGAAAGTCCCACCTCCGGGACAGTTGGACGGTGTGAGGGGACACATTACATGAGTGTGTAGTTCAGCGTTTGCAAGGAGCATAATTTCAAGAGCGACCTTTCCCTTGTGCAGTATTAGTGCTGCACATGGTGGCTCTTTCAGTAACAAACGCCTGGGGGGGGGGGGGACAGGTCCCCTTACATTTTAGTTGTGCCAGCGTGGCGGTCGCATGACACGTTGCCGGATACACAGCTGGGGATCAGCTGACGTTACTGAACCCCAATAACAGAGGAGCGACTGTTGACTGTGCACACAGCACTTCCAGGCACCAACTGGCGGTGTTAGAGCCCAGGGACAGCAGGATGAGCAGATTGGAGGTATTGCCGCACACACAGCTGGGGATCAGCTGACGTTACTGAACCCCAATAACAGAGGAGCGACTGTTGACTGTGCACACAGCACTTCCAGGCACCAACTGGCGGTGTTAGAGCCCAGGGACAGCAGGAGGAGCAGATTGGAGGTATTGCCGCACACACAGCTGGGGATCAGCTGACGTTACTGAACCCCAATAACAGAGGAGCGACTGTTGACTGTGCACACAGCACTTCCAGGCACCAACTGGCGGTGTTAGAGCCCAGGGACAGCAGGAGGAGCAGATTGGAGGTATTGCCGCACACACAGCTGGGGATCAGCTGACGTTACTGAACCCCAATAACAGAGGAGCGACTGTTGACTGTGCACACAGCACTTCCAGGCACCAACTGGCGGTGTTAGAGCCCAGGGACAGCAGGAGGAGCAGAGGAACAGAGTGTAAGCCGAAGCCTGATTGGAGCAAGTTGAAAGGAAACCTTTAACCCCCCCACCAAGACGTTTGTAGCTGAAAGAGCCATCTTGTGCAGCACTAAGGATGCAAAAGGAAAAGGTTGCTCTTTTAATTATGCTCCTTGCAAACACCGAAGTAAACACTAAAAATGTGTCCCTTTATACCGTTAAACCGTTCCGGAGGTGCGAATTTCCTTCGTAATGGGACACAGCACAGCTGTCATTCCTATCCCCTTGATGCCGTGCGCTGCCTCCTCAGCGTTGTTTTAAGCTGTCACGGAGCCTGCGCTGTTCTGTTAGCCCTTGGCCATGCCCAATTAGCGCTGCCTGTCTTCTGACATAATTTGGTGTCAGGCTGTCAGTGCCTGTGCGTCCACGCTGCTCCAGATCCCACCTCGCAGTCTCGTCTAACGTAATCCCACTGCGGGCCTTGGAACCATGGGCATGCACAGTGCATAACCTCGACTCTCACTCCCCTCCTTCCCTCTTCTTCAGACTGTGCGGTGTCACGGCCGTGGCATGCTAGGGATCAGCTGACGGCGCACAGTCTAAAGAAGGCGGAGGGAAATGAGCGAGAGCCCGAGGGGAAGATATGCACTGCGCATGCCCATGGATCCCAGGCCCGCAGTGTGACTCAATCAGAAGACACTGCGAGGCGGGATCTCGGGCAGCGCGGCCGCACAGGCGCAGCCAGCCTGACACCAAATTATGTCAGAAGACAGGCAGCGCAAATAGGGCATGGCCAAGGGATAACAGAACAGCGCAGGCTCCGTGACAGCTTAAAACAACGCTGAGGAGGCAGCGCATGGCACCAAGGGGGTAGGAATGACGGCTGTGCTGCGTCACATTACGAAGGAAAGTCCCAGCTCCGGGACGGTATAACGGTATCAGTGAACACATTTTTTAAGTGTCAAGTTCTGCGTGTGCAAAGAGCCAAAAAAAAAGAGCTACCTTTTCCTTGTGCAGCATTACTGCTGCACAAGATGGCTCTTTCAGTAACAAACGACGGGGGGGAGGGGGACAGGTTCCCTTACATTTAGGTTGTTGTGCCAGCGTGGCGGTCGCAGGACACATTGCCGGCTACACAGCTGGGGATCGGCTGACGTTACTGAAACCCAATAACACTGGGTCGTATGTTTTTACTGTGCAGCCTGCACTTCTGAGCCGCAACTGGCGGTGTTGGAGCCCAGGAATAGCAGTTCAGGTGGTAGAAAGATGAACACAGCAGGAGACCTGGATGACACCCAATTACTTAATCAGGCAGAGGAGTGGCAAATTCCTGCGAGATCCAGGCCTGGTTCATTTTCAGGAAAGTAAGCCGGTCAACGTTATCGGAGGATAGTCGCATGCGACGGTCTGTTAGTACACCACCTGCGGCACTAAAGACACGTTCCAATAAGACACTAGCCGCAGGGCAAGCCAGCACCTCCAATGCATACTGGCTTAGCTCTGGCCATGTATCCAGCTTAGAGACCCAAAACTTGAACGGGGAAGAGCCGTCTGGGAGTACAGTAAGAGGGCAAGCCATGTAGTCTGTCACCATCTGACGGAACCGTTGCCTCCTGCTGACTGGAGCCGCCGGTGATGGTGTAGACATTTGGGGCGGGCACACAAAAGTGTGCCAGAGTTGTGCCATACTGGGCTTGCCTTGGGCAGAGGCACTGCTTCTGCTCCCTCTTTGGGCAGAGCCTCACCCACTGCCTCGACGCACTGAGCTGCTTTGTAAAGCACTAGCAGCACTCCTCTCAGTTGGACAGGAGAAGATGATGGAATTCACCAGTGTGTCGTGGTACTCCCGCAATTTACGCTCCCGGGTCAACGCAGGGATGAGGTTTTGGACGTTGTCCCGGTAGCGAGGATCGAGGAGGGTGAACACCCAATAATCAGGCATGTTGAGAATGTGGTCGATGCGGCGGTCGTTTCTCAGGCACTGCAGCATGAAATCCACCATGTGCTGCAGAGTGCCAACTGGCCCAGAAACACTGTCCCCTGCTTGAGACATGATCTCTGCCCGCTCGTCATCACCCCACCCTCGCTGTACACACTGACCACTGGACAATTGTGTCGCTCCCTCCTCTGGACGGAGCTCTTCCTCCTCCATTGACTCCTCCTCATCCTCCTCACAAATTGGCCCCTGCGTACCCCTTTGTGAGGAACCACGTGGCGCTGACTCTCCAGAAGCTGATGGAAAAGGTGACTCCTCATCCTCCACCTCTTCCACCACATCATCCCTTAACCCTTGCAAAGTTTGCTGAAGCAGGCAGATAAGGGGGACAGTCATGCTGACTAGTGCATCATCTGCACTTGCCATCCGCGTGGAATAATCAAAAGGACGCAAAACCTGGCAGACGTCCTTCATAGTGGCCCACTCTGTGGTTGTGAAGTCTGATCGGCGCTGACTGCGACTTCTTTGCGCCTGATGCAGCTGGTACTCCATAACTGCTTGCTGCTGCTCACACAACCGCTCCAACATATGTAACGTGGAATTCCACCGGGTAGGTAGGTCACATATGGTGCGGTGTTCCGGAAGGCGGAATCGGCGCTGCAGAGCAGCAATGCGGGATCTGGCCAAGCTGGAACGCCGCAAGTGAGCACACTCTAGGCGGACCTTGTGCAGCAGGGCATCAAGATCCGGATAGTCCCTCAGAAAACTCTGCACAACCAAATTGAGCACATGTGCCAGACATGGGATGTGAGTGAGGTTGCCAAGGGCCAAAGCTGCCACCAGATTTCGGCCATTGTCACACACTACCATGCCTGGCTGGAGATTCGCTGGCAGTAACCACACATCGCTCTCCTGCTTGATGGCATTCCAGAGCTCCTGCGCTGTGTGGCTTCGATGCCCCAATGAAACTAGTTTCAAGACGGCCTGCTGACGTTTGGCCACGGCTGTGCTCATGTCGGTCATAGGTAAACGTTCACGGGTCCATGTGGAGGTGGACTGTGACGGATCCTGCAGAGAGGAATCAGAGGAACTGGTGTAAGAGGAGGAGTCGATGCGTACAGACTGGATTCCTGCAATCCTTGGAGTGGGCAGGACACGTCCTGCGCCACTCACACGATCTGTACCTGGCTCAACAACATTAACCCAATGGGCAGTGAGGGAAACATATCGCCCCTGTCCATGCTGACTGGTCCACGCATCGGTGGTGAGGTGGACCTTGCTACTGACGGCGTTCAGTAGCGCATGTTTTATGTTTGCCTCAACATGCCTGTGCAGGGCAGGGACAGCCTGCCTGCTGAAGTAAAAGCGGCTGGGCACCTTGTACTGTGGGACTGCCAATGCCATCAAGTCACGGAAGCTGTCAGTCTCCACCAGCCTGAACGAGAGCATTTCCAGGGACAACAGTTTGGCAATGCCTGCATTCAGAGCCTGTGCTCGGGGGTGGTTGGCCGAGAATGCCCGCCTTTTCTCCCATGCCTGGACTACCGATGGCTGTAGAGTAGACTGGGAGTGTGAGGATGACTGGGAAGGTGGTGCTGTGGGTGGAATTACACTAGGTCTCTGGACAACAGTGGAGGAAGAGGCAACACGAGATGAAGAGGTGGTAGCTGCCGCTGTTGGTTGGCCTACGTCTTCACTGTGTTTCTGTAACTCCACCGCGTGCCTGTTCCGCACATGTTTCCACATATTTGTGGAATTGAGGTTGCTGACACTTTTACCTCTTTTTACTTTCTGATGACACAGCTTGCATTTGACAAAACAAATGTCATCTGCAACTGTGTCAAAAAAGGACCAGGCACTGCAAGTCTTGGGAGCGCCCTTTTTGGCTTTGGAAAGAGACAGGCTCCTAACGGGTGCCAAAGTGGAGGCTACAGGCTCCGCAGTCTTCCCCCTCCCTCTCCCTCTTTGGCCCGTAAGGGGAAGCTCTTCCTCAGAGCTGCTCCCACCACCTTCCTGTTCCTCACGCCACGATGGGTCAAGGACCTCATCATCTCCACTACCCTCTGCCACCAACTGCTCCTCCTGGGTAGTCTCGGCAGCACAGTACGCATCAGAAAGCGGCACCTGAGTTTCATCATCAGATGCGTACTGCGCTGTGGTCACCGGAGGCACTGGCCCACCTGCCTCTTCAGAGTCAGATAGATAAAGCTTTTGGGCATCACTGCACACTGCCTCTTCTTCCATTTCTCCAATGCTGCTTGGCTGGCCCCCTGTTTCCAAGCCAAGAGATTCAGAGAACAGAAGTAGAGACGGCTCCTGTCCTGGGCTCTCTGACTGCCTGGCCAATTTGGCAGGTGGTGAAGAGACAGATGGCTGCTCTCCAGTGCTCTGTGCCTGAGAGGATGTGGCACTAACTGAAGTCGATGCCGAGGCGTTAGCTGCCATCCACCCGACAACGGCTTCAATTTGGTCTTCACGTAGCAGCGGTGCACGGCGCTCTCCGACAAAGCTGCGCATGAAGGACTGTTCCCTGCTGAAACTGAGTGACGACGAGTCACCGGCGCCCGCAGCAGGCACAGAATCACCACGTCCTCTCCCTGCTCCTCTCCCTGCTCCGCGCCCACGCCCACGTGCCTTACTCCCTGCCCTCTTCATCTTGGTTGACAGATAAAGATAAGCAGAAAAGTACTAAGGCCTTAGTGTGCTTATTCCTGAAATGCTCCTCCTAACAGGTGTAAGAAACACTAATGTTGTAAATTGTGGACTAAACTTTATTATTTTTCAAATGTGGCCTACACAAGTGTTAAGTTGTGTTTGGTGAACTTAACTTTTTTTTTGGTGCAGATCGGGCTACAGAGCTAGTTTAAATCACACGGAGACCGTGTAGACAGCCGTAAACGGCGCTGCAAGGCCAAAAAACCCTCCTCTCGGTTATCCTATATAGTGTTTTTCCACTATTTAGCTGGATACGAGTGGAAAGACACTAATAGGAATTTTTTTTTTCAAATTTTAAACTGGCTGCACTATTTGAAAAAAAGGAAATTGTTTTTCAAGGTATGAGGCAGTAACGCACCCTGAGCTGAATCCAACCGGCTATGGCTGCACACAGACTACAGGGCGAGCTGCGCTCACACAGAGACCGTGCAGACAGCCGTAAACGGCGCTGCAAGGCCAACAAACCCTCCTCTAGGTTATCCTATATAGTGTTTTTCCACTATTTAGCTGGATACGAGTGGAAAGACACTAATAGGAATTTTTTTTTTCAAATTTTAAACAGGCTGCACTATTTGAAAAAAAGTAAAATTTTTCTCAAGGTATGAGGCAGTAACGAACCCTGAGCTGAATCCAACCGGCTATGGCTGCACACAGACTACAGGGCGAGCTGGGCTCACACGGAGACCATGCAGACAGCCGTAAACGGCGCTGCAAGGCCAAAAAAACCTCCTCTAGGTTATCCTATATAGTGTTTTTCCACTATTTAGCTGGATACGAGTGGAAAGACACTAATAGGAATTTTTTTTTTCAAATTTTAAACTGGCTGCACTATTTGAAAAAAAGGAAATTGTTTTTCAAGGTATGAGGCAGTAACGCACCCTGAGCTGAATCCAACCGGCTATGGCTGCACACAGACTACAGGGCGAGCTGCGCTCACACAGAGACCGTGCAGACAGCCGTAAACGGCGCTGCAAGGCCAAAAAACCCTCCTCTAGGTTATCCTATATAGTGTTTTTCCACTATTTAGCTGGATACGAGTGGAAAGACACTAATAGGAATTTTTGTTTTTCAAATTTTAAACAGGCTGCACTATTTGAAAAAAAGTAAAATTTTTCTCTAGGTATGAGCCAGTAACGAACCCTGAGCTGAATCCAACCGGCTATGGCTGCACACAGACTACAGGGCGAGCTGGGCTCACATGGAGACCGTGCAGACAGCCGTAAACGGCGCTGCAAGGCCAAAAAACCCTCCTCTAGGTTATCCTATATAGTGTTTTTCCACTATTTAGCTGGATACGAGTGGAAAGACACTAATAGGAATTTTTTTTTTTCAAATTTTAAACAGGCTGCACTATTTGAAAAAAAGTAATATTTTTCTCAAGGTATGAGCCAGTAACGAACCCTGAGCTGAATCCAACCGGCTATGGCTGCACACAGACTACAGGGCGAGCTGGGCTCACACGGAGACCGTGCAGACAGCCGTAAACGGCGCTGCAAGGCCCAAAAACCCCCCTCTAGGTTATCCTATGTAGTGTTTTTCCACAATAGAGCTGGAGACTGGTGGAAAAACACTAATAGGAAATTTGAGAAAAAATGTGCAGCAGGCTGCACTAAGAGCAAAAAAGGACAACTGTGTGAGGCAGTGTGAACCCCCCCTGAGCTGAATACAACCGGGTATATGGCTGCACACAGACTACAGAGTGAGCTGCACACACACACACACACACAGAGACCTTGCAGAACGCTGTTAAAACAGCGCTGCAAGGCAAGAGCAAGGTGAACAGTGAAGAACACACAGCGTTTTGCTAAATTAGCCTTTGGAAAGGAAAATAAAGCAATTAGCTAGCTCGACTGGCCCTCAGTTAGAACACAGCGTCCTGTCCCTAACTGAAATCACAGCAGAGTGAGCGCAAAATGGCGGCAGCGTTTTTTATAGTGCAGAGTGACATCATTTCAGCAGCCAATCCAAGCCTTGCCAGTACTTACATGCCCACCATGCTAAACAGGATGTGCCCACACTTCCAATCATTCCTCATTGGCTGCTGCGTTCAGTTTGAATTCTGGGAACTTCCGATTCCGGTATCCAATACGCGGGAAGTATCGGAATTCGGTATCGGAATTCCGATACCGCAAATATCGGCCTATACCCGATACTTGCGGTATCGGAATGCTCAACACTAATAATGAGTCCTCCAACTCACACTATACTTCTCTCTTTTTTTTTTAAAGACACTGATCCATAAAGATCCACATTATTCTTTTAATCATATACAATTATTTGCAACATCAATAATAATCTTTGATAACATTTGTTAATGTGGTAGCTAGAAATCTGCAAACTGCGAAACACGAATGTGTGAATCCGGCACGACAGCAGCAATCGGAGCCAACCCTACTAAAGCCCCTATGGCACTTAGACTCATCAGAAAAGATGACCTTACTCACGTCCTCTATGGACCAATCCTTATAGTTTTTGTCAAACTTCTCATTGATTAAAGGCTTTTTTCTAACTTTACTTGACTTGAGCCCTGCCTCTAGGAGCCTGTTACGAACTGTTCTTGCCGTGCACTTCACGACAGCTGCCATTTGCCATTTCTTTTGTAGGTCACTTGATGTCATCCTGCAGTTGCTGATTGACATTCAAATAAGATGATGGTTATCCTGATCAGTGGAGAGTCGTTTTCACTCTTTGCCGGTCTGTAGCTTTGTTGTCCCCAATGTCTTCTGCTTGACCTTGTTGTAATGAACTGCCATCTTAGAAATTTTAAGGATGGAGACAACATGACGCTCACTGTATCCCTCTGCTAGTAAAGCCAGAATTGAGCCCTTCGTTTCCTCACTCAAGACTTTTCTTTTCAACTCCTTTGGCATGGTTAAAAGTTATTTTTTTTTTTTTTTTTTTTACTATTACTTTTGGGATATTACTGGCACTTGTTTTGCCATCAAGCTTGTCCTATTGAAAGAGGATTGTGAACACCACATCAGTGTTTTTTATACATTCCTTTGTTAAAGAAGATTTGGTTCAGGTGATCACCTAATCAGAAGCACTTTAAGTAGAATGAGGTGTACTCTGGTTGGAATTCAACTGACACTGAAATGGAATGGTTACATAGTCAGTATCACAAATAAACATTTACATCTAGGTACCTTATAGGTGACATCTTCTCTGATTGGAGTTGTTCTCTTTCTTTTCTTCTCTCTGTTGTACAGATGCAATGATTAGTTTTTAAATCCACAGCTCATCTCTGCAGACTTCTATCTTCTTAGTTCTTCTGCAACACACCTCAACATAGTGCCCTTAAAAATAACAGTGTGATTATGATGTTCCTGAATAAAAAATATGTGTCTGTGTTATGCCCCTGAAAAATTGTTCCTGCAGAAAATATGTCCCCACACAATCCCTCCTATGATACATAGCCTCCACACTTTCCTTTGGTTTCCATTCTGGGCACCTTCTTCACATACTGTGTCCACCATATTGCAAAGTCTCAATACTGTGTCCTCTCTCCACACACTCCTGCATACTGTCTCTTTCATACTGTGTCCTCACACTATCTCTACAAGCTGACTCCTCTGTATACTGCCCCCACACTACCAAATCTCTATACTATTCTCCCTCACAGTTTCCTCTACCCATATTCTCCTCTCACATTTCCCCCCCATACTGCACCCTCACACTAACCTGAGACCATATTGTGCTTTCACATTATTCCCTCCATACTGTCTCCTCACATATTCTTTCCCCCACTGTCCCCTCAGACTTCCCCCATACTGTCTCCTTACAATACTCCCTGCAATACTTTCCCCTTACACATTTCTCCCCCAAACTACCTCCTCACACAATTCCTCTGAATAATGTATCTTCAAACATTACTTCTTCCACACTGTCCCCTCACACTTTCCCCTATTCTGTGTCCTTAAAATATTCACCTGAAAATGGTACCCTCACACATTTTTCCGTTATACTCTCCATTTGCACATTTTTCCCACATACTGTCCCCAAAAAAAGTCTCACACTATTCCCCCTTGCTGTTTCCTTACAATGTTCCCCATAATGTCTCCTCACACTATTCCCCCATACTGTATACTTACAATTCTCTTCCCCATACTGTCCCCTAAAGGTACCTTCACACTGAGCGACTTTAGAACGATAACGATAGCGATCCGTAACGTTGCAGCGTCCTGGATAGCGATATTGTTGTGTTTGACATGCAGCAGCGATCAGGATCCTGCTGGGAGATTGTTGGTCAGAGCTAGAAGGCCCGAACTTTATTTCGTCGCTGGATCACCTGCTGACATCGCTGAATCGGCGTGTGTGACGCCGATTCAGCGATGTCTTCAGTGGTAACCAGGATAAAAATCAGGTTACTAAGCGCAGGGCCGCACTTAGTATCCCGATATTTACATTGGTTACCTAAAAAAAAAAAAACACTACATACTCACATTCCGGTGTCTGTCGCGTCCCCCGCCGTCTGCTTCCCGCACTGACTGTGAGCGCCGGCCGTAAAGCACAGCGGTGACGTCACCGCTGTGCTCTGCTTTACGGCCGGCCGGTAATGGCAGCAAAAAATGAAATCAAAGATGAATATTGGCTGAAACTGGAAGGTGTTAAATTAATCATTTTGAATTAGTTTTCTTTTATCCTCTTAATTACAAAATGTTATTTTAAATTGCTTGTGTTTTACATCATTTTACAAGATGAAATTTCCCTTCTTGGTTCTAGTATTTGTTTCAACAAGATCCACTCACATGATTTATTTGCTGTATTACTTGTTTCATTACCTCTCCTTTACATGGTTACCTATTCTGTAGTACATGATGCATCCTCCTACACAAACACATGTACCTGCTTTTCGTTACGTAGTTAGAGGCTAAAACATGACAGTTATTCATGATGCCTCACTAGATGAATAATAACCTTTGATAGCATTCGTTATTAGCTAATCATCAATCACCATTAAAGGCTGACTTAGTATCTGCAGTTAGACTACAAATAGTAGGGTAGACCATAATTTTATAATTTTCTAACTGTAAAGAACCCATTCCAAATCTTTCAATGCAGCAAATCTTGGTAATGGGTATATAAACTCTTTGAACAAACAATATGGATTTGCTGCATAACTTCTGTACATTATTATTATTATTATTTATTTTTAAAAGTCAGTAGAAGAAACGCAATAGCACTCACCAATCTAGCAGTTCAAATGTCTTTTATTGAAATGTATGGCGGTACATCTTCACGGCTTGGGAGGGTGAATAAAACACAGGAGTGACGACAAACGAGACGACGGCCGTTTCGCGCTGCAACCAAGTGCTTCTACTAAGCAAACCAGCAATAATGGATCGATACAGAGGAGTAGAGGACCATAACCCTCTATGGATTACAGTCTATAGGGTAGTAGGGAAGGAGACAATAGGTTGGCGAGGTTGCAGTTGCTCCCATTAAGTTGCAGCAAGGTTATTGAAGGTTGTAAGCTTTTCTGAAAATATGAGATTTCAAGTTGCATCTAAAGGTTTCAATTGTGGGAAATAATGGTGCGTACTGTGGGAACCATCTTAGAGGTGGTTGAGCAAGGAATATATGAGAGCAGTTGGGAGAAGGAGGTCTTGTGA